>NC_090371.1:94780982-95089805 GCF_036365525.1 Heterodontus francisci
CTGGAGAAGCATAGCTACCCCATCTACAAAACCTTTGCAAATTGAAGGTTACGATCATTATTGAAATGGTGTGGATACAACCCAAACCTACATCTAACATCGCAGTACTTAAATCTGACATTAAGTGCAAACAGTGTAAAATGAAGTGTAAAATGTTCTGATGAAGGGTCACTGACCTGAAACGTTAACTCTGCTTCTCTCTCCACAGATGCTGCCAGACCTGCTGAGTATTTCCAGCATTTCTTGTTTTTATTTCAGATTTCCAGCATCTGCAGTATTTTGCTTTTAGTGTAAAATGTTCCATTTCCCAGAAATGACACCTGTCACATCCATTCCCCTCAACCAATAACTAACCTCTACTATTGTTGTTCGCTTTCATTATCTTGCAAATTCACACTCATTTTAGTCATGTTTTATGATTACAGTGAAACCACATAAAAATAGCATGGCTCCATATAATAAAGATGCAAAGCCAAGTGGGAACAGACGAAAGGGGAAGATCAAAAGGCAGCCATCAACTGAATCAATGGACCTTTCTAAAATTAAAGAGTCCATCAGGAATTTTAACGTACGCCCTCCTGCACCTGAAGTAATATTTGAGGAGAAATTGGAAATACCTGCGTATGTATGCCAGGAGCTAGCCCCCGCTGATAGGGGGGATGACTGCGATCTCGTCTCCTGGCTGGAGGAACAAAAGCTGATCTCCCAAGATGATGTATTCCTGACGAACAGCAAGAATGATATGATCCTCTATGGTACCAAGTCTGTGGACCAGGTAAGAAAGGAAAACTGTACTAAATATCTGTATTGTTTAACAGTTAACATTACAACTTCCATTGCATTTAACTGGATTTTCCCTCCTCTCCCTATTAATGGTCAATAATGCTCTCCAAATATGGATCTAGGCCTCCTAAACAAAAGTTCTGAGTCACTGGAATCTGTCCACTTCACCTGGGCAAATTTAGTCAATTCTTGGCAGGGCTGCTAAATGAAATACTGTTTGTTAACAAAGTATTCCATCAACTGGTGTGGCAGCAGGTAAGGTACTCAGTCAATTTACACTGTACTTTCAGAAGTTGGCGACACTGATGACTTCCACGGCCAAGAAGAAAATTGCCTTCTTGTGTGTGAATGCATTCTGAGCATTCAATAAGGAATATAAATAATTAAGAAAAACCATGCAATATTTCAACATTTCACAAATGGTTCTATTGCTCTTCTACACTAGACATGATGGAGGCTATGTTATGTAAACTTCCAGTATTTACCTGTTCGAACAACGTGTCATGCAGGGCCCCACCCCCAAGAATGAGGCACATTAATTTTGCCACATTGATTTTTTAAACTGTTACTGGAGTAAAGAAGGAACTTGCTTTTTAAAAGAAAGCAACACGAAACTCTTGACTGGAAAGATATTTGTATATTTACAGACAGTGCTTAAAAGGGACAAAAGACCATTCCCTGATACATTCAATCCACAATGGACTTTTGATTACCGGACGTTGAAGGTGGAGGAGCTAGCATTCCAGGTTGACTGGAAAGATGGGCGAATACACAAACAGACCTGGTCAGACCAGTTTAGTCACATGACTGACTGAACTTGCCGCAGAGAATTTGAACTCAGAAAGATATCTGCTCCTGAACTGACAAGACCTCTCGTGGCTAGCTTGCCGCAGCCTCTCCTGCCAGCTTCCATTTCTTTCTCACAGAACTGAAAACTGCTGAAGACACATGAACCCCAAGAGAGAAAAGCCTCCGACAGTGAACAAGGTTGAAGAATAATACTGGACCCCAACAAAAAGCAAAATCTACCTAGAAGCAAGGACTACAGCGAGCTCAAAGCACTGTAACAAAAACCCCTCTTCAGAGATTGCCACAAACCTCTCCACTTTATTTTTTCTTCTGCGCTTTCCTGTCTCTATTTGCATATGCGTATCGTGTATGCATGCTTGCGTGGGGTGTGGTGCGTATCCGTAGGCGTCAACCAAATTAGAGTTTAAGTTTAATAAATTTCACTTTTCTTCTTTGAACCTAAGAAAGCCTGTCTGTGCTCATTTCTTTGCCTTATAATTGGAAAGTGGTGAACAAGGATTCACCAAGGAGGAGCTCAAAACAGTGTGTTTAAAAACACAAATCCTGTTACAGTAAGACCAGGTGAAGGCTGAAAGGGAACCCCTAGACCTCTTTCTCTCCTAGTCATAACAAATGTAACATAACCACATTGATACATTGAATTTTCAGAAATGCTTTTTTAACCAAAAAAAAGTAACACTCATCATAGCAATAATTACAATACTAAAACTGTTTCTCCTATCGAAAAATCGAACAGAGTCTTTCTAACCTATTCTGTTGATTTTTTGAAGTTACCACAGTTACCGCAGCTTTCATATCAACTTACCTCCTATAACCTTCACTAGCAAATCTGCAAGTGCAACTTCACTCATATTTGAAAACACTACTTATGCTTCTATCTTTCCCTTTTCTCATACAAAACAAAGAACAGTACAGCACAGGAACAGGCCATTCGGCCCTCCAAGCCTGCGCCGATCTTGATGCCTGTCTAAACTAAAACCTTCTGCACTACCGGGGACCATATCCCTCTATTCCCATCCTATTCATGTATTTGTCAAGATGTCTCTTAAACGTCGCTATCGTACCTGCTTCCACCACCTCCCCCGGCAGCAAGTTCCAGGCACTTACCACCCTCTGTGTAAGAAACTTGCCTCGCCCATCCCCTCTAAACTTTGCCCCTCGCACCTGAAACCTATGTCCCCTAGTAACTGACTCTTCCACCCTGGGAAAAAGCTTCTGACTATCCACTCTGTCCATGCCACTCATAACCTTGTAAACCTCTATCATGTCGCCCCTCCACCTCCGTCGTTCCAGTGAAAACAATCCGATTTTATCCAGCCTCTCCTCATAGCTAATGCCCTCCAGACCAGGCAACATCCTGGTAAACCTCTTCTGTACCCTCTCCAAAGCCTCCACATCCTTCTGGTAGTGTGGTGACCAGAATTGCTCGCAATATTCTAAGTGTGGCCTAACTAAACTTCTGTACAGCTGCAGCATGACTTGCCAATTTTTATACTCTATGCCCCGACCAATGAAGACAAGCATGCCGTATGCCTTCTTGACTACCTTATCCACCTGCGTTGCCACTTTCAGTGACCTGTGGACCTGTATGCCCAGATCTCTCTGCCTGTCAATACGCCTAAGGGTTCTGCCATTTACTGTATACTTCCCACCCGTATTAGATCTTCCAAGATGCATTACCTCACATTTGTCCGGATGAAACTCCATCTGCCATTTCTCCGCCCAAGTCTCCAACCAATCTATGTCCTGATGTATCCTCTGACAATCCTCATCACTATCCGCAACTCCACCAACTTTTGTGTCGTCCGCAAACTTACTAATCAGACCAACTACATTTTCCTCCAAATCATTTATATATACTACAAACAGCAAAGGTCCCAGCACTGATCCCTGCGGAACACCACTAGTCACAGCCCTCCATTCAGAAAAGCACCCTTCCACCGCTACCCTCTGTCTTCTCTGACCGAGCCAGTTCTGTATCCATCTTGCCAGCTCACCTCTGATCCTGTATCATGTATCATATACCTTCCTGTATCATGTCCCATCTAGCTAAATATGGTCTATCTGCTGCCAAGTCTCCTGGAATGCCACTCTAAAACTAAATGACAGAATATATCCAAAATGGACCTGAGCCAATTTCACTCCACATCCTGTGGAAAGCATGGAGCAAAGTCTCTTTCCCATGGCGGCATGGCTGAAGTCAATAACACTACATGAAGATTAAGAGCATAACAAAGAAACAGCAACAGGCGTCAACCATTCAACCCATCGAGCCTGCTCTGCCATTCAAAAGATCATGGCTGATCTTTTTCAATTTCCACCTTCCCACCCTATTCTCATATCCCTTGATTCCCTTAATTGCCCAAATTCCCTCAAACTCTCTCTTGAATATACTCAACAATTAAGCATTCACAATCCTCTGGGGTAGAGAATTCACAAACCTTTGAGTGATGAAATTTCTCCTCATCTCAGTCCTAAATGGCCAACCCCTTATTCTGAGACTGTAACCCCTCTTTCTAGACTCTTCAGCCAGGAGAAACATCCTCCCAGCATCTACCCTGTCAAGGCCCTTAAGAAATTTAGACATTTCAATGAGATCACCTCCCATTCTTCGAAACTCTAAGGAATATAGGCCTAGTCTATTCAATCTCTCTCTTGTTCTTCTACTCTATTGTAGCATCAGCATGACTTGGTTGCATTTTCATGGCAATTAATACAGGGCTGGAGGACAAAAGTACAAAATTCACAATCTGCAAGAAAGGTCAGAGAAGACAGAAAATACTCGCTCAGACCAGGATAGTGGACAATTGGAACATGGTCCCAATGAATAGTGTTGATTCAGGGTCAAACTGAAGTCAAGAGGAATCGACTCCTGCTCCTAATTCATATGTTCGTACGTTTGTATGTAAGTAAAAACCTCCCAAACATAAAATATCACCATCAAATTATACTGCAGAACAGAGTGCTAAGTGTTAGAATCATCATCCTTTTGCTTATTGGAGTATATACCAAGTATGAATTTCCTGCATTTGAGTTTATAAACACATACAACAACTTAATTTATATAGTGCATTTAACAAAGAAAAATATCCCAAGGTGTTTCACAGGAGCTTAATCCGATAAAAACTGACACCAAGCTAAAAGGAGGAGATATTTGGAGAGTGGAAAGATTACTCAAATAGTTTTAAGGTGGTCAGAGACTGAAGAACTAAGATTTTTGTTTTAATTTGGCAGGACATCTCTGTATAACAAATAGTAACCTTCTTAACTGAGTAATTCAGTAATTAGAGCACATGCACTGCAAGTCGAAAGATATGAAATCCAGATCAGGATGTAAATAGTACTTATCACTTCAATTAAGCTGGCATGTAAATAGTAAGCGGGTAGTAAGAAGTGGAGTGGGACTATTAGGGACAAAGAGGATGTTATGAACGCTGGACTTTGTGGCATGATTATGTTTTAAAAACTGTGATTTTTAAAAAGTTTAAGATGGAGTCTGAGAAGTCAGGAGATCTCACATCCACTCTGTTTAAACACAAGATAGGAATCTTGGTTACCAGGACAACAGAGAACCCAGTTCAAAGACCTTTTTGAAAAACAGAGACTGCATGGGGAATAACACCTGAAGAACAATGGGTTTCACCCTCCCAGACTTCCAGATCATAAACAAGGAGTCAATGGCTCTGAGAATGCAAATGTGAATGGTAGCTGCTAACAGCTGGAAACACTCAAAAGCCTGGGTGGCGCGGTTGAAGCCAGACTTGTGGACTTTGCATATTGGAAAAGGACAATGAACTATTGACTTTTGATTCCAGATAAATTTAATAGATTTTCTGAAGGCAAACAGGCTGTAAGAAAGGAAACCGGTGGTGGCAGCCTCAAGGGAGAAAGGGAGAGGGAGAGGGAGGGGAAAAAAACTCTTACAGCAAAAGGCTGCAAAGACTTGAAACTGGTCTGAAAGTCGAGGTTCGCGGAGAAGTAAAGACCAACAGTATCACCGGGAATTGCCTTATTCATGGACGCCTAGGTCGAAAGTGCTTGGAGAAGTCAGTAAAGAGGACATTGACTTTGAGAAAGGTCTGGGAGATCCAACCAACTGCAACTGGGTGGAGGTTGGGACTTTTAACCGCAAAGATTTTGCCATCAAAAAGGGCAGTGTAACGTATGGGCTGTGAAGTTTTCAAGTGTTTTAATAAGGAAAGGAAATACCTTTCTTTATAACTTGGGGGGGGGGGGGGGGGTGGGGGTCGGGGTGGTGGTATCAGCTACTTAAAATACTATTTAGTTAATGGGGATTTCTTTTAATTTTGCTGTTATGATAAAATTCTCAAAACATGGAATCTTCTGCAATTCTTTAAATTAGTCTGGGGGTTCATATCTTGTATTTTAACGTTAAGGTCTCACTGAGATCGTAACCATGGGTAATACATGCTAAGAGGCACGGGGTAAGGCTGGAATACTTAATGAGTACTTTGTATCGATGTTTACTATGGAAAAGGAATCTGACAAAATATCGGTAGAAGGGGCGAACAATGGATATGGTACAAACTGAGGGGCAGGAAGTACTGGAAATGCTGGCTATGCTTCAGGTAGATAAGTCACCTCGTCCAGATGGTTTGCCTTCCAGGTTGCTAAAGGAAGTGGGGGTGGACATATCACAAGGGCTTACCATAATCTTTCAATCTTCCCTGGATACAGGGGAGGTGCCAGAGGATTGGAGGGTGGCAAATGCAACACCCTTATTCAAGAAAGGATGTAAAGATAGTCCGAGAAACTACAAGCCAGTTAGTTTAACATCAGTGATGGGTAGGCTTTTAGAAATAATAGTCAGGGAAAAGAATCAGACATTTGGAGAGGTTAGAGTTAATTAAGGAAAATCAGCACGGATTTGTAAAAGGCAGATAATGCTTGACTGATCCAACTGATTTTTTTGATGACGTAACAGAGAAGATTGATGAAGGGAATGAGGTAGATGTTGTCTATATGGATTTTAAGAAAACGTTTATTAAAATACCACATAAAGGCTGGTTAACAAAATTGAGGCTCATGGAATAGGAGGGTCAGTGTCCAATTTGATTTTTTAAAAAATTGGCTTAAGGACAGAAAACAGTGAGTCTGTTTCTCAGACTAAAGAATGGTAGACAGTGATGTTCCCCAAGAGTCAGTGCTAGGACCGTTGCTTTTCTTGCTATATATAAATGACTTGGATCTTGGAATACAGTGTAGAGTTTCAAAATTTGCTGATGATACCAAACTTGGAGGAGTGGCAACAATGAGGATGATAAAAACTGCCTGCAACAGGGAATAAGCTGGCTAGCAGAATGGGCAGACAAATGGCAGATGGAACGTAATACAGATAAGTGTGAGGTGATGCATTTTGGCAATATAGACTTAATCGCGCAGTTCTAAAGAGTGTGCAGGAACAGAGGGACCTGGAGGTGCATATGCATCGATCTTTGAAGGTGGCAAGACATATTGAGAGTGTGGTTAGCAAAGCATATGGGATCTGGGGCTTCATAAATAGAGGCAGAGAGTAGAAAAGCAGGGATGTTATGCTAAACCTTTATAAAGTTTTGGTTAGCCCCCAACTAGAGTATTGGATCCAGTTCTGGTCATCACACTTTCAAAAGAATGTGAGGGTCCTTGAGAGGGTGGAGAGGAGATTTACCAGAATGGTTCCAGGGATGGTGGATCTTAGTTACAAGGTTATGTTGGAAAAGCTGGGGTTATTCTCCCCAGAGCAAAGGAGATTGAGGGGAGATTTGATAGAGGTGTACTAGATTATGCCTGGATTAAATAAGTTAGACAAGGAAAAACTTTCCCCATTAGCTGATGGTACAAGGACTGGGGAACACATAAGGAAGATTTTGGGCAAGAGATGCAAGGGGATGTGAGGAAAAACTTTTTTATGCAGCTAGTGGTAATGTCCTGGAACTTGCTGCGCACGAGGGTGGTGGAAGTGGAGACAATCAAATGATTTCAAAATGAAATTGGGTGGGCACTTGAAGGAAATAAACTTACAGAGCTAAGGAGATTAAGCAGGGGAGTGGGACTGACTGGATTGCTCCACGGACAGCCAGCATGGACTCAATGGGCCAAATGGCCTCCTTCTATGCTGTAAATGACTATGACTCTAGGACAAGTAGCATTGCTGAAAAAAAGCATTATGAAGCTTTCGAATATGCTGTACCTTGGATGTCTCGTAACAATTTCCTGCCACAGTTGCAAAGAAGTTAGTTGCTCTGGCACAGTAATTGTCTCTGAACGAACCCCTGATAGTTCAGAACTCCTGGCAAAATACAGCACTGAAACCTATACAAAAAGAGCAATATTAAGTGTTGAGAAAAGCATGAATAGCTCAGCAAAGAATGATGCCACACTGATTTACCCATTTTCTCGTAAAAAGGATTCTGTGAAGAGCTGACTCAGATTTACCAAATCAACAGCGGCTTCTTCAAGCCATATTTCATACCACTGACCACCTCCAGGCACGTATCCATTGTCTCTCGAGATAAGGAGGCCCAAAAGAATTTCATACAGTCAATCTTTCAGTTCAAAAGGTTTTAACATGAGCTGTCCATTATAGAATACCTTTTCGGCTACTGGTTCCATTATACAGTATCTACCAATCTACTGGTATATGCAAATTGTTACACACACCCCACAGACTAAGTTACATTGGGGCTACGCATCACTAGGTTTTTCATTGAACCAGGACAACGCAGCATATGTATGTATGTATGTATGCGTACTCAGATGTGCAGAGCTACATTCACAACCAGCAATGGTTTCAAGCTTGGGAGGACAAGTGGAAATGCCCTCGTTCTCACAACATTAAGAGGTTTCTGCTCAAATCTTACTGTTCAATGAGAAAGCTGGCTTATTTTGCAGCAGTTCATAAATGCAGACATTAATTGTGAACATACGAATTAGGAGCAGGAGTAGGCCACTTGGCCCCACGAGCCTACTCAGCCATTCAACAAGGTCATGGCTGATCTGATTGTAACCTTGACTCCACATTCCCGCCTACCCCCAATAACCTTTCACCCCCTTGCTTATCAAGAATCTACCTCTGCCTTAAAAATATTTAAAGGCTGTACTTCCACTGCCTTTTGAGGAAGAGTTCTAAAGACTCACGACCCTCTGAGAGAAAAAATTGTTCCTCATCTCTGTCTTAAATGGGTGACTCCTTATTTTTAAATACTGACCCCTAGTTCTAGATTCTCCCACAAGAGGAAACATCTTTTCCACATCCACCCTCAGAATCTTACATGTTTCAATCAAATCGTCTCTTGCTCTTCTAAACACCAGCAGGTACAAGCCTAGCCTGTCCAACATTTCCTCATAAGACAATACATCCATTCCAGGTATTAGTCGAGTAAACCCTCTCTGAACTGTTTCCAACCTATTTACATCCTTCCTTAAATAAGGAGATCAATACTGTACACAGTACTCCAGATGTCGTCTCACCAATTCCCTGTATAACTGAAGCATAACCTTCCTAATTTTGTATTCAATTCCCCTCGCAATAAATGATAATATTCTAGTAGCTTTCCTAATTACTTGCTGTACCTGCATACTAACCTTATGTGAAACATTGTTATACAAGCATTCAAAATTTGAGTGAAATTATCAGTTCATATGCAAAATGTTAGTTTGCATTAAATAAAAAATATATACTAGGGAGTAATCTCATCTAACAGTTGCGATAACATCACTCCATCCTTGGCAGCCATGTTCGGCTGTCCAAAGCCCCAAGATCTGAAACCCACCCTAAATATCATCATCTCTCTTCCTTTAAGAGGCTCCTTAAAAACTACCTCTTTGAACAAGTATATTATTAATAAAAAAGCAAAATACTGCAGATGCTGAAAAGCTGAAATAAAAACAAAAAGTGCAGGAAATACTCAGCAGGTCTGGCAGCATCTGTAGAGAGAGAAGCAGAGTTAACGTTTCAGGTCAGCATTTGGTTACCTGTTTAAATCTCATGCGGCTCAGTATCAAAATTTGTTTGATAACACGCCTGTAAAACCCTTTGGGATGTTTTACAATGTTAAAAGTGCTATATAAATGCAAGTTTTTTTGTAGTTGGTTAAAGAAAGATAGGTGCCTGCATATCTTACAGGTATCCAGTAGTCCACATTTGGAATTAATTAAATCAGAGATTCTGATTTCCCAATCTGGAAGAACAATAATTATGGAATCATAAAATGGTTACACCACAGAAGGAGACCATTCAGCCCACTGTGTCCATGCCGGCTCTCTGCAACAGCAACTTACTGAGCCCTGCTCCCCCTCCTTTTCCCTATAATTTATTTTCTCTACAGATAATTATCCAATTCCCTGTTGAAAGCTACAATTGAATCTACCTCCATCGCACTCTAAGGCAGCACATTCCAGATCCTAACCACTCGCTGCACAAAACGTTTTTCCTCATGTTGCCATTGCTTCTTTTGCCAATCATCTTAAATTGGTGTCCTCTGATCTTGATCCTTCCGCCAACGGGAACAGTTTCTCCCTATCTTCTAAGACCAGACACCTCATGATTTTAAAAACCTCTATCAAATCTCTTCTTAATCTTCTCTTCTTCAAGAAGAACAGACCCAGCTTCTCTAATCTATCCACGTAACTGAAATTCCTCATCCCTAGAACCATTCTCGTGAATCTTTTCTGCGCCCTCTCCAATGCCTTCAAATCCTTCCTAGAGTGTGGTAACCAGAACGGGACACAATACTCCAGCTGAGGCCAAAACAGTGTTTTATACATATTTATCATAACTTCTTTGCTTATACACAATGCCCCTTTTTATAAAGCCCAGGAGCTCATACGCTTTATTAACCATTTTCTCAACCTGCCCTACCACTTTCAATGATTTGTGCGTATACCCCCAGGTTCCTCTGCTCCTGCACCCACTTTAGAATTGTACCTTTTATTTCATATTGCCTCTCCACATTCTTCTGACCAAAATGAATTACTTTACTCATCTCAGCATTACATTTCATCTGCCACTTGTCTGCCCATTCTACCAGCTTGTCTATGTTCTTTTGAAGTTTATCACGATCCTCCTCACAGTTCACAATACTTCCAAGTTTTGGGTCATCTGCAAAATTTGAAATTGTGCCCTGTTCACCCAGGTCTAGGTCATTAATATAAATCAAGAAAAACAGGGGTCCCAACACAATTTCATTTATCTCATAGGAGGAGGCCATTTGGCCCATCAGGTCCATGCCAGTTCTCCGTGGAGCAATCCAGCAAGTCCCACTCCCCCACTTGATCCCCATAGCCCTGTAAAGTTTATTTCCTTCAACTGCCCACCCAATTTCCTTTTGAAATCATTGATTGCCTCCGCTTCCACCACCCGCGTGGGCAGCGAGTTCCAGGTCATTACCACCCACTGTACAAAAAAAAGTTCTTCCTCACATTCCCCCTGCATCTCTTGCACAAAACTTTCAACCTGTGTTCCCTAGTCCTTGTACCATCAGTTAACGGGAACAGATTTTCCTTGTCTAACTTATCTAAGCCTGTCATAATCTTATATACCTCTATCAAATCTCCCCTCAATCTCCTTTGCTCTGGGGAGAATAACCCCAGCTTTTCCAACATAACCTTGTAACTAAAATCCCCCATCCCTGGAGCCATTCTGGCAAATCTCCTCTCCACCTCTCAAGGACCCTCACATCTTTGCTAAAGTATGGTGGTCAGAATTGGACACAATACTCCAGTTGGGACCTAACAAAAGTTTTCTAAAGGTTCAGGGTCCAATTGGATATTGAAACTGCTCTTCTACTCTATGCCTCTATTTATGAAGCCCCAGATGCCATATGCTTTGCTAACCACTTTCTCAATATGTCCTGTCACCTTCAAATATCAATATATATGCACCTCCAGGTCCCTCTGTTCTTACACATTCTTTAGAACTGCACCATTGAAGATATTAGCTCACCCTATCCCTTCTGCCAAAATGCATTACCTCACACATGGCTGCATTAAATTTCATCTGCCACCTGTCTGTCCATTCTGCTAGCCTATGTCCTGTTGCAGGTGGCGCACATCATCCTCACTGTTTTTCACACCTCCAAGTGAAGACGGCAACGTAGTGGTAATGTCACTGAACTAGTAATCCAGAGGGCCACGCTGATGCCGTAGGGACATGGGCAACTGGTGAATTTAAATTCAATTCATAAAAATCTGGAATTGAACGCTAGTCTCAGTAACAGTGCCACGAAACTATCATCCATTGTCATAAAAACCCATCTGGTTCACTAATGTCCTTACCTTGTCTGGCCTACACATGACTCCAGACAAACAGCAACGTGGTTAGCTCTTAACTGCCCTTTGAAATGGCCTAGCAAGCCACTCAGTTGTCAAGGGCAATTAGCATTGGGCAATAAATGCTGGCTTTGCCAGCAATGCCCACGTCCCATGAAAGTCTGTATTTCAAGATTCAAGTCATTTATATATAGCCAAAAACGCAATGGGCCTTGAGCACTGACCCTTGGGGAACATCACTGTCTACCATTTTCCAATCTGAAAAACAACCATTTATCACAATTTGCTGTTTTCTGTCCTTAAACCAATTTTTTATCCAATTGGACACTGACCCTCCTATTCCATGAGCCTCAATTTTGTAAACCAGCCTTTTGTGGTACTTCATCAAATGCTTTCTTAAAATCCATATAGGCAACATCTACCACATTCCCTTCATCAACCTTAGAATCATAGAGTTATACAGCACAGAAACAGGCCTTTCGTGTCTGTGCCGGCCATACAGCACCCAACTATTCTAATCCCATATTCCTGCACTTGGTCCGTAGCCCTGTATGCTATGGTGTTTCAAGTGGTCATCTAAATACTTGTTAAATGTTGTGAGGGTTCCTGCCTCCACCAGCTCTTCAGGCAGTGCGTTCCAGATTCCAAACACCTTCTGGGTGAAAAAATGTTTCCTCAAATCTCCCCTAAACCTCCTGCCCCTCACCCTAAATCTATACCCCCTAGTTCTTGACCCCTCCGCTAAGGGAAAAAGTTTCCTCCTATCTTACCTATCAATGCCCCTCATATTTTGTATGCCTCTTTCATGTCCCCCCTCAGCCTTCACTGCTCCAAGGAAAACAACCCTAGCCTTTTCAGTCTCTCTTCATAGCTGAAATGCTCCAGCCCAGGCAACATCCTGGTGAATCTCCTCTGCACCCTCTCCAATGCAATCACATCCTTCCTATAGTGTGGTGACCAGAACTGTACACAGTACTCCAGCTGTGGCCTAACTAGCGTTTTATACAGCTCCATCATAACCTCCCTACCCTTATATTCTATGCCTCGGCTAATAAAGGCAAGTATCCTATATGCCTTCCTAACCACCTTATCTACCTGTGTTGCTGCCTTCAGTGATCTATGGACAAGTACACCAAGGTCCTTCTGACCTTCTATACTTCAAAGAACAAAGAATAGTACAGCACAGGAACAGGCCATTCGGCCCTCCAAGCCTGCGCCGATCTTGATGCCTGCCTAAACTAAAACCTTCTGCACTTCCGGGGTCCGTATCCCTCTATTCCCATCCTATTCATGTATTTGTCAAGATGCCTCTTAAAAGTCTCTATGGTACCTGCTTCCACCACCTCCCCCGGCAACAAGTTCCAGGCACTCACCACCCTCTGTGTAAAGAACTTGCCCCGCACATCCCCTCTAAACTTTGCCCCTCGCACCTTAAACCTATGTCCCCTAGTAACTGACTCTTCCACCCTGGGAAAAAGCTTCTGACTATCCACTCTGTCCATGTCGCTTATAACTTAGTAAACCTCTATCATGTCGCCCCTCCACCTCCGTCGTTCCAGTGAAAACAATCCGAGTTTATCCAACCTCTCCTCATAGCTAATGCCCTCCAGACCAGCCAACATGCTGGTAAACCTCTTCTGTACCCTCTCTAAAGCCTCCACATCCTTCTGGTAGTGTGGCGACCAGAATTGCACGCAATATTCTAAGTGTGGCCTAACTGAAGTTCTGTACAACTGCAGCATGACTTGCCAATTTTTATATTCTATGCCCCGACCAATGAAGGCAAGCATGCCGTATGCCTTCTTGACTACCTTATCCACCTGCGTTGCCACTTTCAGTGACCTGTGGACCTGTATGCCCAGATCTTTCTGCCTGTCAATATTCCTAAGGGTTCTGCCATTTACTGTACACTTCCCACCTTCCAAAATGCATTACCTCACATTTATCCAGATTAAACTCCATCTGCCATTTCTCTGCCCAAATCTCCAACCGATCTATCTCCTGCTGTATCCTCTGACAATCCTCATCACTATCCGCAACTCCACCAACCTTTGTGTCGTCCGCCAACTTACTAATCAGAACAGCTACATTTTCCTCCAAATCATTTATATATACTACAAAGAGCAAAGGTCCTAGCACTGATCCCTGCGGAACACCACTAGTCACAGCCCTCCATTCAGAAAAGCACCCTTCCACTGCTACCCTCTGTCTTCTCTGACCGAGCCAGTTCTGTATCCATCTTGCCAGCTCCCCTCTGATCCCGTGAGACTTCAACTTTTGTACCAGTCTATTCCTAGGGTCCTACCATCCATTGTGTATTCCCTTGCCTTGTTCGTCCTCCCAAAATGCATTACCTCACACTTTTCAGGATTAAATTCCATTTGCCACTGCTCCACCCATCTTACCAGCCCATCTATATCTCCCTATAATCTAAGGATTTACTCCTCACTATTTACAACATCACCAATTTTCGTGTCACCTGCGAACTTACTGATCGTAGCTCCTATATTCACGTCTAAATCATTAATGTACAGTACAAACAGCAAGGGTCCCAGCACCGATCCCTGTGGTACTCCACTGGTCACAGGCTTCCACTCGCAAAAACAGCCCTCGACCATTACCCTCTGCCTCCTGCCATTAAGCCAATTTTGGAACTAATTTGCCAAATTGCCCAGGATCCCACGGCCTCTTACCCTCTTAACCAATCTCCCATGCGGGACCTTATCAAAAGCCTTACCGAAATCCATGTATACTACATCTACTGCTTTACCCTTTATAATCTTACCGACACATCTAGTCACCTCCTCGAAAAATTCAATCAAGTTAGTTAGACAAGATCTCCCCCTGACAAAGCCCATGTTGACTATCCCTGATTAATCCCTGCCTCTCCAAGTGGAGATTAATCCTGTCCCTCAGAATTTTTTCCACTATTTCCCCAACCACTGATGTTAGATTCACCGGCCTGTAATTACCTGGTTTATCCCTCCTACCCTTCTTGAATAATGGTACCAGATTCGCTGTCTTCCAGTCCTCTGGTACCTCTCTTGTGGCCAGAGGGGATTTGAAATTTTGTATCAAAGCCCCTGCTATCTCCTCCCTTGCCTCACCTAACAGCCTGGGATACATCTCATCTGGGCCTGAGGATTTATCCACTTTTAAGCCCACTAAAACAGCTAATATTTCCTCCCTTTCAATGCTAATATGTTCAAGTATATCACAATCCCCCTCCCTGATCTCTACACCTACATCGTCCTTCTCCATAGTGAACAGCAATAAAAAGTAATCATTGAAAACCTCACCTAAGTCCTCGGGTCCTATGTTACTTCATCAAAAAATTAAATTCAGGGTCGGCGGGAATGTTGAGTTGAGGCTACAATCAGATCAGCCATGATATTGTTGAATGCCAGAGCAGACTTGAGGGCCCGAGTGGCCTACTGCTGCTCCTAATTCGTATATTCGTAGATTAGTCAAGCATGATCTTTTACAATCCATGCTGGCTCTTAATTAACTCAAACCTCTCCAACCCACCTCTGATGTTAAATTAACTGGTCTGTAGTTACTAGAAATGTTTTTACACCCTTTCTTGAATAAGGGTGTCCCTTTTACCACCTCTGGCACCCCGCTATCTAGGGAAGATTGAATTTCAGATAGGATTAAAAAGTGGGAGCAACCTGAGCAATTGCTTTTTGTACCTGGTTTAGCAATGCATTAAACAACCCAGCTTAACCAGAACTCCAAACTGACAGGTTAGTACTGGCAACACTAAAAGAATCATGTAAGAGCACCCTTTTGCTTCTTTTAGTCACTCCCCAAATGCCACCTACACCATTGGGTATCTAATATCCAACCTGGGCAGCTCATTCTTGCCTTTTTCTCCAAATACTCAGCAGGAACATAAGATTTTACAGAAAACCTATTAACTCATGAAATATGAAGAGCAGGAGGAGACTCTGGATTGAGCCAGGGCTGCCTCTGCAGGATCGAGTCGCCCAACCACCGCCCAGGCTGTTACAGGCCACTGGGCCTGTCCCCCAAGCAGGAGCGGCCGATATAAACCCCGGAGGGGGAGAGCGCGATTGGCGACAGGCACTCACTACCCGGGCCTGGGGGCACTTGCAGAGTCGCTGATGCGTCTCTTTAACAGGGGTATCCCAAAGAGATGACGGGGCTGTCTGTACCTGAACGACCATCTCAGGGCCGTGACGGACGGTAAAGCGGCTGGATCGGTGCAGCAGACATTGGAGTCCGGGTGGCTGCCTGTCCCTGTCTATAACAACATAAATCATCGTTATTTGATCCAATAGACAGTAGAATCATGTTGCCCTTTTTTAATTGATTCATAAAGATTATCAACAAGGACAGTTAATGTACAGGTACAGCAGGCAATTAGCCAAGCAAATGGTATGTTAGCTTTTGTTACAAAGGGTTGAAGCATAAGAGTAAATAAGTCTTACTTTATTGGTGAAGCTGCAGGTACCTGGAGTACTGTTTACAGTTTTGTCTCTTTACCTGGTACAGGAGTACCTTGAATTCCTTCTAGTACAATGTGTGATTGTGAATAGTGACTGGAAAGCTATTACCCCATGGGATCATCACACCAGATTTATTGGTCTGGATTTAGTGAGGCCGTTTGGAGCGGGATTGGAGGAGGGAGGGGGAGGGGGGGGGGTGGGGGGGGGTTGCAGAATAGCGGCGGATGTGTCTGTCTGGAAATCCAACATCATAACGTTAGTTCCGGATTTAATCAGCGGCGGGAAAGCACCAAGGCACTGTTACCGCCCTGATGCAATGGAACTTGAATTGCTGAACTGATGATTATGATACATTTGCATGCAATTGATCACAATTCAATGAGGGAGCTTGGAATTGAAGTGGACAGTGGACAGCCCTTCAGATCCCCAGCTGTTGAAAGCCAGTTTGTTTTTAACATAACCTTGGCTCAGCATCAGTCATGTTTCTCAACCTCATACCATGTTTATCTGAGCTTACACATTGTTACTTTAACAATATTTTAAAGCATTATTCCTTATCATAATCACTTCTAATTAAGCTTATACATTTTAAGACACTGCAGCAAGCAGTGAACTATCTTACAGCCTCAATGATGTAATGGGAATGCAGCCATGACGAGCACTGGATGGCGGAGGAGTGGAGGCCATTGTCAGCCTGCAGTGTTGTGCGGCATGCGTGGGCTAGGTCTCAGGTAGCATTGCCAGGTGGGCTTGATCTCGGGTGAGAGGGTCAGGTGGCCAAACTATTGGTGAGAGGGTTGAGTGGTCATATTACAAGGTGCTAGGCTGGCTCTCAGAAAGGGTGGCCACTGAGGTCCATTACCGAGTATGCTGAGGGGAGTAGCAAAGTCAAAGATGCCGAGGTAACTTCATCTCTGCAAGGGCAATACTCTGAAGACCTACTGATCAACTGGTATGGGTCTCATACACATTGTCTTTGTGAATCCCTGTGTTGTGATGCAGCACCTCCAACGGAGGGGGGACTAGGAGGCAGCTGTGCCTGTCCATGAAGCTCCACAACAAATGCAACAGCAGCCGGCCTTGCCAAGAAGGGCCCACCTGCACCAGAGAGTACACCGGACTTGACTCGGGTACCTCCAGATGTCAGAGCGGCAGTGTCAGTGATGACTGTGGCTCTCCGGGGAGACTGTCACTGACTTGCATGCCATGCTGCAGGCTGAGTTGTGACCTATGGGATCTGGTGGTCACCCTTTGCCAGTGGTCCTGAAGATCAACTTTTACATGTCTGGACTTTTCCAAGGATTCACCGGGGTCCTGTGTGGGGTCTCTGAGACAGAAGCTCACCGCTGCATCAAGGAGATGACCAATGCCCTGTTCAAGAGGGCCACCGACTACTACTACCCTAACAGTCAGGCCAAGGGCCATCAGGTTCAGGGTCATCGCTGGATTCCCCCAGGTGCAAGATGTGATTGATTGCACGCATGTGGCCATCAAGGCTCCAACGGACCAGCCAGCTGCCTTCATCAACAGGAAGGGCTTCCATTCCATCAATGTTCATCTGGTTTGCGACCAACTATAGCATTTCCTGCAGGTGTGTGCCCACTTCCCTGGAAGCAGCAATGATACCTACATACTTTGGCAGTCCAAGGTGCCTCAGCCTTTCTAGCCACTCACAGGGATGGATTCTTGGGGACAAGGGATACCCATTAAAGAAATGGCTTCCGACTCCTGTGAGGAACCCTCGCACTGCAGCAGAGGAGAGGTACAACACTTGCCATGGCTCCACCCGAGCGACCATTGAGCAGGCCATTGGACTGCTGAAAATGAGATTCCATTCTGCTCGATCCGGTAGAGCCCTGCAGTATTCACCAGCGAGTGTCTTGCGTATTGTGGTGGTCTGCTGTGCTCTGCACAATCTAGCACTGCAGAGGGGGGAAGCCTTACATGAAAAGGAGATGATTGATCGCCATTCTTCAACCGACAAGGAGGACATGGAAGAGGCTGATGAGCAGACAGCCCTGGATTTTGAACCCCATGCACCGAAAGCCAGGCACATTGAGTGACGGGCCGGGGAGGGTAAGAGACATACCTGCTTCCAGCCACCATGATGGCTTCTCAAAGTGAACTCAATAAACACTCACTTCAATGCATTCTGTCTGTCACGTCCTTTCTATCTGGATTCTGTGCCTGGCACCCAGCTTAACTACATGCTCTGGCACATCTGAGATGCTTACCGAAGGAGGCTGTGCCTACACTGCCAACCTAATGGGGGAGGAAGAGTGAAGGCAGCATCTCACAATTAAGGCATGAAAGAATAAGCATTTTTAACAATGAATGTGAACTCTAATAAGAATAGAACTTCATAATACAAAGCAAATGGCAAATGTATAACACCCGTGAATCCCCAAGTGTGTCTTGTTACTTTTCTTAATACATTTTCATATGCTTCCACGCAGTGTGACTCCTGTGCTAGCAGCTGGGCTGGAGGCAGGCTGCTGATCAGGCTACCCCTTGGCCTGAGGTAACTTTGGTGGCCGTTCTCTGGCTGCCTGAGGCCGGGAGGGCCCTGGCTGCCTAAGGGTTTCCTGCATTGCTGCTGACCTCTGCAATCTCCATCCAAGCTTGCTTAGTCAGGTGGGGGATCTCTTCTTGCCATCCCTGGGAGAGGACCTCCTGCCTTTCCCTCGCAGCCTGGAGGAGAATCTCCAGGGAAGCATTGCTAAACCAGGGGACCATCCTGTGTCTTGCTCTGTCATAGTGCACTGTCCTCCAGGGAGGGGTTGTCCCAGGATACACTACCACACTGTGTCCAGCAGTGATCAGCAAAGAGTAAATGATTCAAAGGCAACAATGCAAACAGAGCTGGCAGGGCTTTAAATGTGGGGCCAGCACCTGCTCTGGAGTCATCTGACATGGCAGTCAGCGCCTCGAAGCCTTTATTGTCGCATAATAGGATGGGCCCCGCCCCTCCATTATGATAAGTGATCGCCTGTCACGTGGTCGCTGTCAGCTGGCGCACACATGACGAGCGATGACGACACCCACTTCTGGGTCCGCCGCTGGGAACCGCGACGGGCTCACTAAATTCAGCTCATCATGATTCACTGGAATGTCTAATCACCAGCAGTGTCCCAATGTGGCTGCAGGAATTAAGGTGAAAGAATGTTGCAGAAACAAACAGGAGATAGAGGTGAAACAGAACAATAAGAAAAGCAAAGTAGGGACGGGGAAAGTAAAAATCATTTCGAAAAGAGAATCAGAAATGAAGTAGGAGGGACAGAAACAGTAAGGAGGTGGGGAAGAGAGAATTATAGAAACATATGAGATAAAAAGCCATCTAGCCCATTAAGCCCAACCCATGCAGAAACAATGCAGCTATTTGCACACAACCCCCTCCCCCCACCAAAAAAGAGCACACAATCTCCTGGAAGTTGCAAATGCCAAATCATCAATTTAGGAATAACTCTGGGATATTCTTCCACAAGTCCAAAAGTAAATATACAAACTGCAGGGGACCATCGTGAATCATGAGAAAAGAAAGAAAAATCTTGCATTTATATCGCACTTTTCACAACCGCTGGACATCTCAAAGTGCTTGACAGCCAATGAAGTATTTTTGAAGTGTAGTCACTGTTGTAATGCAGGAAACCAGGCAGTGAATTTGCATACAGCAAATTTCCACCAGCAGCAATGTGATAATGATCAGATAATCTGTTTTTGTGATATTGATTGAGGAATACATATTTGCCAGGAAGGGGATAATTCCCCTGCTCTTCTTCGAAATAGTGTCGTGGGATCAATTATATCCACCTGAGCAGGCAGATGGGACCTCAGTTCAACGTCTCACTCTCACTATTCTTAGCTACCCAGCAACTTAGACTTTATAAGGTGTCAGCCTTGGCTCAGTGGTCAAAGTTTGAAGTTCCACTGCAGAGCCTTGCACTTATAATCTGGGCTGAGACTTCAGTGCAGTACTGCAGGTATTTTCTACTGTCAGAGGTCTTGTCTTTTGAACAAGACATTAAGCTGAGGTTCTGTCTGCCTTTTCAGTTGGATATAATACATTCCATGGCACTACTCAAAGAAAAGCAGGGAGTTTTGCTTGTATCCTGCCTATTATTTATCCTTCACTGCGATAAACAGATTAGCCATCATTTACTTTAATTGCTGTTGGGACCGTGCTGTGCACAAATTGACTGGTGCATTTCGCACTGCAGCAGTGGTTACACTTCAAAAGTACATCATTGGCAGTGAGGTGTTTTGGGATGTCCTGGGTTTGTGAAAGGTGCTTTATAAATGAAAGTTTTTTCTTCATACATTGAAATATTTTCCTCTCAGGAATTTATCCTATCTGTTTTGGAGGACTGCAGGCAATCCATACCCACCACACATTTAGTAATCTGTTCCAGAAGATGTAATTCCCTCTGAGATGAAATACTTCCTAACATTTAATCTACCACTTTATTTTCATATTTTATATGCCCACATTATCTGATTGGGAAATAATTTCTTACCTTTATAAATTAGAAACCTCAAGCAATCTCCTCGAAGCCTACAGTTCTCTAATGAAAATATCTCAAACTCCTTGAACATATATTGATAGCTAACAGTCCTGAAACTGAGTGTCACTTTGGTCACATTCCTCTGAATCCTTCTCCAGGTCCTGTATAATTGCAGCAAGACATCCCCGCTCCTGTACTCAAATCCTCTCACTATGAAGGCCAACATACCATTTGCCTTTTTTACCGCCTGTTGGACCTGCATGCTTACACCCAGGTCTCACTGCATATTCCCCTCTCTCAGTTTATAGCCGTTCAGATAATAATCTGCCTTCCTGTTTTTGCTACCAAAGTGGATAACCTCATTTATCCACATTATACTGCATCTGCCATGCATGAGCCCACTCACTCAAACTTGTCCAAATCACCCTGAAGCCTCTCTGCATCCTCCTCACAACTCACCCTCCCTCCCAGTTTTGTGTCATCTGCAAATTTGGAGATATTACATTTCGTTCCCTCATCTAAATCATTAATATATATTGTGAATAGCTGGGGTCCTAGCACCAATCCCTGCGGTACCCCACTAGTCACTGCCTGCCGTTTGGAAAAAGACCCATTTATCCCTACTCTTTGTTTCCTGTCTGCCAACCAATTTTCTATCCATTGCAATACACCACCGCCAATCCCATGCGCTTTAATTTTACACGCTAATCTCTTATGTGGGACTTTGTCAAAAGCCTTCTGAAAGTCCAAATAAACCACATCCACTGGCTCCCCCTCATCAACCCTACTAGTTACATCCTCGAAGAATTCTAGTAGATTTGTCAAGCATGATTTCCTTTTCGTAAATCCATGCTGACTCTGCCCGATTCTACCACTGTTCTCTCAGTGCTCTGCTATAAAATCTTTGATAATGGACTTGAGAATTTTCCCCACTGCCGCTTCAGGCTGACTGGTCTGTAATTCCTTGCTTTCTCGCTACCTCCCTTTTTAAATAGTGGGGTTACATTAGCTACCCTCCAATCTGTAGGAACTGTTCCAGAGTCTAGAATCTTGGAAGATGACCACCAATACATCCACTATTTCTAGGGCCACTTCCTTAAGTACTCTGGGATGTAGATTATCAGGCTCTGGGGATTTATCGGCCTTCAATCCCATCAATTTCCCCAACACCATTTCTCTACTAATACTGATTTCCTTCAGTTCCTCCCTCTCACTAAACCCTGTGTTCCCCAACATTTCTGATATGATATTTGTGTCCTCCTTTGTGAAGACAGAACCAAAGTATGCATTTAGTTGGTCAGCCATTTCTTTGTCCCCCAGAATAAATTCCCCTGTTTCTGACTGTAAGACATTTGTCTTCACCAATCTTTTTCTCTTCACATACCTATAGAAACTTTTACAGTCAGTTTTTATGTTCCCCGCAAGCTTGTCTCGTACTCTATTTTCCCCTTCTTAATCAATCCCTTGGACTTCCTTTGCTGAATTCTAAACTGCTCCCAATCCTCAGGTCTGTTGTTTTTTCTGGACCACTCAACAAAGGGCATTCCGATCCACTCTATCTAGACCCCTCAGAATTTTATAAACTTCAATTAGATCTCCCCTCAGCCTCCTCTGTTCCAAAGAAAACAACCATGGCCTTTCTTTCCTCATAGCTAAAACTCTCCAGTCGAAGCAACATCCTTGTAAATCTCTTCTGTACCCTCTGGAGTCTTCTTCTTCTTCTTTGGCCTCCTTGTCTCGAGAGACAATGGGTAAGCGCCTGGAGGTGGTCAGTCGTTTGTGGAGCAGCACCTGGAGTGGCTATAAAGGCCAATTCTAGAGTGACAGACTCTTCCACAGGTGCTGCAGAAAATATTGTTTGTCGGGGCTGTTACACAGTTGGCTCTCCCCTTGTGCTTCTGTCTTTTTTCCTACCAACTGCTAAGTCTCTTCGACTCGCCACACTTTAGCCCCGCCTTTATGGCTGCCCGCCAGCTCTGGCGATCGCTGGCAACTGACTGTCACGACTTGTGATCAATGTCACAGGACTTCATGTCGCGTTTGCAGACGTCTTTAAAACAGAGACATGGACGGCTGGTGGGTCTGATACCAGTGGCGAGCTCGCTGTACAATGTGTCTTTGGGGATCCTGCCATCTTCCATGCGGCTCACATGGCCAAGCCATCTCAAGCGCCGCTGACTCAGTAGTATGTATATGCTGGGGATGTTGGCCGCCTTGAGGACTTCTGTGTTGGAGATACAGTCCTGCCACCTGATGCCAAGGATTCTCCGGAGGCAGTGAAGATGGAATGAATTGAGACGTCGCTCTTGGCTGACACACGTTGTCCAGGCCTCGCTGCCATAGAGCAAGGTACTGAGGACACAAGCTTGATACACTCGGACTTTTGTGTTCCGTGTCAGTGCGCCATTTTCCCACACTCTCTTGGCCAGTCCGGACATAGCAGTCGAAGCCTTTCCCATGCGTTTGTTGATTTCTGCATCGAGAGACAGGTTACTGGTGATAGTTGAGCCGAGGTAGGTGAACTCTTGAACCACTTCCAGAGCGTGGTCACCGATATTGATGGATGGAGCATTTCTGACGTCCTGTCCCATGATGTTCGTCTTCTTGAGGCTGATAGTTAGGCCAAATTCGTTGCAGGCAGCCGCAAACCTGTCGATGAGACTCTGCAGACACTCTTCAGTGTGAGATGTTAAAGCAGCATCGTCAACAAAGAGGAGTTCCCTGATGAGGACTTTCCGTACTTTGGTCTTCGCTCTTAGATGGGCAAGGTTGAACGACCTGCCCCCTGATCTTGTGTGGAGGAAAATTCCTTCTTCTGGAGTACAATCACATTTTTCCAATAGTGCGGTGAGCAGCACTGCACACAGTACTCCAGCTGTGGCCTGACTAGAGTTTTATACAGTTCCCGCCTAACCTCCCAGTTCTTATATTCTGTACCTCAGCTAATAGAGGCAAGTATCTAGGATGCCTTCTTGACCAACTTATCTACTTGTCCAGCCACCTTCATGCACTTCACTCTACACTTCTCAGTATCCTACCATTTATTTTATATTCCCTTGCCTTGTTAGCCTTCCCAAATGCATCACCTCACACTTCTCCAGATTGAACTTCATTTGCCACTGTTCCGCCCACCTGACTAGTCCATTGATATCTTCCTGCAGTCTATAGCTTTCTTCTTCAATATCAACCACATAACCAATTTTTGTTAATGACTGCAAACTTCTTAATCATACCCCTTATATTCAAGTCCAAATCATTGAAATATACCACAAAAACCAAGGGACCTAGTACTGAGCCCTGCGGAACCCCACTGGAAACAGCCTTCCAATCACAAAAACACCCATCGACCATAACCCTTTGCTTCCTGCCTCTGAGCCAATTTTGGATCCAACTTGCCACTTTGCCTTGGATCCCATGAGCTTTTACTTTCCTGGCCATGTGGGACCTTATCAAATGCCTTGCTAAAAATCCATTTGGACTACATCAAATGCACTACCCTCAATGACCCTCCTTGTTACCTCCTCAAAGAATTCAATCATGTTAGTCAGACATGACATTCCCTTAATAAATCTTGCTATCTTTGATTAATATATGTCTTTCTGAATGAGGATTTATCCTGTTCCTCAGAATATTTTCCAATAATTTTCCCTGTAATAATTTCCCTGTAATTACTCGGTCTATCCCTTTCTTCCTTTTTAAACAATGGTACAATGTTAGTTGTACTTCATTCCTCTGGAACCATGCCTGTAGCCAGAGAGGATTGGAAAATAATGGTCAGAGCCTCCGCTATTTCTTCTCCTGCTTCCCTTACAACCTAAGATGCACTTCATCCAGACCTGGGATTTATCCACTTTCAAAGATGTAAACCCCTTAATACTTCCCCTTTCTCTGTGTTAATTTTCTCTAATACTTCACAATCCTCCTCCCTGATTGCAATGTCTGTATCATCCCTCCCTGTGAAAATAAAACACCAAGTATTCATTAAGTACCGTGCCCACGTTCTCCACCTCCACACACAGGTTGCCCTTGTGGTCCCTAATGGGCCATACTCTTTCCTTAGTTATCCTCTTGCTCTTTATGTATTTATAACAAATATTTAGGTTTTCCTTGATTATACTTGCCAATATTTTTTCATGCCCTGTCTTTCCTTTCCTAATTTCCTTTTTAATTTCACCTCCTCTAGCTTTTCTGCAGGATTGAGGCCTCAGTATCTATCATAAGCTTCCTTTTTTCTTTATCCTTTCTTTTAAACCTCTTGACATTTGGGGGCTCTGGATATGTTAGTCTCGCCCTTTTTCTTTAAGGGAACATACTTGTTCTGAAGCCTCACTCTCTCTTCCTTGAATGCCTCCCATTGATCTGGCTCTGATTTACCTTCATGTAGTTGTTTCCAGTCCACTTTAGCTAAATCACATCTCAGCTTAGTAAAATTAACTTTTTCACAATTGCAAACTTTTATTCCTGGTCTATCTTTGTCCTTTTCCAAAACTACCGTAAATCTAACTGGAATATGATCACTTCCACCAAAGTGCTCCCCAACTGATACCCCTTCCACCTGCCCAGCTTCATTCGCTAAAACTAATTACAGAATCGTGCCCTCTCTTGTTGGGCTTGCTATGTACTGGCTAAAAAAGTTCTCCTGAATGCATTTTAAGAATTTTTCTCCCTTTTACACTAGTTCTATCCCAGTTAATATTAGGGTAGTTGAAATCCCCCACTATTACTGCCCTTTTGTTTTTGCATTTCGCAGAGATTTGCCTACATATTTGCTCTTCTATCTCCCTCTGACTATTTGGGAGTCTATAATACACTGCCAGTAGTGTGATTGCCCCTTTTTTGTTCTTTAGTTCAACCCATATGGCCTCATTTGATGATCCTCCTCACATCTATAATTGTTTCTTTAATCAATATTGTGACCCCCCCTCCTTTTTTCTTCCTCTCTCCATATTGTCTGTAAACCCTGTAACCAGGAATGTTGAGCTGCCATTCCTGCCCTTCTTTCAAACATGTCTCAGTAATAGCTATATTCCCACGTGTCAATCTGTGCTCTCAGCTCATCTGCCTTATTCCTTAGACATCTTGCATTAAAGCATATCGCATTTAGCACTACCAAACTCCCTTGTTGTCTGTTTTCTAGCCTTTGTTTCCGCTGCCTTCCGTTTCCAACTTTTCTCCCTTCCGAATCTACTCTTAGGTTCCCGTTCCCCTGCCAAGCTAAACCCTCCCCAAGGGCACTAGCAAAACTCCCTGTGAGGATATTGTACCTGACCCTGTTGAGGTACAACTTGTCTGGCCTTTACAGGTCCCATCTCCCCCAGAAGCAGTCCCCGTTCCTCAAACATCTAAAGCTCTCCCGCCCGCACTATCTCTCCAGCCACATATTCATCAGCTCTGTCTTCCAATTTCTGTACTCACTAGCATGTGGCGTCAGGAGTAATAGGAGATTGCTACCTTTGAGGTCCTGCTTTTCAGTCTCTCTTCTAGTTTTCTAAACTCTGCCTGCAGGACCTCATCCCTCCTTCTGCCTATGTCATTGGTGCCGATATGGAACACGACTGCAGGCTGTTCATCCTGTCCTCTTGAATGTTCTGTAGCCACTCCAAGGTGGCAACTTGCCATCCTGGAGTCACATCTGCAGCCGCAGAAATGCCTGTCTGTTTCCCTCACTATCGAAACTCCTACCACTATTACTTTTCCACTCTTCTTCCTCCCCCACCTGTACAGCTGAGCCACCCATGGTGTCGCAGTCTTGGCTCTGCCTGCACTCACCAGAGGAACCATCACTCTCACCAGTATGCAGAACTGAATACCAGTTGGAGAGTGAGATGCACTCTGGGGACTCCTGCACCACCTGCCTGGTCCTTCTTGACTGCCTGGTAGTCACACAGTCCCTCTCTACCTGCACTCTCTTAAGCTGCGAAGTGACCACATCAAGAAACATGCTATCCATGAAACTCTCAACCTCACTGATGCACCATAGTGATTCCAATCGCCACTCAAGCTCGGAAACCCAGAGCTCCAGCTGCTCCAGCCGGCAACACTTCCTGCACATGTGGTCACTCAGGCCACCAGAAGCGTCCAGGATTTCCCACATGGCACAGGATGTAAATTCTTTGGAGCTGAGGTGATTGGAGGCCAATCATCTCAGCCCAGGACATCGCTGCAGGAGTTCCTCAGTGTAGTGTCCTAGGCCAACCCATCTTCAGCTGCTTCATTAGAAGGTCAGAAGTGGGGATGTTCGCTGATGATTGGACAATTATCAATATCATTCGCAACTCCTCATATACTGAAGCAGCCCGTGTCGTGATGCAACAAGACCTCGACAACATCCAGCTTGGGCTGATAAGTGGCAATTAACATTCGCACCATACAAGTGCCAGGCAAAGAGCATCTCCAACAAGGTAGAATCTAACCATCTACCCTTGACATTCAATGGATTACCGTCACTGAATTCTGCACCGTCAACATCCTGGGGGTTACCATTGACAAGAAACTGAACTGGACCAGACACATAAATACTGTGGCTACAAGAACAAATCAGAGGCTGGGAATTCTGCAGCGAATAACTCATGTCCTGTCTCCCCAGTGCCTGTTCACCATCTACAAGGCACAAGTCAGGAGTATGATGGAATACTCTCTCCACTGGCCTGGATGAGTGCAGTTCCAACAACACTCAAGAAACTCGACACTGAGTGAGACGGAGTGAGACCGGCGGTGTTTAAAAAGAGCAGCGACAGCAGGAAAGAAGGAGACTGAGTGAGACCAGCAGTGTTTAATAAGAGCAGTGACAGCGGGAAAGAAGGAGACTGAGTGAGACCGGCGGTGTTGAAAAAGAGCAGCGACAGCACGCCTGAGTTTTGAAAAAAAAAAGCCAACAGTGACATCACAGGAGAGCTGCAAGGTGATTGGTTGGTGAGTAGCAGCTGTTAGAATATCTTAAAATAAAAGGGGTAAGTTTTTTTATTGAAAATAAAACCCTTGGTGATAAGGTGAGTACTACTAAAGTGTTTTTTTTGAAGGACTTTAGATTGGAGTGGGTAGAACAAGGCACCTAGTATAATTAGTATTTTTTAATTAAGGGAGTAACTAATTAACCTAAGGGTAAGTCATGGCAGGAGAGCTCAGCCCCGTGATATGCTCCTCCTGCGCTATATGGGAAATCAGGGATGTTTCCAGTGTTCCTGATGACCATGTGTGCAGGAATTGTATCCATCTGCAGCTACTGGCTACCCGCATTATGGAGCTGGAGCTGCGGGTGGATTCACTTTGGAGCATCCGCGATGCTGAGGAAGTCGTGGATAGCACATTTAGTGAGGTGGTCACACCGCAGGTAATGGCTGCACAGGCAGAAAAGAGATGGGTGACCACCAGACGGAGTAGTAGGCACAGGTAGGTAGTGCAGGAGTCCCCTGTGGCCATCCCCCTCTCAAACAGATATACCTCTTTGTATACTGTTGGGGGGGTTGACCTCCCATTGGAAAGCAGCAACAGCCAAGTTCATGGCACCACGGAGGGCTCTGCTGCACAGCAGGGGAGGAAAAGGGTTGGAAAAGCTATAGTGATAGGGGATTCTATCGTAAGGGGTGCAGATAGGCGTTTCTGTGGCCACAAACGAGACTCCAGGATGGTATGTTGCTTCCCTGGTGCTAGGGTCAAGGATGTCTTGGAGCGGCTGCTTGACATTCTAAAAGGGTAGGGTGAGCAGCCAGAGGTCGTGGTCCATATTGGTACTAATGACATAGGCAGGAAAAGAGATGAGGTCCTGCAAAGTGAATATAGGGAGTTAGGCAGAAGGTTAAAAAGCAGGACCTCTCGGGTTGTAATCTCAGGATTACTCCCTGTGCCACGTGCTAGTGAGGGTAGGAATAGGAGGATTAGGCAAATGAATGTGTGGCTGAAAAGCTGGTGTAGGCGGGAGGGCTTCAGCTACTTGGATCATTGGGATCTCTTCTGGTGCAGAGGTGACCTGTACAAGAAGGACAGGTTGCATCTAAACTGGAGGGGACCAATATCCTTGTGGGGATGTTTGCTAGCACTACTCGGGAGGGTGGGACCCAAAGTAGTAGTCTCTCAGATGAGATAGTTGAGGCAAATGCAAGTCCAGTAGGCAGGCAGGGCAGGGGCAGGACAGGGAGCGTGGAAGGTCTGGTAGGCTAAACTGCATTTACTTTAATACAAGAAGCCTTACAGGTAAGGCAGATGAACTCGGAGCATGGATCGGTACATGGGATTGTGATATTATAGCTATTACGGAAACGTGGTTGAGGAGGGTAAGTTGCACTACTGATTAGGGAGGACATCACGGCAGTACTTAGAGAGGATATCCCGGGGGGACTGTCCAGCGAGGCCATATGGGTAGAACTTAGAAATATGAAATGGGTGATCACTTTGATGGGATTATACTATAGGCCCCCCAATAGTCAGAGGGAAGTGGAGGAGCATATATGTAGGGAAATCACAGATAGGTGTAGGAATTATAGGGTTGTAATTACTAATTTGATTGAGGAAGGAAGGAAGATGATTGATGAAGGAAGGGCAGTGGATGTTATCTATATGGACTTTAGTAAAGCCTTTGACAAGGTCCCGCATGGCAGACTGCCACAAAAGGTGAAGTCACACGGGATCAGAGATGAGCTGGCAAGATGGATACAGAACTGGCTCGGTCATAGAAGACAGAGGGTATCAGTGGATGGGTTTTTTTCTGAATGGAGGGATGTGACTAGTGGTGTTCCGCAGGGATCATTGCTGGGACCTTTGCTGTTTGTAGTATATATAAATGATTTGGAGGAAAATGTAGCTGGTCTGATTAGTAAGTTTGCGGACGACACAAAGGTTGGTGGAGTTGCGGATAATGATGAGGATTGTCAGAGGATATAGATCAGTTGGAGACTTGGGCGGAGAAATGGCAGATGGAGTTTAATCCGGACAAATGTGAGGTAATGCATTTTGAAAGGTCTAATGCAGGTGGGAGGTATACAGTAAATGGCAGAACCCTTAGGAGTATTGACAGGCAGAGAGATCTGGGCGTACAGGTCCACAGGTCACTGAAAGTGGCAACGCAGGTGGATAAGGTAGTCAAGAAGGCATACGGCATGCTTGCCTTCATCGGTCGGGGCATAGAGTATAAAAATTGGCAAGTCATGCTGCAGCTGTACAGAAGTTTAGTTAGGCCACACTTAGAATATTGCGTGCAATTCTGGTCGCCACACTACCAGAAGGACGTGGAGGCTTTAGAGAGGGTACAGAGGAGGTTTACCAGGATGTTGCCTGGTCTGGAGGGCATTAGCTATGAGGAGAGGTTGGAAAAACTTGGATTGTTTTCACTGGAATGACGGAGGTGGAGGGGCGACATGATAGAGATTTACAAAGTTATGAGTGGCATGGACAGAGTGGATAGTCAGAAGCGTTTTCCCAGGGTGGAAGAGTCAGTTACTAGGGGACATAGGTTTAAGGTGCGAGGGGCAAAGTTTAGAGGGGATGTGCGGGGCAAGTTTTTTACACAGAGGGTGGTGAGTGCCTGGAACTTGCTGCCAGGGGAGGTGGTGGAAGCAGATACGATAGCGACGTTTAAGAGACATCTTGACAAATATATGAATAGGAAGGGAATAGAGGGATATGGGCCCCGGAAGTGCAGAAGGTGTTAGTTTAGGCAGGCATCAAGATCGGCGCAGGCTTGGAGGGCCGAATGGCCTGTTCCTGTGCTGTACTGTTCTTTGTTCTTTGTAATAGTAGGTGATTTTAACTTCCCTAATATTGCCTTAGTGCTAAGGGATCAGATGGGGAAGAATTTGTTAAGTGTGTCCAGGATAGTTTTCTAAAGCAGTGGATGGCCCTACTAGAGAAGGGGCTCCACTCGACCTCCTCTTAGGAAATGAGGATGCGCAGATGGTTGATGTGTCAGTGGGGGAGCACTTTGGGACCAGTAACCATAACTCTATTAGCTTCAAGATAGTTATGGAAAAGGATAGGACTGGTCCTCAGGTTGAAGTCCTAAATTGGGGGAAGGCTAATTTCGATGGCATCAGACAGGAACTCTCAAACGTTGAATGGGAGAAGCTGTTTACGGATAAAGGGACGTCTGGCAAGTGGGAGGCTTTTAAAAGTGAGATAGGAAGAGTTCAGGGCTGGCATGTTCCTGTTAGATGGAAGGGCAAGGCTGGCAAGTTTAGGGATCCTTGGTTGACGAGGGATATTGAGGGTCTGGTCAGGACAAAGAAGGAGGCATATGTCAGGTATAGGCAGCTGGGATCGAGCGAGTCCCTCGAGGAGTATAGGGGATGTAGGACTACACTTAAGAAGGAAAGTAGGAGGGCGAAAAGGGGCCATGAGATTTCCCTGGCAGATAAGATAAAGGAGAATACTAAAAGATTCTATAAGTATATTAAGAGTAAAAGGGTGGCTAGGGAGAAAGTAGGTCCCCTTAAGGATCAGTGTGGCAATCTATGTGTGGAGTCATGGGAAATGGGCGAGGTCTTAAATGAATATTTCTCATCCGTATTTACCGTGGAGAAGGTCATGGAAGCTAGTGAGTTCAAGGGATGGAACGCTGATATCCTGGAGCATATCAACATTACAAAGGAGGAGGTGTTGGAGGTTTTGAAGCGCATTAAGGTGGATAAATCCCCAAGGCCTGACCAGGTGTATCCTAGGATGCTATGGGAAGCAAGGGAGGAGATTGCTGGGGCCCTGGCAGAGATTTTTGTATCATCGTTAGCCACGGGTGAGGTACCGGAAGACTGGAGGATAGCTAATGTTGTGCCTTTATTTAAGAAGGGCAGCAGGGATAAACCAGGGAACTACAGGCCGGTGAGCCTTACATCAGTGGTGGGAAAGTTACTGGAAGGGATTCTGAGAGATAGGATTTATATGCATCTGGAAAGGCATGGTCTGATTAGGGATAGTCAGCATGGCTTTGTGCATGGGAAATCATGTCTTACGAATTTGATTGCGTTTTTCAAGGAGGTGACCAAGAGGATTGACGAGGGCAGGGCGATGGACGTTGTCTACATGGACTTTAGCAAGGCCTTTGACAAGGTCCCGCATGGTAGGCTGGTCCAGAAGGTTCGAACACATGGGATCCAGGGTGAGCTAGCAAATTGGATACAAAATTGGCTTGGTGATAAGAGGCAGAGGGTGGTAGTGAAGGGTTGTTTTTCAAATTGGAGGCCAGTGACCAGTGGTGTGCCGCAGGGATCGGTGCTGGGCCCTCTGTTATTTGTCATATATATTAATGACTTGGATGTGAATATAAGGGGCATGATTAGTAAGTTTGCAGATGACACCAAAATTGGTGGTATAGTGGACAGTGAAGAAGGTTGTCTAAGGTTACAACAGGGAAAGTGGGCAAGGGAGTGGCAAATGGAATTTAACACAGACAAGTGTGAAGTGATGCATTTTGTGAAGTTAAACCAGGGCAAGACATATACAGTGAATGGCAGGGCCCTGGGGAGTGTTGTTGAGCAGAGAGACCTTGGGGTACAAGTACATAGTTCCCTGAAAGTGGCAACACAGGTAGACAGGGTGGTGAAGAAGGCATATGGCATGCTTGCCTTCATCGACCGAGGCATTGAGTACAAGAGTTGGGACGTCATGTTACAGTTGTACATAACGTTGGTTAGGCCGCATTTGGAGTACTGTGTACAGTTCTGGTCGCCGCACTACAGGAAAGATGTGATTAAGCTAGAGAGGGTGCAGAAAAGATTCATGAGGATGTTGCCTGGTTTGGAGGGCTTGAGTTATAAAGAGAGATTGGATAGGCTGGGTCGGTTTTTCCTGGAGCGAAGGAGGTTGAGAGGGGACATGATAGAGGTATATAAAATTATGAGAGGCATAGATAGGGTAGATAGCCAGAGTCTGTTTCCCATGGTAGGGGTGACTAAAACTAGAGGGCATAGATTTAAGGTGAGAGGGAGGAGGTTTAAAGGGGATCAAAGGGGTAAATTTTTCACACAAAGAATAGTGGGTATCTGGAATGAGCTGCCTGAGGAGGTGGTGGAGGCAGGAACAGTAGCGACATTTAAGAGGCATCTGGACAGGTACTTGAATGAGCAAGGCATAGAGGGATATGGAATTAATGCAGGCAGGTGGGATTAGTATAGATAGGCATTATGGTCTATAATGGGTGGGCCAAAGGGCCTATTTCTATGCTGTACAACTCTATGACTATCCAGGACAAAGCAGCACACTTGATTGGTACCCCATCCACCACCATAAACGTTTACTCCCTCCACTACCACCGCACAATGGCAGTAGTGTGTACCATCTACAACCTGCATTGCAACAACTTGCCAATGCTCCTAAGATAGCACCTTCCAAACCCATGACCTGTACCCCCTGAGGGAACAAGTGCAGCAGAAGCATGGGAACACCGCCACTTGCAAGTTCCCTTCCAAGTCACACACCATCCTGACCTGGAACTATATCAACATTCCTACACTGTCATTGGGACAAAAACCTGGAACTCCCTTCTTAATAGCACTGTGGGTGTACTTACATCACATGGACAGCAGCAGTTCAAGAAGGCCATCATCACCACTTTCTCAAGGGAAGTAAGAGATGGCAACAAATGTTGGCCTTGCCAGCAATGCTTACATCCCATGAATGAATAAAAAGAAAATCTGATGTCCTATGTAATTCTGGGGGTTTGAGTTTCTGCTCCCTAAATATCGGACTCATGAGAGCTTCCATCCTGTCCATTTGGAAATAGTCCCATCCTTAAATACACAAACGAATGGCTCACATACTACTTCTCTTATTGTCTTTAGCACCCTGCGGATAAATGGCAATAGGTCCAACAGCCCAATTAACTTTTACTTTAATCCTAGTTAAGGTCATTTCAACATTTACTTCTATGGAATCAATGTTAGGAGCACCCTTATCTGGCACACCTTAGCATCACTTTCAGTCCTGAACACAGAAGCAAAATATTCTGGTGCTCAATCTTAACCTGCCCTGCTAAATTTCTCAAATTACATGGTGCACTACATGAAAGGAACAAAGGAATTTTACCGATAGAAGGATATGACAAACAGATGCTGAGCTAAAGAAGAGAGTAGTTGGATGCCACCTCACTTATTAACAATCGGGCAGGTTAAAAATTACACTTAGTTATTTGGTTGTATAACCTACTATCGGCACTTGAATTCTTCCTTTAAAAAATAAGCTGTCTGATATTGAGTATGATATGTTTAGTATAAGAAGAGGATGTCTAGTGTCTATTTCTCATGCCTGTACAGTAGCTTAAAACCATCCAAACATCATAATCATTCTTATAATGTATCCATGACTACACAAATAGATGTAGATCAGCAATGAGCAGATCTGCAGAAATAGATTTGCTCCAGGGAGAATAAAGAATAAATTATAAAGAACAAAGGAAAGGAATAGACAGGGTGGTACTGTTTTTCAGGGAAAGTTTATGCATTGCTGAGGAAAAGAAAATGGAGGCTTGGCACAAAGTCTTTTCGGGTCTAGACAATAGTGTTACACACCACAACAAATAAAACAAAAATAATATTTCTGTGGGAGGTCATCAAAACAGTGCCAATACTCCAGTTGTAATCATGGGGAAATTTAAATTTTCCTAACATATAGGGAATTACAGTTGGGGTCGTCTATACACACGTAGGAGTTTATTTAAATACTTTCCTAAACAGGAGGGGAAGGAATCCACAAAAGGAATGCTGTATTTGATTTTCTGCTGTCTAATCAGGATGAAGTAATAAGCCAGCAGAAATAAGCAAACATTTGAGGGTCTACTGATCATAAAGTTGTTCATTTTAAGATGGAAAAGAGGATGAACAGATAATAAGGACTATCAACTCAATTGTGAAGGAAGAGTTCGAGACTTTGGTGAGGGATACCAGAAGAAATCACCTGGAAGTGCACGAGGTTGATCAGGGAGAGTTAGCAGTGGTTCAGAAAGAGCATGTAATGTTTGACTAATTTACTGGAATTTTTAAGGAAAATTGGGGTGAGACACTGGATGCTATCTACCTGGATTTCAGAAAGGTTTTTGGCACTGTCCAACATAACAAACAGTGGAATATTAGACTGGAATTGTGCATGGAAAGGGATCAAACTGGAAACTGTTGGAGTTCCAGTGTTGTGGCTTCTGTTGTTTATAATTTTTATAAATGACTTTCAGTACAATACGTTGTGCCGAGTATGTACATTGTGGATGATAAATTGTTTGCGGACTGATAATGTTAAGCAATCTGTGATAATTCAAAGCAATTTGGACAGGCTAGGTCAATGGGTAAAGGGGTGATAAATGTAATTCACAAGCAATAAGTGTAAAGTAATAGATTAAGTAAAAGAAACAAAACTATGAAGTACATTTTACATGGTAATTTTCTTGAGGTAAACTTGGCATCTTATTTGACCCTGGGCTGAGCTTCTGATCCCATATACTCTCCATCACCAAGACCTTCTACTTCAACTTCCTTAACATGGCCTGTCTCCAACCCTAACTCAGCTCATCTGCTACAGAAACCCTCATCTATGTCTTTGATACCTCTGGACTCAACTATTCCAATGCTCCCTTACCTAATAGACTGTTAACAAAAATGAGAGTGCCACAACTTGTTGTTGAGTACACTTCAGTGCATTGGCTGTGAAGTACTTTGGAATATCCTGAAGTTGTAAAAGGCACATTATAAATACAAGTTCTTTCTGGTTGGTGTTGGTTTTATATAGGATGTTGCCAGATACCTCTATTATCCTTAGGTATAGATGTATTATAGGGGATTGTCATACATACTTCACCTCTAATAGAAGTGAAAGAACTAGGTAACACTGAAACATCTGGGTAATACTTTTTATTAAATCAAATTAATGATAATAAAACATACCCCTTATATGCAGTTTATGAGATTTAAGTACCAATTATAACAATATAAATCACATAACCAGAACTCCTAAATCTAAAGTGTGTAGTCCTTACCTTCTTACCTTAGCTTTACCAGCCCATCCGAGATGGGCAGCAGCTTGGCCACTCGCCAACCGGAGGTGGGCGCCAATTAAGCCAATGAATTGGCCAAAGGACGGTCATTTTACCAGGCTGCCTGCATTTTGCTAGCGTCAGAGCGGCACCTCGCCATGTGGGGAGTCTGCCAGCTGCATCAAGACAGCCTCCCAGCAGTTTCCAGGGAGGGTATCCTCAGCGGCAATCGCTGCCCCACGTTCCCAATGCCACTGCTACAATGTTCACTCCTCCAAACGCCAGGACCTGCCTGCCTGGTCCTGCAGCATCAATAAATCTCCTACTGGCCCTTCAAGGGTGCCTCAAGATGCAGGCGCCCTCTCCTTCTCCCCACCTCTCTAAGTGGCGCTGCTGAGGCTGCAGAGCTGGTGGCTCTCTGATTGGCTCCCGCCATCCCGCCGTCTTTAAATAGATAGTGGGCCTGGCGGGAGCCAATTAAGAGGCCGTTGCCAGTAAGGTTGCCGTCGTGGTCCCGTCATCCACCTGTGTGGGCTCAGGATCTGCATTTGGTCCCAACGTCGGGACTCACTGCATGTCAGTAAGATCCCAGCCTAAAAGTCCCCAAGGAGCTCTAGTATCTGTTTTTTTTATATATTTAATTATGTCATCCTGATATAATACCATTGTGTCAACACATTCTAACTATGGTTAATCTCTGTTCAACTAGACTGTGCAAAAAGAGCGTTCACTCACTAATGAGAAACCCTGAGTATTAGTTATGGCCTTCCTGTATCTCTTCCCAGTACATTCACAACACAAGCCTATTCATAGCAATTCCCTACAGATAGTTTGACAGATTTACGATATACATACTATATTTCTTCCACTTCATTTTTCTCTGACCCCATCCCTTTTTATCTCACCCCTTGCCATGTTCTGCATGACACCCTCTGACTTTCCCCATTCCAATCCTGAATGATCTGTCCTCAGTAAAGGCCTCAGCTTCATTCTGTTATGCCCCCAACTCAATGAATTTTGAGCTTGACATGATGCTGAGCTCTTCTTCCATTACCTTTACCGCTAAGCCCACTTTTTTGACCAGGATTCTTCCCCCCGCATAGCAGATCTTTTCACATGTCCTCAGCAATTTATGTGTACTTCTTTCAATTTAGAATAGAGAATGCTTTCAGCACAGAAGGAGGCCATTCGGCCTGTCCTCTCCTTGCCAGCTCTCTGCAAGAACAACTCACCTAGTCCCACTCCCCTGCCTTTTCTCCGTAGCCCTGCATATTTTTTCTCCATATATACTGAGTATACTGCAGTCTGCTCTACATTGGGGAGACCAAAGGCAGATTGTGAGATCATATTGCGGAACAACGCTGCTCAGGCCGCAAGCATGACCTTGAAACTCAACGTAAGCTCGAGGAACAGAACTTTAACTTTCAGTTAGGCACTTTATAGTCTTCTGGATTCAACATTTGAGTTTAACAATTTCAGACCGTACCGTCTGCATCCATTTTTTTCTTTTTTCTTACTTCATTTTGTGTTTTGTTTTCGGACAGGAGCTGTTCATGATTTTTAGCACCTCATCTAGACCCATCTTTTGTTTCTTTACTTGTCCCATTGCCGCAACCCTTTTTTGTTGCATCATCATCCCTTTTGTCATTTAATCTCTCCTGCTTTCCACCCTATCATAGATCTTCCTGTTTTGTTCCTCCCTCCCCTTTCATTGCCTGTACTTCCTTAAAAACTTACTACATCTCTAACTTTTCCCAGTTTTGATGAAAGTTGAGTGACCTGAAATGTTAACTCTGTTTCTCTCTCAACAGCTGCTGCCAGATCTGCTGAGTATTTCCAACATTTTCTGTTGTATTTCAGATTTCCAGCATCTGCAGTATTTTGTTCCGATATTTCTTAATCTCTTCTCATGGATGGTTAATGAGACAATGTCCCTAATGCTTCAGGCTTGGCCTTATACAGCCATTTCAGAATGAGTACTAATACGCAAACATATATTGTAAAGGCTTAACAAGGCTGTTGGACCTGGTATACCTGTGCCTGATTTTCAGGACTGATGGTGGCCGGAATTTTACGTCACAGTGAACGCCCCGACTACTAGCCAAAAATTCAGGGGCGAGCCCACCTTCGCTGGGCCTGGAAGCCACACCATGATTTACATGGCCCAGGCCCTTACTTAGCCTCAGGCACAACTTCTGTCCCTCTGAGGCAGGAAGTCCCACCTCCAAGAGCTGCCAGCCAATCAGCGAGCCAGCAGCTCCAGTCACAGCAGCGCCACCAAGAGCGGTGGCCTCTGCTGGGACTGCACCCAGTGAGAGGAGCAGCAACAGAGGAGGCCCCGGAATTGAATTAAGTGGGTGGGGCCACGGTGGGGCCAGCCAATTGTCGGGAGAGGGGGGCTGTGCTCCAGCAGGGGTGGCTTGTGCCATGGGGAGTCCTCAGTGGGGCACAGGGTGCCCGATCAGAAGGCCCCCACCCCAGAGCCTGCAAGGAGGCTGCCAGGTTTTATTGGGAAACCTCCTGAGTTGCTGAGCCACCTGTGCAGTGGCGGCGGGAGGAGGCCCTTAAGTAGCAATTAATTGGCCACTTAAGGGCCTTAATTGGCCTGGAGCGGGCAGGCCTTGTCACTTCCGTAAACCCTTGTAAAATTGCAGTAGGGGTGGAAAGCTGACAGGAATGACCGCCCCCCCCCACCCCCCATTCTCCCACTCAATTTTATGCCCCTCCCCCGCCTCCAGCCTGCTCCCGCTGGGGCGTAAATTTCCAGCCAGTATTTCTAAATACAATTGTCATTTTGTTCTCACTCTGATCAAAAATGTGTGCTAGAAAGAATTCAAATTGAGTAAAATTGCTGTAATAAAATACAAGCATCCTTTTCTTACTGCTTCGTCATCAAAGTAATTGGTGATGCTACATTGAAGTTAACACTGATGTTCAGTGGTATATTATCCCAAAAACATTGTCACCCTCTCACCTATATTCATCATGCCAAGACTTAACAAGCTTGTTGCATGTCAGCATCACAGTGAGATTGTTATTGAACTTAATAAATCTTCCTTAGTGCGTATGGTGACAATCTGATTACCAGATAATTGTAGATGATTACCATTTGGCCGATTCATCTATCCATAAAGACTCTACAGTTCCCCCATTGTGACATCTAATTATTTCTTAAATGATTACAGGGATTATGCATCCACCATTCCAGATGTTTACTGCAATCTTGCAGCTGCCTCAATATAACACAAAAGATTATTATACATTTTGCTGGTACTGAAAGATACAGGATTCATGGAAATAATATTTGTAATGCTAGTTACTTATTGCTTTAGAAATTTACTTAGGATGCAAGTAACTTTGTTTGCTCTTCCCTCTCCAAAACGTTTTATTCTGTTATTTATATAAGATATATATTGGTCTCATCTACTGTGGTGAATTTATAATATTTGCTAAAGATGCAAGTATTTTTATTTGTTTCTTCTTGCCTCCTCCTTCCCCAAAACCATTTATACAGTTATTTAAATCTGTATATAAAAGGTCTGAAATGCAACTGTCACACTTCAATCATCATATTTTGTATAAGACACCAACAAACACAACTGAGCATTCTTTTAAAAAGTATACCAGAGAAAGAACCCTAGTCATATTTGATAGTTTACTGGCGTTGACTTATCTGACTTCTCCCCAACTGTACAAGTAGCTGTACATCTAAAGAAATTCTGACAGCAACAGTTATTGGGGTCTAATTATATTTCACATGTATGAGTCTAATATAAGATGTATGTTCTCATATAAATGGACTGTAAATTATAAAGATTTAAAAACATATGTTTAACGTGAAATTCAGTCATGGGATATTCTACTGATAATTTATTGCAGTATCAGAAATGTTTGCTTAATCCTTTTTATCATCTGCCAAAAATGTACTACTAATGCTGGACAGCTGTGAAAGTTTCTTCTCATTTTTATTTTTTATCTTCTCAGACCTTCTGTGTGCTAGCCACAAGATTCAATGCCCAGTACTTGTTTCGTTTCAGCTGCCAGAAGTCTCTCTTTTTGTTTGCATATAATCATCCAGTGAGAAAGATGGCTCTTCGAGCAATGACGCATCAATATCCTTTTTCATTAAGTGGTTTGTTCAAACTATTTTGACTTTTTGTACTCTAGTAGGTTATGCAATTTCAAAAAGTTCACAAAAACACTGCCTCTGTGCAATAAAACTTTATAATAACAAAGGCAGTGGCCTAGACATTCAATAGCATCTCCATGCTTGACCGGCACAAAATGTGTGCTTGAGCAGCACTAGGGATACCTCAAAATGTGGTGCCAACCTGGCAAAGCTACAACACAGGACTACATGCATGCTAAACAATGGAAGCAGCATGCGATAGACAGAGCTAAGCGATCCCATAACCAACGGATCAGATCTAAGCTTTGCAGTCCTGCCATAACCAGTCGTGAATGATGGTGGACAATTAAACAACTAATCAGAGGAGGAGGTTCCACAAACATCCCCATCCTCATTGATGGGGGAGCCCAGCTCATCAATGCAAAAGACAAGGCTGAACATTTGAAACCATATTCACCAGAAGTACCGAGTGGATGATCCATCTCCGCCTCCTCCTGAGGGTCCCAGCATCATAGATACCAGTCTTCAGCCAATTCGATTCACTCCACGTGATATCAAGAAATGGCTGAAGGTACTGGATACAGCAAAGGCTATGGTCCCTGACAATATTGCATCTGTAGTCCTGAAGACTTATGCTCCAGAACTAGCTGTGACCCTAGCCAAGCTGTTCCAGTACAGCTACAACACTGGCATTTGCTTGACAATGTGGAAAATTCCCTAGGTATGTCCTGTGCACAAAAAGCAGGACAAATCCAATCCAGCCAATTACTGCCCCATCAGTCTACTCTCAATCATCAGCAAAATGATGAGAGGTTTCATCGATAGTGATGTCAAGAGGCACAGCAATAACCTGCTCGCCAGTGCTCAGTTTGAATTCTGCCAGGACTACTCAATTCCAGATCTCATTATAGCCTTGGTCCAAACATGAACAAAACAGCTGAATTCAAGAGGTGAGGTGAGAGTGACAACCCTTGACATCAAGGCAGCATTTAATCAAGTGTGGCAGTAAGGAGCCCTAGTGAAATTGAAGTCAGTTGGAATCAGGGGGGAAATTCCCCACTGATTAGAGTCATACCTAGTACAGAGAAAGAGGTTGTAGTTGTTGGAGGCCAATCATCTCAGCTCCAGGACATCACTTCAGGAGTTCCTCAGGGTAGTGTCCTAGGCCCAACCATCTTCAGTTGTTCATCATTGACCTTCCCTCCATCGTAAGGTCAGAACTGGGGATGCTCGCTGTTGTTTAGAGTGTTCAGTATCATTCGTGACTCCTCAGATACTGAATCAGTCGGTGTCCACAAGACCTGGACAACATTCAGGCTTGGGCTGATAAATGGCAAGTAACATTCGTGCCTACAAGTGCCAGACAATGATCATCTCCAACAAGACAGAATCAACAAGAAAGAACCATCTTCCCTTGACATTCAAAAGCATTACCATTGCTGAATCCCCCACTATCAACATCCTGGGGGTTACTAATACTGTAGCTACAAGAGTGGGTCAGAGGTTGGGAATTTTTTTTAATTCTTTTGCCGGAAGTAGGCATCGCAGCATTTATTGCCCATCCCTAATTGCCCTTAAGAAGGTGGCGGTGAGCTGCTTTCTTGAACTGCTGCAGTCTATGTGGTGTAGGTACACCCATAGTGCTGTTAGGGAATGTGTTCCAGGATTTTGACCCAGCGACAGTGAAGGAACAGCAATATATTTATAAGTCAGGATGGTGTGTGACTTGGAGGAGAACCTGCAGGTAGTGATAATGCCGTGCAACTGCTGTTGTTGTCCTTCTAGTTTTTTTTTAGTTTAGAGATACAGCACTGAAACAGGCCCTTCGGCCCACCGAGTCTGTGCCGACCATCAACCACCCATTTATACTAATCCTACACTAATTCCATATTCCTACCACATCCCCACATGTCCCTATATTTCCCTACCACCTACCTATACTAGGGGCAATTGCTAATGGCCAATTAACCTATCAACCTGCAAGTCTTTGGCATGTGGGAGGAAACCGGAGCACCCGGAGGAAACCCACGCAGACACAGGGAGAACTTGCAAACTCCACACAGGCAGTACCCAGAATTGAACCCGGGTCCCTGGAGCTGTGAGGCTGCGGTGCTAACCACTGCGCCACTACCGCCTCTAGGTGGTAGAGGTCACGGGTTTGGAAGGTGATGTCAACAGAGCCTTGGTGAGTTGCTGCAGTGCATCTTGTAGATGTGTACACTGTTGCCACTTATCAGCCCAAGTCTGAATGTTGTCCAGGTCTTGTTACATATGGATGTGGACTGCTTCAGTATCCGAGGAGTTGCGAATGGTGCTGAACAAAGTGCAATTATCAGCGAACATCCCTACTTCTGACCATGTGATGGTGGAAAGGTCATTGATGAAGCAGTTGAAGATGGTTGGGCCTAGGACACTGCCCTGAGGAACTCCTGCAGTGATGTCGTGGGACTGAGATGATTGACCTCCAACAACCACAACCATCTTGCAGCAAGTAACTCACCTCCTGACTCCCCAAACCTGTCCTTTGTCAAAGACAAAGCAGTCCACAACCACCATCTTCAACATTCACTCCCTCCACCACCGGTACACAGTGGCAGCAGTGTACCATATACAAGATGCACTGCAGCAACTCACCACACCTCCTTCAACAGCACCTTCCAAATACAAAACCTCTATTACCTAGGAGGACAAGGGCAGCAGACACATGGGAATTCCACCACCTGCAAGTTCCCTCCAAGTCACACATCATCCTGAATTGGAACAATATCATTGCTCTTTCACTGTCACTGAGTCAAAATCCTGGAGCTTCCTTCCGAACAGCACTGTGGGTGTACCTACACCAGATGGACTGTAGTGGTTCAAGAAGGTGGCTCACCACCACCTTCTCAAGGGCAGTTAGGGATGGGCAACAAATGCTGACCTTGCCAGCGGCACTCACATCCCATGAAAGAATAAAAAATAAATATGGCAGGCAGAAGTACATCATATTGATAAAGGAAAAAAAAATGCACCTCGGTCCTGCACCTATAACTGTCATTAGACCTTTTGCATGTACAATTTTGAGACCACCTTTGCAAGATTAGACTTCTGAATGCAGCCTTTGGAGGCCACCACCAAAATGGGAAGTTTTCTAAAGTATACTTACCTGAATGTCGAGCACGAAAGAGGAGGAGTGTTCCTCCTTCTTCCACTGCAGTGCTAATGACTGTTACCAACCCCCACCTGCCACCCGCCCCCCACCCCCTCCCAGCATCGCCCTCTTCCCTCTCAATTAAATACTTCTCCCCTCTTGGGGGATGTGCCAGAGGATTGATGAGTGGCAAATGTGACACCTTTATTCAAGAAATGATGTAACAACAGTCCTAGCAACTATAAGCCAGTTAGTTTAACATCAGTGGTGGGTGAGGTTTTAGAAACAATAATCAGGGGGAAAAAATCAACTGACACTTGGAGAGGTTTGAGTTAATTAAGGATAGCCAGCACGGATTTGTAAAAGGCAGATCATGTTTGACTAATCTAATTGAATTTGTTGATGAAGTAACAGAGAAGGTTGATGAAAAGAATGCGGTGGATGTTGTTTATATGGATTTTAAGAAAATGTTTGTTAAAGTACCACATAAAAAGCTGGTTAACAAAATTAAGGCTCATGGAATAGGCGGGTCAGTGTCCAATTGGATTAAAAAATTGGCTTAAGGACAGAAAACAGCTTAGTCGTAGTAAATGGTTGTTTTTCAGAATGGAGGATGGTAGATAGTGGTGTTCCCCAAGTGTCAGTGCTGGGACCACTGCTTTTTTTGCTCTCTATAAATGACTTGGATCTTGGAATACAGGGTAGAATCTCAAAAGTTGCTGATGATACCAAACTTGGAAGTGTGGGAAACAGTGAAGATCATATAAACTGCCTGCACCAGGACATAGATAGGATAGCAGAATGGGCAGAGAGTTGGCAGGTGGAATTTAATACAGAGAAGTGTAAGATGATGTATTTTGGCATAAGGAATTGGGATAGGCAATATATACTTAATGGCACAGTGCGAAAGAGTGTGCAGGAACAGAGGGACCTGGGGATACATGTGCATCGATCTTTGAAGGTAGCAGGAAATGTTGAGAGAGTGGTTAGGAAAGCATAAGTGATCTTGGGCTTCATAAATAGAGACATTGAATACAAAAGCAGGGAAGTTATGCTGAACCTTTGTAAAGCTCTGGTTAGGCTCCAACTGGAGTATTGTGTCCCGTTCTGGTCCCCACACTTTAGGAAGAATGTGGGGGTCCTTAAAAGGGTGCATAGGCGATTTACCAGAATGTTTCCAGGGATGGGGAATTTTAGTTACCATGTTAGGTTGGAAAAATTGAGTCTGTTCTCCTTAGAAAAAAAGAGATTGAGGAGAGATTTAATAGAAGTGTACAAGATTATGACAGGTTTAGATAGGTTAGACAATGAAAAACTGTTCCCATTAACTAATGGTACAAGGATTAGGGGACTTAGATTGCAGGTTTGGGGTAAGCAATGCAAGGGGGAACATAAGGAAGAACTTTTTTACGCAGCTGGTGGTAATGACTTGGAATTCGCTGCCCACAAGGGTGGTGGAAGCGGAGACAATCAATGACTTTATAAAGAAATTGGATGGCCAATTGAAGGAAATAAACTTGCAGGGAAAAAGGGATCAAGCGGGGGAGTGAGCTGACTGGATAAATCCGTGGAGAGCCGGCATGGACTTGATGGGCCAAATGGCCTCCTTCTGTGACGTAAATGACTTTATGATTCTTTCGATCGCCACCCCGTCATTTCTTCCTCCACCCAGATGTACCAGAGATAGAAATCCTCTTTGCCAGCAAGTTGCCTGGTGATGCTCAGCAGGCTTCTGCAGTTCGCTGCAGTTAACCTAACATCTGTCATTGAGAAAATTCTAGATTCCATTATTAAGGAAGTAGTAGATGGATATTTAGAAAATCAGAATGAAATCAGGCAGAGTCAGCATGGTTTTATGAAAGGGAAATTGTGTTTGACAAAGTTATTCGAGTTCTTTGAGGATGTAACAAGCAGGGTTGATAAAGGGGAACCAGTAGATGTAGTTTATTAGGATTTCCAAAAGATATTTAATAAGGTGCCACATAAAAGGTTACTACACAAGATAAGTGTTGGGGGTAATATATTGGCATGGATAGAGAATTGGCTAACTAACAGGAAACAGAGAGCTAGGATAAATGGGGCATTTTCAGATTGGCAAACTGTAACTAGTGGAGCACTACAGGGATCAGTGCTGGGACCTTACACTATTTACCATCTATATTAATGACTTGGATGAAGGGACAAGTACATTGTAGCCAAATTATGACAGGTAGGAAAGCACAATGTGAGGAGGACACAAAGTGTTAGCAAAGAGATATAGATAAGTTAAGTGAGTGAGCAAAAACTTGGCAGATGGAGTATAATATGGGAAAATGTGGTCTTGTCCACTTTGGCAGGAAGCATAGAAAAGCAGAATATTATTTACATGGAGACTGCAGAATGCTGAGGTACAGAGGGATCTGGGTATCCTGGTACATGAATCTCAAAAAGTTAGCATGCAGGTACAGCAGGTAATTAGGAGGGCAAATAGAATGTTGGCATTTATTGCAAGAGGATGAAGTATAAAAGTAGGGAAGTTTTGCTACAACTGTACAGGGTGTTGGTGAGACTGCACTTAGAGTACAGTTTTGGTCTCCTTACTTAAGGAGAGTAATACTTGCATTGGAAGCAGTTCAGAGAAGGTTCACTAGGCTGATTCCTGTACTGAAGGGGTTGTCTTATGAGTCAAGGTTGACAGGTTGGGCCTATATTCATTGCAGTTTAGAAGAATGAGAGGTAATCTTATTGAAACATGTAAGATTCTGAGGGGGCTTGACAAGATAGATGCTGAGAGGATGTTTCCCCTCATGGGGGAATCTAGAACTAGGGGGCACAGTTTCAAAATAACCGGTCTCCCTTTTAAGATGGCGATGAGGAGGAATTTCTTCTCTCAGAGGGTCATTAATCTTTGGAATTCTCTTCCTCAGACAGCAATGGAGACTGAGTCATTGAATATGTTCAAGGGTGAGTTAGACAAATTTTTGATATACAAGGGCATCAAGGGTTATGGGGGAAGGCAGGAAAGTGGAGTTAAGACCACAATCAGATCAGCCATGATGTTATTGAATGGTGGAGCTGGCTTGAGTGGCCAAATGGCCTACTCTTGCTCCTATTTCTTATGTTCTTTAAGAATACCATTGTTGTTATAAACATATCTACCAAGACAATACTAACTGCAATTTAGACTAAGTATTCTGTCATCAGTAGACAACTCAGCATATGCAGGAACATACTGGTGATGATTAGATGTTTGTCCAGGAAAATTAAGTGATGTACTCACCAATGAGTTAATTGTCCTTTGACAGATATTTTGTTTTCATGATTTTTTATAATGTATGAATTTTTGAATGAGCTCTGATAATTTTTCCTTAACGTGTAATTACATATTTTAATTTAGTAATCATTGGAACAATCTTTGTGAATATGTTATTGCTGGCAATGAATAAAAATTTTGCCATTGTTGAGTGAGTATGTGTAGTATATATTGTGTGCTATCTTTACCAATTCTGTACTATGTATCTTAGAGGTAATTTATTTTAGTAACTGGTGTGATGTTGCATTAGACAGGACTGCAGGTCACACAATCAGAATATTATAGCCCCATCTCTGACCCATGCTCCGATAAAAGCAGATTGCGGACTGGAGGATCATTTTACAAAATTACCCTTTATATAAGGAATACTAAATGTCTGGCAGCAAATTTATTTATAAAGGCCAGTTTCTTATTTAGTGGTACATTATACCTTCAGTAAATATACAACATGGCCCAGAATTGACATATTAAACTTATTTATGCTGATACTTTACTGAAATATTAAGAAATGTGGAGGTAAATTTTGTTCTTCACCACATGGTCTCAACTCAGTGATGAGAATGTGGAACTTGCTACCACAGGAAATGGTTGAAGCGATTAGCTTAGATACATTTAACAGGAAGGTAGATAAGTACATGAGCGAGAAAGGGATAGAAGCATATATTGTTAGGGTGAAATTAAATAAGGTGGGAGGAGGCTCATGTGGAACATAAACACCGGCATGGCCCTGTTGGGCTGAATGGCCTGTTTCTGTGCTGTAAAGTTCAATGTTGTTCTATATGGTCCATAATCTTTTGAAATCAATGGATTGAGAATCAGGTGCATTTTATAATAGGTGAGCAAGCCATCCATTGATTACTGCCATGCAGTGAAGATGAAAGTTTACCCCAAAATGTTTTCATTGCTTGGTTGAGTATCATCTGCATTCTATGTCATGCTGTCTATTTACTGAAAGCATGTATAATATTTATTTTCTCTTGATAAATTGCAGATTTAATCACTCAATAAAGTTATAGTGAGTATAATCACCAAGTGTGATCATCATTGATCAGCTGCCGGAGGCAACCTGGCTGCTGATGTATGAAATGACCCTTGCTGAAAGCAGAATTAGCGCAGAATTTCACTTACTGTCTCTACTGTCTATACTTCAAAGGGGTGGGGGGGGGAAACAGGCACCTAAGAATAATTTAAAGGCTCTCCCTTGTCCCAGCCTCAGATAATAGTTAGAAGTCACTTCTGGTTTATGGTATCATCTGAATCACTGAATTATTTTAGTGTTTTCTCTCACTCCCTCTGCCTCTTTCTAGCAGTCCATCTATATTTAGTAGTTCTATAAATATTTTCCTCTTTCATGTGGTGAAGTAGGAAAACAAATCAAGCTAGCAAGAGACAGATAAGTTAACTTGCCAATTCTGTGTGTCCAGCAGAGAGACACACATGTCGGGAGAATGGACCAGAGACAGGACTAGAAAACTGTAGCACTGATTAATGAAACAGTGCTCCCTTGACATGTGGCTCTCCATAGGATCCATGAATTTACTCTATTTAGAAAAAGAAAGAAATGGAACCTGGAGGGGGATAAAGTGAAAGGTGACAGAGAAGTATTAGGACAGAGAGACAACACAGAGAGATTGATACTGAAACAGAAAGATAAGACACACAGGAGAGGGGAGAATCAGCATAGAAAAGAATTTGGCCAGTTTGTACTCATCTAATAGCCAAACACTTATACATTCCAGTCACTGTAGAGCAATCGGGAACAGGAAAGCTAGCAGATTGTTTTCCTGTATCTACTTCAGGGTTGCTAAGACTACTGATTCAGCATCAAAACTGGAACATTCTAATCTGAATGGTTTAGTTCCACGTTAGGGAATATACTCACCTACTCTGCCATTGGTGACGGGCATTTAAGATTTTAATATTGAAGGCTTTCCTTTTTAGAAAAAATATGAGTTACTTATGGATAGGCAAAGAAGTTTGTTCTTAAACGAAATAAGGAACAGAGTTATAGATCAGATTTGTATAAGCCAAAAGTTGCATTTTTGTCAAACAGCAAAGTTCACTAACTCAGTTCAAAACTTGTTTATTTCCTGCCCCTCCTTTTACATTTCATTTCCATCCACCACAATGTACTTTTCCCTTATATATTTGTCTTAAGTCTCTGTTGTGCATCCAGTTGCCTTTGTTTTAATTTTGTTGTTCTTTTCAATAATCGCTGAGCATTGAACCCTTTCCCCGATATACAACTGAAGTTAATTGCAACCAAAGCTTTAAATAAAATAGTAAATAAGATTTACTTAAATAAGTAAAGTATATCGGAGAAAAATGACTTGTATTTATATTGTCTTAATGCTTTATTTATCTGTTTAGTCTCATCTTTACAGGAATATATACATTGGAAGTAATTATTAAGGTACTGTCCCGAGGCTTCGCATTACATTCGTTTTCTTACCTCCGGAACCCCTGGAACTGGTTGGACTTTACAGTAGTTTTGTTGGCGTAAGTTAAACTTTGTTATTGTTCTAAAGATAATGACTATATTTTCTTTCTTCAGGAGTATTTGACGGCTGTTTTGTAACAGCAACTTTTAGTTGCAAGTTTAATTGTCAATGGTTGTTCAAGGTTGATTCCTGAGGGCTGATTTTTGGCAAGGATTAATGCTTCAGAGACATCAAAATAGGTTGTACACCATGTTACAATCAGGTGAGGAGAGGTCAAAGGGCTCCCCTCTTATCCCTCTCCTTGTTTGACCACAACAGAGTTATTTCTTTTTTAAGGTAGATATGCTTGACAATTCAGTGAGTGTTTAATTATTTATGTGCTACGATCATAAAAAGAACCAATCGGACAAGTTTTCCTGAATTTAACAAAGAAAGAGGTTAACTTTATTGTACTTAAACTGATCTAAGTAAAATAATAAATTATGCTCCAACCTTCACACACACACACACACACACTCACACACACAAACAAATAGGTTACAGAGTAGGGATGGATAGATTGGTTGGATTAGAGTCCAGAGCAATAAAAAAAGGCGGATACAATATGTGGAGTTTGTTGACTCAGCTGGCTTCTGGCTGAACTCGGTGATCCTGAGGCTTCCAGCTTGAAGATGTGGCCAGCTAGTTTGGTAGTTCTTCTGGAGAAAAGGGAGCCAGATGCTTTCCTTCACAGGATCTCTGTCTTAGCAGCAGTAGGCCTGGGTGGTTATGGCCAGCAGGCAGGGTTCGAAGCTTGTAAGGTGAACTGGAGAGAGAGAGAGAGGGACCCCACTTGGGTCTTCTCTGGTCAGGGTCGTGTTGCTTGTCTAGTCTGCAGAGAGATAAAAACCAGTTTAAATACACAGATGGTGGGTATGTCACATGACCATCACCCAGTGTGTATTTCCTCTTACAACTTAATCAGTTCATGCCTAGGAATTTCCTTTTCTCAACCAGGGTCCCATTGTTCAAGTGATTAGGTTTGAGTGGTTCATCTCCACCAGTTTAATGTCCAAGTGCTTGCCTTAATGTCTTTTTAATGGGGACAAGACAGGTGGCGGTATGTTCACTTAAAACTCCCAGGTTATTGTTCTTGCTGGGTGTGATCAGACAGCACGTCTCTACCTTGATGCATTGGAATGTAGGGTTATAATGATGCAAATTGAGGCGGCAATCTTAGCTGCTAGAAGTCACTTTTTAACTGTTTCCTTTTCCCTTTTTAAAAATTTAATTCAGGTTTCCAGCTGGTGGTTTTTAAAAAGTCATCATTCGGCATAGCACGTTTTCGTGACAGCCATTAACTACAGAATTATTTGAAAAACAGAATTAACTCAAAAAGTATGTCAAAGGATAAAATAGTTTAAAGAATAAAATGGTAAAACTCCATGTTTCACTTCTCTTGCAGTGGTATTTTCAGAAAACAATAAATAGCATATTATTCATCAGCCATATAGTTAGAACATCGACAGCATGACACAGCATGACCCTTAACTGCTCTCTGAAATTGCCTAACAAGTCATTCAGTTCTATCAAACCGCTACAGAAAATTCAAATAAGAATAAAACCAGACTACCTAGCATCGACCTAGGCACCGGAAATCACAAAGGCACACCACGACCATGCAAAGTCCTCCTCAGCAACATCTGGGGACTTGTGCCAAAATTGAGAGAGCTGTCCCACAGACTAGTCAAGCAACCGCCTGACATAGTTGTATTCACTGAATCATACTTTACAGCCAATATCCCAGACAGCTCCATCACCATTCCTGGGTATGTCCTGTCCCACAGGCAGGACAGGCCCAGCACAGCTGGCAGCACGGTGGTATACAGTCGGGAGGGAGTTGCCCTGGGAGTCCTTAACATTGACTCCGGACCCCATGACGTCTCATGGGCAAGGAAACCTCCTGCTGATTACCACCTACTGCCATTCCTCAGCTGATGAGTCTGTACTCCTCCATGTTGAACACCGCTAGGAAGAAGCACTGAAGGTAGCAAGAACACAGAATGTACTCTGGGTGGGGGACTTCAATGCCCATCACAAAGAGTGACTCGGTAGCACAACTACTGATCGAGCTGGCTGAGTCCTGAAGGGCATATCTGCCGGACTGGGTCTGCGACAGGTAGTGAGAGAACCAACAAGAGGGAAAAACCTATTTGACCTTGAAAATCTACCTGTTACAGATGCGTATGTCCATGACAGAAATGTTGGAGTGACCACCACACAGTCCTTGTGGAGATGAAGTCCTGTCTTCACACTACCTTCCATCGTGTTGCGTTGCACTATCACCAAGCTAAATGGGATAGACTCAGAACAGATCTAGCAGCTCAAAACTGGGCATCCATGAGGCGCTACGGACAGCAGCAGAATTATATTCCACCACAATCTGTAATGTCATGCATGGCCTGGCATATCCCTCACTCTACCATTAGCATCAAGCCAGAGGACCAACCCTGGTTCAATGAGGAATGTAGTAGAGCATGACAGGAGCAGCGCAGGTACAACTAACAATGAGGTACCAATCTGGTGAAGCTACAACAAAGGACTACATGCATGTTAAACAGTGGAAACAGCATGCTATATTCAGATCTAAGCAATCCCACAAACAACGGATCAGATCAAAGCTCTGCAGTCCTACCACATCCAATTGTGATGGTGATGCTCTAACTACTAACCAGAGGAGGAAGCTCCAAAAATATCCCCATCCTCAATGATGGGGAGTCCAGCCTGTCAGTGCAAAAGATAAGGCTGAAGCATTTGCAACCATTTTCAGCCTGAAATGCTGAGTAGATGATCCATCTTGGCCTCCACCTGAGCTCCCCATCATCATAGATGCCAGCCATCAGACAATCTGATTCGCTCCACCTCATATCAAGAAATGGCTGAAGGCACTGGATACTGCAAAGGCTATGGGCCCTGACAACACCCGGCTGTAGTCTGAAGACGTGTGTTACAGAACTAGACCAGCCCTTAGCCAAGCTGTTCCAGTACTTCTACAACAGTGGCATCTACCCGAGAATATGGCAAATTGCCCAGGTATGTCCTGTCCACAAAAAGCAGGACAAGTCCAATCCGGCCAATTACCACCCCATCAGTCTACTCTCGATCATCAATAAAGTGATGGAAGATGTTGTTGACAGTGCTATCAAGCGGCACTTATGCAGCAACAACCTGCTCATTGATGCTCATTTTAGGTTCTGCCAGGGCCACTCGGCTCCAGACCTTATTACAGCCTTGGTCCAAACATGGACAAAAGTGCTGAATTCCAGAGTTGAAGTGAGAGTGATTGCCCTTGGCATCAAGGCAGCATTTGACCATGTGTTACATCAAGGAGCACTCACAAAATTGAAGTCAATGAGAATCAGGGGGAAAAATCTCCACTGGTTGGAATCATACCCAGCACATAGCAAGATGGTTGTAGTTGTTGGACGCCAATCATCTCAGCCCTAGGACATCACTGCAGGAGTTCCTCAGGGTAGTGTCCTAGGCCCGACCATCTTAAGCAGCTTTATCAATGACCTTCCCTCCAATATAAGGTCAAAAGTTGTGAAGAGGACATAAGGAAGCTACAAAGCAACATAGATAGGTTAAGTGAGTGGGCAAAGATCTGGCAAATGGAGTATAATGTGGGAAAATGTAAAATTGTCCATTTTGGCAGGAAGAATAAAAAAGAAGTATATTATCTAAATGGTGAGAGATTGCAGAGCTCTGAGATGCAGAGAGATCTGGGTGTCCTAGTGCATGAATCGCAAAAGGTTAGTATTGTTACGGAATTTCCATTTTTTTGTGTTAAAAACCTGGGAACTCATATTTTTAAACAAACTGAAAAAAGGATTTCATGGACATTGAAGCATCTGGAGATAGCTGAACTTTATAGATGCTTTTAAAAGAGAAAAAACAAGGTCAGCAAGAGGTTCCTGCTTTTGACCAGTAAACAAATACCGGAAACCCGCTGATTTCAAGTAAACCACAGGGAGTTTTGGCCTAAGAGATACCCTTTCTTGTGACAAAAGAGAATTTATGACTTCGCATGAGACTTGCTTGGAAAACTTAGTTTCACTTTGAACTGTTAAAAGATGCTGGTTTTTGGACTAAAAGCAGGCAGTTGGAATCTGCAACTATGGACCTGCCAAGGGATCAGAAGAAAAATCAGATAATTGTTACCTCTCTTTGAAGAATCCCTTCTAGTGAAAAGCAAAAGCCTATATGAAGTGGTACTTTTGCCTCCTGCATTTTTAAGAAACCCTGAATGCTTTCAGAAATCTTGTCTCATAAAAAAGGACTTCTGCATCGAATGTGTGTGAGAACTGACACCTGTTGCTGCACACCTGATGGAAGACCTATGTGAAGCTTCTGCAGTTGAATTTCTTTGAATGCCTACCCAAAAAACAGACAGTTCATCAAACTTGCCTAGTGGCAGCCAACTATTCGACTCTGGGACACCTCACCAAACCAAAGGACTTCCTTCCAGATCTTTGCAGAATAAGTTATTTTGTTCATTTCTTTTATCCCTTTGAAACAGCTGTAAACAAAAATCTCTATTTTTCCCAGTTTACTGGTTTTTGGATGTATGTGCGTATGCATGAGGGCTAGGATAATAATGCGGGACTTTAATATTTAGATTCGCATATATATATATTTACTTCATTATTAGTTAAGACTTGGTGTCATGCAGGCCGCCATCTGCCAAGAATGAGGCATATTAATTTTGCATATGAATATTGATTTTAACCTTGCTGGGAAGAAGAGAAGGCCTGTTACAAGAGCTGCCGGACACTTAGCCGAAAAACATTTGCATACTAACGGACAGTGCTTGTGGAGACAAAGGGACCATTCCCTGACACATTCAACCCACAATGGATCTTGATCACCAGACATTGAAGCTGTAAGGAAGAGCATTCCAGAGACTGCTAAGGTGATACAATCCACAAAAGCCAGGACTGGTTAAACCAGCTGGTCACATGACTAACTGGCTGGTCCAGGGTTTTTTTGATCTAGCCACAGAGTTTTTGAACTCAGAAAGACTGTTTGCTGCTGGAGTAAGAAGATCTCTCCTGTCTGCTCCCATTCCTTTCTCACAAGCCTCTGGACCCACTGAGGGCATGAACTTCAAGAGAGAAAAGTCTCCTACAATGAAAAGGTTTAAGAAGAATACTGAGCCCCAACGAAAAGTAAGACCTACTCAAGGTTTTACAGCGAGCTCTAAGAACAGTAACCAAAACCATCTTCAGATATTGCCTGAAACTGTTCCACTTTATTTCTTCTACTCTTTTCTGTCTCTATCTGCATGTGTGTATCGCATATGCACGCTAGCGTGGACACATTGCGTATCCGTAGGCGTTAACCGAATTTGAGTTTAAGTTTAATAAAATTCAACCTTTTCTCTTTAAACCTAAGAAAACCTGTTTGGCTAGTTTCTTTGCCTCATAATTGGAAGGTAGTGAACAAGGATTTACTAAGGGGGAGTTAAAAAAAAAACAGTGCGTTTAAAATTGCACCCTGTCACGGTAAGACCAGGTGAAGGCTGAGAGGGAACCCTAGACCCCTTTCTCACCTGGTCGTAACACTTGGTTTTATAATAAATGGATAATTTTGTTATTTATTAAAGAGAACTGGTTGGTGTGCTTTATTCTGCGGACAAATAAAGTATCTAATTGACTGTTTCGGTAAGTCAGAAAATTGATTGATATGTTGAAACCTGAGACATGGGACTGAATTAACAGTGCACTCCTCCCACCTTGCTCGTAACAGTATGCAGTTTCAGCAAGTAACTAGGAAAGCTAATAGAATGTTATTGTTTATTGCGAGGGGAATTGAATACAAAAGTAAGGAGGTTATGCTTCAATTATATGGGGCATTGGTGAGACCACATCTGGAGAACTGTGTACTGTATTGGTCTCCTTATTTAAGGAAGGATGTAAATGTGTCGGAAGCAGTTCAGAGAAGGTTTACGAGACTAATAACCTGGAATAGGCGGGTTGTCTTATGAGGAAAGGTTGGACAGGCTAGGCTTGTATCCACTGGAGTTTAGAAGAGTAAGAGACGACTTGATTGAAACATATAAGATCCTGAGGGGACTTGACAGGCTGGAGATGGAAAGGATGTTTCCCCCTGAGGGAGAATCTAGAACTAGGGGTCATTATTTAAAAATAAGGGGTCACCCATTTAAGACAGAGTTAAGGAGAATTTCTTTTCCTCAAAGGATCATGAGTCTTTGGAATTCTCTTCCTTAAAAGGCAGTGGAAGCAGCGTCTTTAAATATTTTTAAGGCAGAGGTATTTAGATTCTTGATAAGCAAGGGGGTGAAAGGTTATTGGGGGTAGTTGGGAATGTGGAGTCGAGTCATAGAGAGATACAGCACTGAAACAGGCCCTTCAGCCCACCGAATCTGTGCTGACCAACAACCACCCATTTATATTAATCCTACATTAATCCTATATTCCCTACCACATCCCCACCATTCTCCTACCACCTACCTACACTAGGGGCAATTTATAATGGCCAATTTACCTATCAGCCTGCAAGTCTTTGGCTGTGGGAGGAAACCGGAGCACCCGGCGGAAACCCACATGGTCACAGGGAGAACTTGCAAACTCCACATAGGCAGTACCCAGAACCGAACTCGGGTCGCTGGAGCTATGCGGAGTTTGCAAGTTCTCCCTGTGACCGCGTGAGGCTGCGGTGCTAACCACTGCGCCACTGTGCCGAGGTTACAATCAGATCAGCCATGATCTTATTGAATGGCAGAGCAGGCTAGAGGGGCCTACTCCTGCTCCTAATTTGTATGTTCGTATGTTTTTTTTATTCATTCATGGGATGTGGGCGTCGCTGGCAAGGACAGCATTTATCATCCATCGCTAATTGCCTTTGAGAAGGTGGTGGTGAGCTGCCTTCTTGAACCGCTGCAGTCCTTGCGGTATAGGTACACCCAGTGTGATGTTGGAAAGGGAGTTCCAAGATTTTAACCCAGCGACAGTGAAGGAACAGCGATATTTATTTTGAAGTCAGGATGGTGTGTGGCTTGGAGGGGAACTTGCAGGTGGTGGTGTTCCCATGCATCTGTTGCCCTTGTCCTTTTAGGTGGTGGAGGTCACGGGTTTGGAAGATGCTTTCGAAGAATTCTTGATCAGTTGCTGCAGTGCATCTTGTAGATTATACACACTGCTACCACTGTGCATCGGTGGTGGAGGGTGTGAATGATGAAGGTGGTGGATGGGATGCCAATCAAGCGGGCTGCTTTATCCTGGATGGTGTCAAGTTTCTTGAGTGTTGTTAGAGCTGCATCCATCTAGGTAAGTGGGGAATATTCCACCACACTCCTGACCTTTGCCTTATAGATGGTGGACAGGCATTGGGGAGACAGGAGGTTAGTTACTTGCCGCAGAATTCCTAGCCTTTGACCTGCTCTTGTAGCCACAGCATTTATGTGGCTGGTCCAGTTCAGTTTCTGGTCAATGTTAACCCCAGGATGTTGATAGGATGCTCCTATGTACAGGAAGGATATGATCACACTAGAGTAGGTACGGAAGTGATTTACGTGGATGAAGCCAGGAATGGAGAATTTTAGCTATGGGAATAGATTGGATAGGCTGGGGTTATTTTCTTTGGAATAGAGGAAGCTGAGGCAAGATTTAATTGAGGTGTATAAAATTATGAGTGGCCTGGATAGAGTGAATAGGAAGGACCTATTACCCACAGCAGAGAGGTCAATAATCAGGGGGCATAAATTTAAAGAAATTGGTGGAAGAATTAAAGAGGAGTTGAGGAGAAATGTTTTCACCCAGAGGGTGGTGCAGGTGTGGAACTCACTGCCAGAAAAGGTGGTAGAGACAGAAACCTTCATTAAAGAAACACTTGGAGATGGATTTGATGCTCTGTAACCTATAAGGCTATGGACCAAGAGCTGGAAGGTGGGTTAGACTGGATAGCTGTTTTTCAGAAGCACGGACACAATGGGCTGAATGGCCTCCTTCTAGACTGTAAATTTTCTATGTTTCTTTGAGATATTAAGCTTTTTAAATAATGAGCACTGTTGTTAGCTTTAGTTTTGTCTCAGAGCTCGCAAACCATAAGCCCTTGTTGATCAGCTTTTTGATTTAGCATTTTGATTTGGTCCTTTTCAGTTCCATTTGGGCCAAGAAATCATTCCTACTGTTTTACCTAACACTACAACAGATGGAAGTGAAGCAGTGTTTTCTTTCTTATATGACTACAGAGCCTTAACTTACTACATCTCATGTACAAAGTATTTTCACAAGTCCCAACATCCATTCACTTCTTGTGATTCAAAGGCCAAAGTCAAACTGCTGACCAAGCAGCTGATCACTAAATGGAAGGAGGCTACATTCAGATGTGTTACCATTTTCCAAGGAAGAATCTCGAGAGGCAGGATAAGGGACATTCCATGAATGTCTCCTGGGCAGTTCTCAACCAGACCCCAACATACAGTATATTTAAAGCAGCCTCATCGAGTAATCCCCATACGTTTACTAAGCTCTGTGTAGATTTGATTGCTACAGATCATAATGTCTTTTGCAGGTCTGTCCTGAAATTTGGTATTGAGCCTTTTGTGTAGGGGCCTCTCCCTCCTCAATTGGCACCACTCATGCACAATTCTATGGTACATGGAGGATGGTTAATGCAGGAGCATAAGAGTTCCTTTCATTTTTTTTCAAACAATGTGTATCCTCTGCACACTACAATCATACCCTACTGTCCTCCCACCTTTCAAAGGTATAGGTTTTTAGGGTTAAGAAATCTGGTAGCTAGTACAGTCTCAGTTTAGTTTCAGAACAAAACCAACTGGCACAATGTCACAGGTCCTATGACTTCATAGAATGTAGGAATAGCACACTGCATGCAACTCTATTGATCTTAAAACAGCGTTTTACATGCAGAATCACCACACGCCATTCCCTAGAATTCTTTCCTCTTGAAAAAACAAGTGGCAGCCACAATGTAGAAAATTAACTTTGCCAGATTGTTGGAAATTTAAGTTGATAAATACTTCAGTCAAAAAGCAAATAAGATGTTTGGCCTGCCACATTATCTTCACTTACAAAAACAATCATAAACCAAAGTCACTGTCAGAAATACAAGCACGTACAAGGGATCATTGTCCAAGAGTGAGTGGCTCACTTGTCAGCCACAGAAACCAGCAAGCCCTTAATTTCCCCAAATCTGTACCCAGCATGTGAAACTCTGTGGTGGTGGTAGTGTGAACTCAGAAACCAGCCCCATTGTGATTACCAATGTCTCACACAATAATACTGTATTGTTGTTCATTATATTCCTTATTTATTTTCAGTTATTTGACACTGGCATTTCCTAAAATTCCTGGATTATCAGCATTAAGAGCTTTCCGAGCTCTGAAGATGATTGCAATTTTACCTGGTAAGGAAATTTGAACAATATAGCATTGTAAAACACAACATTCATTCTACAGAATACCTATGCCTGGTAACAGCAATTCAATTGCACATTCTTAAGTGTCTTTCATTTCTGTTGGGTAAGTAACAAGTGTATATGGCTGCTTCACTATTCCATTATCATAAAAAATTAAAACACTGACAACAAAGTTCCTGGTGGTCCACACAAGTGCAGCAGAACAAAACCCTCACTCACCGACCCTGGAGACAACATCTTGAATCTTGGGGTTCAGATCATTCACATGGCTGGGGCAAGCCACTGGTACGTGCAAGGACACTTCAGCAGTGCCTACGTCAATCCACCTTTGTAATGTGGAGTGGCCCAAAGCCACTCCATCTCAGATCAGTGCTAAAGCCAGTGGGGTAATCATGGCCACACCTGTATCTCCCACCCCCCACACCCAACTGCTTTAAGGTTGACCAATTCTGTACATCAAGAATTGGCAAAAACTTACATGCACATATTTACTTACTTAACTTTTAAATTCCCGATCACGATCGTGTTCTTGTTTTGGGTCTGACGCAAATGTCAACAAAGCATTGGAGGAATTTGTTGTAGCTATGCTGTGCCAAGTCGGCCAAATCTGATCTTCAACTCACCCAATTCTTTGACCTTATACCAGCTCAGTCTAAGATCCTGCAAGGTTCACTGGGGCCAATGAAACAAAGGAAACTTTTGAGCATTCAGTTCCAAAACTCTAAGTGCTGAGTCCCCTGCCTGGGACCTCCACTCCTGACTGACCCCACCAAAGTTTGCACGGTCAGGGAGAGATCCTTGCAATCGGTGGCAGCACCTGCACCACACGGGGTGCATCTCAGTCACCTGTCATGTTAGTGAGGCCAGAACGTTCAGTTGAAGAGTGGCCTGCCAAGGAGGACAAGGATTTCACCACCGCCCCCCCCCACCACCAGAAATAGCCAGAAACTGCCCCCACCTTCATCACCATGACCCTCTTCAGATCATCTTCAGGGCTCCAGATTGCAAGTCTGACTTGTATCCATAGTTGGTCTCCACTTCCACCATTCTGTAGCCTGTTATGAGGGGAGGCGGTGGCGTACTGGTATTGTCACTGGACTAGTAACCCAGAGACCCAGGTATTGCTCTGGGGACATGGGTTCAAATCCCACCACAGCAGATGGTGGAATTTGAATTCAATTAATAAATCTGGAATTTAAAAGCTAGTCTAACGATGGCCGTGAAACCATTGTCGATTGTTGTAAAAACCCATCTGGTCCACTAATGTCCTTTAGGGGAGGAAATCTGCTGTCCTTACCTGGTCTGGTCTACATGTGACTCCAGACCCACAGCAATGTGGTTGACTCTTACATGCCCTCGAAATGGCCGAGCAAGCCACTCAGTTCAAGGGCAATTCGGGATGGGCAATAAATGCTGGCCTGGCCTGCGACACCCACATCCCATGAAAGAATAAATTTTTAAAAAATGATGTATTAATGATAATCCTATGCCTTCATGGCTAGAGGCCAGCAGCACAGAAATTGTGGCCTTTGAAATCCCAGCTCCTAGCTTCATCCTATTTTGTGCCACTAGCCTTGAGAGGTATAGGAAGAGACTTTGCTCCTTATAGCCTGAGTAGGAATGCCACGCCAGGCCCAGACTCTGTGCATCCAAATCCCAGTCAAGATTCCAGCCATTTTGGTGGACTGCCACCAAAGTTACCACTAGAATATGTCGCAGGCATAGATATTTGGGGACAAAGTTTCTTAAAGGTTAGTAAAAGTTTGTTTCTCTGGCTGGCTTAGCCTAAAACAGATAGTTTATTAAGAATGAATATGTTCAAATATTGCATATTAACAATACAGTAGTAATTGAATGTAGTGAACATCCATTACATCCATAAATCTGAATACAGGCCCCACTGTTGTTACAACTGTGTCATAATTTTCTAAAACTATGTCTCATTCAAAGCAAAACTTACTATTTCTGCAGGACTAAAAACTATCATTGGTGCTATATTCAAGTCTGCCAGACTGTTAATGGAGGTCCTCCTTCTCATGATGTTTGTTCTCCTAATTATTGCATTGTTTGGACTTCAAATTTTCAAAGGCGTTCTGACACACAAATGTATAAAAGACCTGGAGCCTGGAATTAACATTACTCATAAAGAATGGGGAAATTATATTCAAAACAAATGTAAGTGTTGGTCCATACATTTATAAATGCAGTATTGTTTACAAAAGATTACTGCTATCTGAATATATTGATTATATATCCTTTTGAAGTTTGAGACTATACTTGGTTTACATTTTTATCTCTTTTAATTAACTGTAAAACTATATAAACACAGGGTTCATTTTCACTTTCAGTTAGGTCCGGAATTAATCAAACAGATTGCAAAACCAAAAACAAAAAGCATCCATGGCAGTTATTTGTTATGCACACCTGTAAGACATCACCTCTGAGACTTTGACCAATAACAGTAATAACAGTGAGTGGCCGGCTTGGCCTGGAATTGGAGTAGCTGTATAAGGATGTGAACCCACATCACCTCCCCTCCCTTACTACCAGTACTCAGCAGGACCACAACAAACATGAGAGACCAACAATTTGCCCCTTTTATTTGTTGCATGCTTTAGCACTGCAACACTACCTTCAATTTTTTTATTCTCTGACCACTGCCCAGTGTCCAAGCTCCATGTGCTGCACTGCTAGTGGTCATTGATCTTCATGGGTGAGCACACACAGTGATGGTTAGAAAGTTATTCTTTTCTCCTCTACCAACCACCTCCTTAAGCTCTTCTCCTTTGCCCGATCCACAAGTAGTTATTGTTCTTGCTGTAAGGGCATCAAAGTTGAGCTAAACTCTACTTTTCCCCTTCATGAAGGCATTGAATCCTTACTAAGGTTACATGAGCATTCTTCAGTACCTCATATAAATAGCCATTGTCCTCTTGACAGTGGATTTTGACAAATCATTCGACTGCAGCAGAGCTGAGCCTGATCCTGTCCGGACCCAAATTCCACCCATGCATACTTTCATTGGTGATCATTGAGTAATGATGTAGCGCTCGAACTCTGGCTAATGTTCCTTTGCTGAAACTGGATTGCTGAATTAAACCAGCTGTAACTTCCTGGCTGAGGTCAGCAAACTCAGATCAGGTATTGAGCCAGGCTTTTCCTGATTTATGTGGTTCAGTTACTCACTGGATAAAAATAAGTGAGCCATTGGGCAAGCCTAAAAATAGGAACCCAGACTGATTTTTATTCTCCCCCTCTTCCTAGCCCAGGGATATTTTAAACCTTTTATTCTCCCCCTCTTCCTAGCCCAGGCATATTGAAACCAATTGTAGTGGTCCTCTAATGCCAAGGTGGGGGGTGGGGGGGGAGAAATTTTATGGGTCCTGCAAGAGCGGCTGTGGTGGTGTGTGAGATGATTTAATTGGGCATGAGTGTTTTTTTCAGATTTCTGGTGGCGGTTTTTTTAATCGCAATTGAGTCAGCGGCGTGTTTGCGATGGACTGGGGTTCCCCCCACATGGTGATGGTTTGCAGCTTTGCCTGCATTTCCATACCATGAATATTCATTACCCTACACTTTGTTCAAATTAAGTCCTACACCCAGATTAAGTTAGCGGCGAGCAGTATTCCCATGCCACCCGGTTCACGTTCGTTTAAACGTGACGTACACCAGTCGGCTTTGTGCAGTTGTGTCTGAGGTTAGTGGTTTCATGTCTTGAACTCATCGGCACCAGGAAGGCCAACATTGGAATGGATGTTTGGCTCCGGGCTTGGCACCAACAAGGGCAAATTTTCTCAGGGGATGGCATGGAAGGTGCGGTGGGGTGGGTGGGGCTGCTTGGAGGAGAAGGGGAGGGAGGAGAGGAGGACAAAGGGTGGTGTATCAGTTGCATGGTGGGCAAGGGAGGGAGGAGGGGAGTGTTCAGTGTGTGTAGTGGTTGTTATTGCTGCTGAAGCTGGCTGTGGGGAGCTGCGGGGCTGGTGGGTTGATTTGAGCAATATCGTCAACAGATGGTCACGAGGAACCTAAAGCGAGCGATGAATGCTCTCAATGTCAGGGTCCTGCGGAGCGAATTCAGGGTGCTGGCTGCCAGAGGGAATGGTCACAAGCAAAAATAAATTATGAGAGGGAGGTGCTGCTTGAGTGCAAACTGAAAATAAAGGTCAACCAAGAACAAATTATTATTCTGTGGCTGCAATCAGCATATGCTTCCGAAAGCTGCTGATCCTTGTGGCTTGCAATACAAAATGATTTATTGAAGTGTGGCTCATGGTGCTTCACAGAGTGACAGCAGGTTTCACCAATGAAAGTCTGTCCCCGCCGCATGATCGCACATGCCTCCCGTGACATCGCCACACTTTTAATTTACATGTAAAATTGCATGCAAAATGCCGTTGTTCTCATAAGATCCCAGCCAAGGTCTGCTAACTTAGCACAAGGATTCTTCTGGTCTGTTTGGTTCAATTCAATATTTTTGTTACAAGTATTTGGGTAATGACAGATATTTGTGTAGTGAAAAAATAAACTACTGCCCATAAACACTCTTCATAATTATCCCTGTCACTCCGTATTCCCTTTTTAAACAGAATCCTATATATTTTTACAGCTAACTGGCTTGTTACTGAAGATGTTGACACTATGGTTTGTGGAAATGGAACAGGCACTGGGTAAGCATATCTTGACTATTTCATTGACTTTGGTAACATTAAACAATGAAGTTAGGTTATTGTTAAAGGAACAAACAACTCCATCACTCTCCCTGGCAACCACATGAGAGGCTGAAGCAGACTTTTCATAACATTGGTGTCATATTTGACCACAGAATAAGCTTCCAGCCACATATCCACGCCGTTGCTAAGACCGCCTACTTCCACCTCTGAAACATTGCCCAACTCCGCCCCAACCTCAGCTCATCTGCTGCTGAAACCCTCGTTCATGCCTCTGATACTTCTAGACTTGACTATTCCAACACACTCCTTGTCAGCGTCCCATCTTCCATCCTCCTTAAACTTAAACTCATCCAAAATTCTATTGCCCATATCTTAATTCACACCAAGTCCCATGCACCTGGCTCCTGGTTGAACAATGCCTTGATTTTAAAATTCTCATCCTTGTTTTCAAATTCCTTCATGGTCTCACAACTCGCACCCCCCTCCCCGCCCCATCTCTGGAACTTCCTCCAATCCTCTGTAATATCTGTGTTCCTCCAATTCTGACATCATGTTTGTCCCCAATCTTAATCACTCCAACATTGGTGGCCATGCCTTCAGCTGCCAAGAACCCAAACTCTGGAATTCTCTCCCTAAATCTCTTCACTTCTCTACTTCGCTTTCCTCCTTGAAGACGCTACTTAAAAACTACCTATTTGACCAAGCTTTTGGTCACCTTCCCTAATATTTCCTTATGTGGCTTGATGTCAAATTTAGTTTGATAACACTCCTGTGAAGTGCCTTGGGCCATTTTGCTGTATTAAAGGCGTTATATAATTGCAAGTTGTTGTTGTAAATATAAGAGATAAGCATTAAATTGTTCCAGCTCTGATTACTGTAGCAAGTACAAGTCCATACCTACTCTATACATGAGTAGCATCCCCTCCGTGTCTTGATGTAAGTAATGTCTCCTTTGGCAGTGTGTTCTCATTGCCTTAATTTTGCATTGAGTTAGTTCTTTAGCTGTAGACCATTTTGTCACCTATAACCCTGGCAATTCCCTCTCCTAAACAAAATTTAAAATCGCATTTGCCCTGGCAACAGAATCCTGGAATGATAAAGTATGATTCCTGAATTCTGTAGAGTAGTTAGCTGTTTTATTTGCTTTTACCTTATCAAACATATTTTTAAAAATAACATGGAAGATCAGTAGACCTGGTACTTTCAACACTTATCAATTAACAGAACTGGAACAATTTCGCAGGATTTGAACATGAAATAAATGCAAAATACAGACAAAACAAAGACCAAACAATTATAACTACTTTTGCTCATTAAAATAAGGTCCTGTCTCCTTAGCATACCAAAAGAATCAGGTGACCAATATCTACAATTAGCTGATCATTATTCTTAATTTATATCAAAGCTTTGTGTGGTAGCTAAGCAGATTTAATAACCAGTTCTTACCTAAAACACTCAAGAGGTAAACCCTGCTCCATACTAAAGTAAATATGATGTTTAGTTCACCAAACTATATAATAAAGAGGTTAATTGTGTTTGGCTTGCTCACTTATTAAACATAATTGAAACTCAATCCGCAAAGAAAAATACCACAGATGCTGGAAATCTGAAATAAAAAAACAGAAAATACTGGAAACACTCAGCAGATCCACAGTATCTGTGAAAAGAAAAAAGGTATGGTTAACCTCTTGGGTCAATTACCTTTCATTGGAACTGGAAGATGGTGCACATAAGGAGGAACAGGAGCAAGGAAAAGTGGGGCAGGGAGGAATAGGTAGATGAAAGAGGTGATTAAATGGCAGAAGTGATGATATAGCAAGGCTAAAGGAGGCACTAATGAGAGAAATTAGAGAAATAAAAGACATATCGAGATCCAGAGGATGTGTGAATGCTTACAGCATTGCAGAAGGGGACAGAAGCGTGGAAAATCTGGCAAAGCGGAGAATGCTCAAGCGGTTCGTCTGCATCTGCCTTTTTATACTGCCATGCACTCCTGAGCATATATCAAGGGTTCAATGCCTAACGTGATTGGATTGCAGAGAGACAAGCAACTTCACAGCTCTCTCAGGACAAAACCACTGTCTTATCAGTATATATCAAACGCATTGAGCGGCAAGTAATGATGTTAGGAGTTCTTGGTATCTGCGATAACAAGGGCTAAATATTGCATTTGTCAATTCTCTAATGATTTTCTGGGTAAATGGAGTTTACCTTGGAGTTGAGATGGTTCAAAATTGGCTTAGTGGCAGGATATTGGTCGACGGGTGTTTTTGTAACTGGAAGGCTGTTTCCAGTGGGGATCTGCAGGGCTGAATACTGGGTCCCTTGCTTTTCATGGTTTTATATATATATATAATATATATATCAATGATTTAGATTTAAATGCAGGCGGCATGGTTAAGAAGTTTGTAGATGATATGTAAATTGGTCATATAGTTGATAATGAGGAAGAAAGCTGTAGACGGCAGAAAGTTATTAAGGAACTGGTCAGGTGGGTGTAAAATGGCAAAAGGAATTCAATCCAGAGAAGTGTGAGTTAATGCATTTGGGGAGAACAAACAAGGCAAGTGAATAACAACAAATGGTCAGATACTGAGAAATGTAGAGGAGCAGCAGGACCTTGGTGTTCATGTCCACAGATCCCTGAAGATAACAGGACAGGTAGATAAGGTGGTAATTGTATAAAACACTAGTTAGGCCACAGCTAGAATACAGCGTACAGTTCTAGTCACCGCATTATAGGAAGAATGTGATCATGGTAGAAAGAGTTCAGAGGAGATTTATGAGGATGTTGCCAAGAATTTTAGCAATGAGGAAAGATTGGATAGACTGGGGTTGTTTTCTTTGGAACAGAGGAGGCTGAGGGGGGATTTAATTGAGGTGTACAAAATTATGTTGGGCCAAAATCGAGTGGATAGGAAGGATCTATTCTCCTTAGCAGAATGGTTAAAAACCAGGAGGCATAGATTTAAAGTAATTCAAGGGCAATTAGGGATGGGCAACAAATGTGAAGTTGCCCACATCCCATGAAACAAATTTTTAAAAATTGATATTGAAGTATTAGGGAGATGTTGTGGAGAATATTTTTCACCCTCTATAGCAGACTCTGCAATCTGATACCTGATAAAGCAGGTCCACAGTTTCTAGGCAATTTGTTGATGATTTCCCTAGAGGAACTGCGATTTTTCCCACTCACTTCAGAGAATACTGCAAGCCAATTCTGTGATAGATAGCATAGTCCTGACTGGTGGGAGATTCAGCGATGGTACTTTGAATGTCACAGGGAGATGGTTAGATTCTCTCTTGTTGGAGATGGTTATTGCCTGGAACTTGAGTGGCACAAATGTTACTTACTGCTTATCAGCCCAAAACTGAATGTTGCTTAGGTCTTGCTGCATGTGGCCACAGACTACTTCAGTATTTGAGGAGTTGAAAATGGAACTGAACCTTGCAATGGACTTACTGGATAGCTCTTTGAAAGAGCTGGCACAAGCACAAAGGGCCAAAATGGTCTCCTTCTGTGATGTACCAATCTGTGATTCCATGAGTATAGGTTCAGTACAGTGCTGAGAGATCACCGTATTGTTGGAGATGCCATCTTTCTGAATGAGGTGCACTATACTCTTAATTTGTTGGGAAGAAAGTTGAACTGATGCACCAATATAAGACTATTATTAATATTAATCTGAATTGCTGTCAGCTGGACAGGGGATTTGCAGTACTGTTTCCAGCTTGACTAAAAATGTCGCAATGGCTCCTGCCCTTTTATTAATTGTTAACTCAATTGCCACAAGCATTATAGAACCACAGAATCATTACATCAAAATAAACCTATATATCACCAATTTATTTATAGGAGATGTCCCACAAACTTTACATGTATCCCTGGCATAGGATTCAATCCAAACAACGGATATACAAATTTTGATAATATTGGATGGGCATTAATTACAGCCTTTCAACTCATCACACTTGACTACTGGGAAAACACGTATAACTTGGTATGTATTCTAATGATGAATCAGTAGACTGCAACTTATATATAAAACACACCAGCTGTATTTAATCTGTTGCAATAAATCCTATCCTCTCTCCCGCTATCCCTTGCAGTGCTGTTTCCATTTGCCTCACAATCCCTGAACAGTGAGCACTTACTTAGCAGCTGGAGTATAAGTAACTAGATGAACAATAAATGTCAACTTGTTATATCATTCCCTATTCAAGGATGTTTGATTTTATATTAAGTTAAATGCTTAACTTGCTTTTGTTTTTTTTCTTCTTTCATTCTTTCATTTTGGTTGTCATTTGTTTTTTTAATTCCCTAAATTTTGAAGTGAAATGAGCAACTATACCAATAAAAATTGAAACAGAAGTACATACCACTAGAGCCAAAGCAGAATATAGAAAGGCAATGGTGGAGTGGATATTATTCTTCATATTTTCTGGTCGTGTTAAAAAGTTTGAATTCTATTAGTATAACGTGCAACTTGGTATCAGAAAATTCAGCGATTCTCCTTTCAAACCAGGTTTGTAACATTGTCTCTTGCACCTCCCCATAGTGTCGCCTTCAAAGCATAGCAGAGAGATGTTGGGCATCCTCCTAACCATAATTTATCAGAGCATCCAATTAGGAGGCAGTGAAAAGACTTGCCACTCAGTCATGGAATTGGATATTATCTTGGGCTGCCTTGTGTAAACAGGGTAGTTGCAGCCTGAAAATGACTGTTTATGCCAGTGCTCCAGTTGTCATCTTCAAAGTGGTCTAACGTTGGATGACTGATGCACCTACCTGTTTTAATATATAAATCAGGGTCCTGTAATGCCATGTTAGGACAGAACTGGGTGGAGTTTGCACTAAGCATTTGGCATTTCAGCCAAAGAGGAGCCTAGAGGTAAGTTTTTATTTATTTTTGTGGGGCCGATGGGCTGTTCAGAAACCACCTGAGCCCTGCTGCACTAGGTTTCCCTATTCTCCCCTGCAAATGGACCCTTGCTCCCCGCTCTCACTCTCGAAATGCCTTTCTCAGGTCCAGGCCAGCTTCGTGCCTCCTGATATTGCGCTGGCCTGGACACCCATTTTCTGTCCACAGTTGCAGGGGGTATGGTAATGAGGCTCGGCAATTATAATTATAATTGACTGAGTTTGGACGATCAGCCTTGATCGTATTGAATGGCGGTGCAGGCTCGAAGGGCCGAATGGCCTGCTCCTGCTCTTATTTTCTATGCTTCTGTGTTTCTATGCTTCTATACCACCCATCTGCACTATTGGGCAGCTGGCGAGCTCACTCTGTCGATCTGATCGTCAAAACTTAGCCCAATCTGGCTCAATTTGAGAAAATCACATTGTGCCTCAGGTTGAACCAGGAGCACTTTTGAAGCCCATTGCTGGTTCAGCCAGTAAAACGATAGGCCATGCACCAGCATTTGGAACATGCTCAGCCCCAGCTAAAGGATTGCTATCAAAGCACTGGTGGCAGAACCAAATTCAGCCAGTGATTGATACACCAGCCAAGCACAGCAGTACAAGGTAATACCACTGCCATTCTCTGCAATCAATCTCCAGGGTCATCCACAATCCAAGCCCCACAATAAAGTTTATTTACTATCACAATGTACCATGAATACAAAGTACACTATACGGTATTCACTCTATACTACAAATATGACCTACTCCAATGTATTTTAGTCGAAGAACAATTGCAATAAAAAAAACTGTTTTATAAATATTTAATTAGACTGTACATTATGTTGTGCCACCATGCAACAGTCAGGAAAATCTCAAGTAACAAATACGAGCAATCATGCAGTGGTGGTGGTGTAATGCTATGTGCTAAAGTTTTATTCATGCCACCTTTTGTCCATTATATATATTAATGTTGAAGAATTCACTTTTCTCTACCTTATTTCAGGTACTGCGTGCTAGTGGAGCATATTACATCATATTCTTTATAGTTGTCGTCATGTTTGGTGCTCACTACATCGTAAACCTGGTGTTGGCAGTCGTGGCAGCTTCCTATGAAAAGGAAGCAAAAAGAAAACAAGAAGCAAAGGAAGAAGAGGAACGGATTTTGGAATTAAGGCGACAGAAAGCATTGTTGGTATGTCTCAGAAATTAGATTAAACAACATTTTTAAAGTGCCTTTAACATAGTAAAACATCCCAAGGCACTTCACAGTCTTGGTGTGCAAACAAACTGGGTTGGATTCTCTGGTATTCTGGGGGTGTTGGGACTCGCCCCCACTAGTCTGATGCCCCCACTAGTCTGATGCCACCACTAATCTGATGCCCCCACTAGTCTGATGCCCCCACTAGTCTGATGCCCCCCACTAGTCTGGCCCAGTTTCCTCCTTTAGGGTTGATCACCCAGTGTGTGACCACAAAAGCATGGTGCTTCAGCAATGGGACCGTAACTGCCGCACCTAAAGAGCTAGTCAGATATTTAAAGAAGCACAAGAGCATCGAAGATCAGGAAATCGCCACCTTGTAGGCCTCAACAGAGACCCTCACTGGTGGATTACTGGGGGCCACATTAGAGGACAAAGAGGCAGCTACAAAGCCCTCTTCTTCCTTTGGAAAGTGCCATTACTTCCACTTTCTAGGGTGAAATGCCATCTTCCATATGGCGATCCCTGGAAGTGGCAGGTGGACGCCAGAAAACGCCATTGTGGAACCAGGCTGTTCCCATCTGTCGCAATTTGCATGCAGTGGTTAGGAAGGGGCAGTCAGTAGCATTCCTGGTGGCTACAGACCAATGAGGCAACGGTAGACCTCAAAGCCCGATTTTTCCCCCCTTTTTCCCACTGCTGTCGCGACTGATTATCCATGGAGTAGTAAAATGTACATTCTCCTTGCTCTTCCCTATGGAGTGCAAACTTGATCTGAATTCAGTTGTTTAAGGAAAGCAGTGAACTTAGAATATCATCTTCTTGAAGGGAGAAGAAAAAAATTAGCCACCTCTTTTTGTGCACTGAATGATTACAATTGCAGTAACTGTAGATTGTGTCCACAAGATGGCAGCAGATGAGCAATCATTTTCCACTTAGTTCATTTAATGATACTTCTTGCATTTATATAGCACCTTTAACATTGTAATACATCCCAAATTTTGGCATGGAGCAATATTAGGAGATATTCGGATAGGTGGCCAAAAGCTTGGTCAAAGAGGTAGGTTTTAATGTGTGTCTGAAAGGAGGAACGAGAGATAGAGAGGTGGAGAAATTAGGGAGGGATTTCCAGAGATAGGGCCTAGGCAGCTGAAGGCATGGGCGCAAAGGTGGAGCAAAGAAAATCGGTGGTGCTCAAACGGCCCGAATTGGAGGATCTTGGAGAGTTGTCAGGCTGGAGGAAGTTACAGAGGTAGGGAGGGGCAAGGCCCTGGAAGGATTTGAAAACCTGGATGAGAATTTTTTTAAATTGAGGTGATGCTGAACTGGGAACCAAAGGGAGTTAGCAAGCACATGGTGAATGGGACTTGGTGCGAGTTAGGATACAGGCAGCAGAGTTTTAGTTGATCTCAAGTTTATGGAGGGTGCCAAGGTGGGAGACCAGCCAGGAGAGCATTGGAATAGGCACACCTAGAGGTAACAGAGACATGGATGAGGGTTTCAGCAGTTGGTAAACTGAGACAGGGCAGAGATGGACGATGTTACTGAGGTGGAAGTAGGCAGTATTGGTCCTCGTGCACCCAGATCCCAGGACCTCACCCAGTCTTTATAAATCAGTGTCCCTTGTGTATCACCCTATTCTTCTTGGAAATCTGCTTATATTATAAATACAGTTTATCTAGCAGACATTCCTTGTCCATCACAACTCTGTTTTCCTGTCCATCACATTTCAAATTTCAGTATCATATTCCAAAATAATTATAAAGAAACAAAGGGGCTGCTGATGCTGCAGAAGCCCTGAAGTCAGAAAATAGCATACGTAGAGCATCTGGCCACTTCCCACACAGCTCGTATGGTGGTCTACTGCGTCTTCCACAATGTTGCTATTATGAGAGTGCAGCCATTGCCACCAGATATCCAAAGGGCACCAGAGGAGGAGGAGGCAGGGAGGGGCCATTCGGGACCCTTTTGCTTCAGATGGGCTGTCCATGAGCACTACTCAGACTCCAGTTCCCTGAGGATGTCATCCCTTCATTACCATGGCTCCACTATTCCCCACCTACCCATCCACCTGCAATGTCCCATCACAGTGTCCTCTTGCCCAATATCCTGCAATAAAAACCACTAACAGAAACTTTTCCATACCATCTTTATCCACAGCACCTCCAATTATACAAACTTAAATAAACTATTAATCTTTGTGCATTCCCTTAGTGCCAATCTTGCAGGTGCCTTTGCCTGTCCTAGTGCTCCTATGCAGTGCTACCCAAGTGGCTGCAGCATGGCTGATGGAAGGCTGCTGATTTTCAGAGGGTGACTGCAGATGGCTTTGCAGGATGACCTCAGCAGCTTTACGCCTACAGGGCCTGGCTTTGGCACCTCATCATGGGTACCAGCAGTCTGGGCTGGCTGACTGAGAGGCAACAGCAAGGGCACTGGGTGAGGCAGTGGTGAGAGCACAAATACTGTCATCCTGAGAGATGACAGCAGGTTCATGCTCCATGGAGCCACTGCCAATCCCCCAGCGTGTTGCCTCAGTAATCTGTTGGAGGACAGATTGCTGGACAGCCATAAGAGCCTGCAAGCCACTTTGAGCACTGAGATCCATAGCCCTGATGGCAACAGTCTGAGCCCTCATGGCAACAAGCATGGATCTCATGATTTCCAACTGAGCATCCACTGCAGCAGATGACTTAGGGTGGCTAAGACAGTGGCCACCAGTGGCTGCATCACGACTGGTTCTACAAATGCTGTCATGGAGTTGACCACCACTTCCATGGTGGAAAGGATGAGCTCCTAGCTCTGCTTGATGCCCTATGCTAAGTTGGAGCTGGACTCCTTCATCTTCCTTGACAGACAAGAAGCTCTCTGGCAGAAATAAAAACAAGAAATGCTGGAACCACTCAGCAGGTCTGGCAGCATCTGTGAAAAGAGAAGCAGAGTTAACGTTTCGGGTCAGTGACCCTTCTTCGGAAGCTCTCTGGCAGGTTTGCTAATGCATCAAGCATCTCAGTATGCATGCTCATCAGCATTCTCCTGTATGCCACCCCATCAAAGTACTCATCTGAGTTCCCTGCGGCAGAATTCGTCTGCCTCCTCACCCTCTGCTGAGCTGGCACATGAGCTATCCTTTCCCTTCACCTGGCTGAAACCTACTCGTGCCCAGTGACTCACCACATGCAGATTCCCAACTGTATATTACCCTCTAAAGTTCACATAGTGCCAATATCTGAGCTGGTGGCTGCAGGTGACAGATCAAATGACGGTGCTTCTTCATCAGTGGTGTGGTGTTGCTCTCTCTTCCTCCCGAGGCTGCTGTGGCTGGGCAGACAGCAGTTCTTGGGTGTCTGAAAGCAGAAAATTAGGAGAGGGTTGGTGTGAGGGAAGGAGGATGAGATGGAAAGCAAGAGGTCCATGGTCACACCATCTGCAGCTTGCATTTCATGCTAGATAGCAGGATGAGAGTATGGTGGGAGTTGAGAAGGTGCCGAAGGCAGGAACGTTCCATCATTCTCAATGTTCACCTTCCCTTCTGTATCGCTCAGGTGATGCAGGTGTGCCTGCCCCCTGCTGGTTCTGCTCTGCTCCCTGCAATTATGTGCCATCTTGTCCTGCAAGAGAGGGAAGAATACCAATGATTGTGTTGCACTGTGTTTGGATGATGTGCTTGGTCAAAGAAGTAGGTTTTAAGGAGTGACTTAAAGGAGAAAAGAGAGGAAGGAAACCCCTAAACTTCAACAGAAGGATAATACATAAGACCTCAATGTCTACAATGTTGGTCACGATAACTGTGGAGGAGCAGGATCATAACATGCCAGTGGAAGGACAGCCTGACCTTGCTGGAGTATCTGATATCAAAGGGGGGTCAGGCCATTTAAATAAATCATCTTGGGCACCTGCTAGTGAGCAACTTGTGCAAAATGTGATGCTGGAAAGCTATGTGTAGGTAAAACTGTCACGGCTGGCGAAAAAGTATGTTGACTGTCAGAGGATCAAATTAATACTGCAGATTGTAACCTTCTAGAGTGTTCCAGGCCAAGAGCACACCATGGAACAACCTGTGGGTCCCAGTTCCACTGCTCCACTGAATTAAACATAGGTTTCTTTCTAAAGAACAGAAGGCTCCAAGAGGCCAATTCCACAAGGGAATATTGGCCAATTCTCAATGAAGATTTGGAAAATATGGGAAGATAGGAACAAAAGAAGTAGGAGCAGGAGTAGGCCATTCAGCTCCTTGAACCTGCTCCACCATTCAACTAGATCATGGCTGATCATCTACCTCAACGTCATTTTCACGCACTATCCCCATATCCCTTGATATCTTTAATATCTAGAAATCTATTGATCTCTGTCTTGAACATACTCAATGACTGAGCCCCCACCACCCTCTGGGGTAGAGAATTCCAACAATTCACCACCGTCTTGAGTGAAGCAATTCGTCCTCATCTCAGTCCTAAATGGCCTAGCCCTTATTCTGAGACTGTGTCCCATGGTTCCAGACCCGCCTGCCAGGGGAAATATCCTTCCTGCATCTACCCTGTCAAATCCTGTAAGAATTTTATATGTTTCAATGAGATCACCTCTCATTCTTCTAAACTTTAGAGAATACAGGCCCAGCCTCTGCAGTTTCTCCTCAGGACAATCCTACCATTCCAGGAATTAGTTTGGTGAACCTTTGTTGCTCTCCCTCTATGACAAGTAAGCCCCCACCTGACAAGAATGAGGCACATTAATTTCACCGCATGGACATTAAATTTCACATTGTTGTTGGGAAGAAGAGAAGGCCTGTGACAAGGGGTCGCCCTTTTTTTTTTGTTTTTGTTTTTGTTTTAGAGATACAGCACTGAAACAGGCCCTTCGGCCCACCGAGTCTATGCCGACCATCAACCACCCATTTATACTAATCCTACACTAATCCCATATTCCTACCACATCCCCACCTGTCCCTATATTTCCCTACCACCTACCTATACTAGGGACAATTTATAATGGCCAATTTACCCACCAACCTGCAAGTCTTTTGGCTTGTGGGAGGAAACCGGAGCACCCGGAGAAAACCCACGCAGACACAGGGAGAACTTGCAAACTCCACACAGGCAGTACCCAGAATTGAACCCGGGTCGCTGGAGCTGTGAGGCTGCAGTGCTAACCACTGTGCCGCCCTGCTCCAATACAATACAATACAATCCACAAACAGACATTGTCAAACCAGTTAGTCACATGACTAACCTGCTTGGCAGTCTGGGTTTTTTTTCTGAATTGTAGAGTTTGAACTGAGAGTTTGGGGAAAAAGCAGAATGCTCCTGGACTGAAGCAGACCTCCTCTCCTGCCTGTCTGCTCCTATCTCTTTCTCATGGAACTCCAAAACCCACTGAAGGCACATGAACCCCAAGAGAGAAACGTCTCCTACAGTGAACAAGGTTTAAGGAGAATATGGGCCCCAATGAAAAGCAAGATCTACCTACAATCACGGACTCTCCAATGAGCTCGAAGAACCGTAACAACAGCTCTTCAGATTGTGCCTCGATCTTTTCCACTTTATTTTTTCTTCTGCTCTTTTCTGTCTCTATTTGCATGTGTGTATTGCGTATGCATACTAGTGTGGGCATGTCATGTATCCGTAGGTGTCAACCAAATTAGAGTTTAAGTTCAAGTTTAATAAATTTCAACTTTTCTTCTTTAAACCTAAGAAAGCCTGTTTGTGCTGATTTCTTTGCCTTATAATTGGAAAGCGGTGAACAAGGATTCACTAAGGGGGAGCTAAAAACACAGTGTGTTAAAAATTAAAGCCTGTTACAGTAAGACCAGGTGAAGACTGAAAGGGAGCCCTAGACCTCTTTCTCACCTGGTCATAATACCTTCCTTAGGTAAAGCGATCAAAACTGTACACAATACTCCCGGTGCAGTCTCACTAAGGCTCTGTAGAATTGCAACAAGACATCTTTACTCCTGTACTCAAATCCTCTTGCAATAAAGACCAACATACCATCTGTCTTCCCAATTGCTTGCTGCACCTGTATGTTAGCTTTCAGTGACTCCTGAACAAGGACACCCAGGTTGCTTTTGACATCAATACTTCCCAATCTCTCACCATTTAAAAAATACTCTGCATTTCTGTTTTTCCTACCAAAGTGGATAACTTCACATTTTTCCACATTATATTCCATCTGTCATGTTCTTGCCCACTCACTTAGCCTGTCTAAATTCCCTTGAAGCCTTTTTGCATCCTCCTCACAACTCACCTAGTTTTGTTTCATCAGCAAACTTGGAGATGTTACACTTGGTCCCCACATCCAGATCATTGATACAGATTGTGAATAGCTGGGGCCTAAGCACTGATCCTTGTGGTACCCCCTTAGTTACAGCCTACTAACCTGAGAAGGACCCATTCATTCCTACTCATTGTTTTCTGTCTGTTAACCAATTTCAATCCGTAATGAGCTGGCAAAAGCTAAAAATGAACAGGTTCTCCTTGGCTAACACTGTCCAATGGGACTATTCCAAAGGATGACTGAAGTTGACCCCTGCAAATTATATTTGCCCTAAACTAATTTCTTTATATTTTTAACTGAAAAAGAGAAAACCTGTTGGCCAGTATCTGTACGTTGATACTTTTTTGTAGAGTTGTTTTTGCTTTAAAATGGTTTACTTTTGCTAAAGTAATGCATATATTCTCTCTTTTAGTTTTTGCTGCACTATACACCATACCCTGTTGAAAGGGTGGGTTGGTATGCTGCCCATTGACCTTTGCCACTGTAGCTCTATTACTGGCCAGAAGGAGCTTTACATGACTGTCTCATGGTGACTGCGCAAAAAATACAAAGGGTGCAGAGGAGATTTACTAGGATGTTGCCTGGTATGGATGGAAGGTCTTACGAGGAAAGGCTGAGGGACTTGAGGTTGTTTTCGTTGGAGAGAAGGAGGAGGAGAGGTGACTTAATAGAGACATATAAGATAACCAGAGGGTTAGATAGGGTGGATAGTGAGAGTCTTTTTCCTCGGATGTTGATGGCAAACACGAGGGGACATAGCTTCAAGTTGAGGGGTGATAGATATAGGACAGATGTTAGAGGTAGTTTCTTTACTCAGAGAGTAGTAGGGGCATGGAACGCCCTGCCTGCAACAGTAGTAGACTCGCCAACTTTAAGGGCATTTAAGTGGTCATTGGATAGACATATGAATGAAAATGGAATAGTGTAGGTCAGATGGTTTCACAGGTCGGCGCAACATCGAGGGCCGAAGGGCCTGTACTGCGCTGTAATGTTCTAATGTTCTAATGTTCATTGTTTGGTGCCTGTTTCAATTGGCATGGAAGGGATTAAGAACTTTCCACAAGGGGAAAGAAGTTAAAAACTTAACCTATCACTTCATGCTCTTAATTGGCTTGACATTGACATCAGCATGCGAAGTAGATTTTCATCTTCAGCACTCACAGTGCAGAGCTTTGCATGCCAGGGGTGGTTATCATCACGGTGGGGTGCGGGAGCGGGGGGGGCGGGGTGGTGTTACATTCCCACATTCTCAGTCCGAAAACATGACCCCGAGCTTCTGGTCGCTTACCATTTCAACCACCACATCCCCGCCCACCTCCCCCCCCCCCCCGCCCCCGGCCGCTCTTATGCCAACATTTCTGTCTTTGGCCTGCTCCAGTGTTCCAGTGAACATCAATGCAAGCTTGAAGTGCAGCACCTGATCTTTCGATTAGGCACTCTACAGCCTTGTAGAATGAACATTGAGTTCAATAACTTCAGAGCATGACTGGCCCTTTTTTATTTTATTTTTTTAACCATGTGCCTGTTTTTCATGCAGTCAGAGCTGCTTATTATTCTGCTATTAACAGTCTCTCTGGCCTAATGCTTTGTCTTTCACCACAAGCATTAACACACTCTTTGCCTTTGTCCCAGGACAGCTTTGTTATTTCAAAGTGATTCCTGACAACACAGCCGGCCACTGACATCATCAGGCTGCACCAAGGTGTGCACTTGCGCAGACGGGCTCCTGCTCTCTGCGCGTGCGTTGCGTTCTGACTTGCCAGGACTGGTTAGCGCATGCGCCGATGACATCATCGCGTGACGTGTGCATCTTTGGGCAACGCGCCTGGTCAGCCTCTGAGCATGCGCTTTACACATACAGCAATGCAACGCTAACGTATTCACCCATGTGTCAAGCTCCGCTCCCCCCCTCGCTGCTCTCACCGGCCGCTCCCCTCCCCCCCTCGCTGTTCACTCCGGCCGCTCCGCTCGTTCGGCCGCTCCGCTCCCCCCCCACCCTCACTGCTCTCTCCGACCGCTCTGCTCTTTCGGCCGCTCCGCTCCCCCCCATCCCCGGCCCACTCGCTCGCCCCCTCCCCGGCCCGCTCCACTCCCCCCCTCTTTCACCGGCCCGCTCCGCTCCCCACCCCCCACACATCCCCCGTCCCCGGCCTGGTCTGCTCCCCTGTCCCCGGCCCGCTCGCTCGCTTTCTCCCTCCTGCCATTGTGTGCTGCCATGTGATTAGGTCAGGTTGCCTTCGTGTGATTATTTGAGCAGCACCATCTTTAGTCCTGGCAGCTGCTTGAAGTCGCAGACTGTAACGTTTTAGTGGCACATGCTCATGTGCCACTGCCGTGCCACCTAGTGGTAACGTTGTCAGTAAGCGCAGCCTTGTTATTTAATCTCTCCTGCCCTCTGCCCTATCAAACACCTTTCCCTTTGTTCTCTTCCCCCCCGCTCCACCCTCCTCACCTTCACTTTCTGTTTTTATCCCACATTCTGCTGTGTGCCCTTGGCTTGCAAAATTCAATGTTGAGAGCACTGAAAACAAATCTTTAACAAACTATGAGTTGCTCATTTTGATGCAGGTTATGCACCATTTTATTACTGATATTGATTACCAGTAAGTATATTTCTGTCTTTTATAAATATAATTATATTTGCTGCATTATTCTTTTCTAGCGCACAAAAGGCAGTAATCTTAATCCAAAAGAAAGGTTTCGTCAATGTGGAAGAAGACTCACTCGGGGTTTCTCTGTAGATTCTGTAATATCATGGGCAACAGAAATTTCACAGCTCGGTGAGTTCACCTCAGAATATTAGTGAATCAATTGTCCAAATTAGTATTGGCCATTTATGAAGTACTTTCCACCCTTTTTACATTGAACTACAACCCTTCCTTTGGCCTCTATATTGAAAAATACTTAAGTTTGTGATAATGTTGGAAGTTTCTGAATTTGAAATAAGGACTTTATTATTGATCACAAAATTGAAGAAACATTTCACTCGATGACTAATTGGCATATAGAAACATATTTTAACTTGAAAATATATTTCACATGGCAGAGTGTAAAACAGACACTACCGGCATTAGCACTGGTTTTAGCAACCGCCACTTACTGTGTCTACATTTCACTCTGAAAACAAGCTTTTTAAGTACCATTTCGTCATTAGGTTAGAATGGCAGCAAGCTGCTAAATATTTTCACAAACTTTAAGGACAGCAATGAAATGACCTTGCCTTTGAATTTAGCGGTTGGTCACCCAGCAGTTATGGTACTGGACTAGCAAACTAATCTTCCATTATAGCAACTTGTGAAATTGAATTCAATGGCCTGGATTTTGCAGTCAGCGGAGAAGCAAAGGCTCTCTCCACTGACCTCGAAGGAAGTCTTGCTGAGAGATCTAGCAATCCCTGCGGCGAGAACTTCACCTCTACTGCCGTGCAGTGGTCTGTAGTGTTCTTTAATGGTGTGCCTAGCATGGAGCTGCCCTGATGTCATGAAGCTGTCCGATCAGACAATCACATTAAAGAATTCTCATAGATAGCCAACAAGGAAATAAAAAGCACTAAAATCAAATAAATTTTAAAACATTTACATAAAGCAAAAATTGTTTTTATTCATTCATGGGATGTGGGCGTCGCTGGCTAGGCCAGCATTTATTGCCAATCCCTAACTGCCTTTGAGAAGGCAGCGGTGAGCCACCTTCTTGAACCAGTGCAGTCCATGTGGGGTAGGTACACCAGCAGTGCTGTGAGGAAGGGAGTTCCAGGATTTTGACCCAGTGACAGTGAAGGAATGGTGATATAGTTCCAAGTCAGGATGGTGTGTGGCTTGGAGGGGAACTTGTGTGGTGCGAATGTTACTTGCCACTTATCAGCCCAAGCCTGGATATTGCTGCATTTCTACATGGACTGCTTCAGTATCTGAGGAGTCACGAATGGTGCAATTGTGCAATCATCAGAGAACATCCACACTTCTGACCTTATGATTGAAAGAAGGCCATTGATGAAGCAGCTGAAGATGGTTGGGCTGAGGACACTACCCTGAGCAACTCCTCCTGTGATGTCCTGGAGCTGAGATGATTGACCTCCAACAACCACAAACATCTTCCTTTGCACTAGATATTACTCCAACCAGCAGAGAGTTTTCTCTGAATTCCCATTGACTCCAGTTTTGCTAGGGCTCCTTGATGCCATACTCGGTCAAATGCTGCCTTGGTGTCAAGCGCAGTCACTCTCACCTCACCTTTTGAGTTCAGCTCTTTCGTCCATGTTTGAACCAAGACTGTAATGTGGTCAGGAGCTGAGTGGCCCTGACAGAACCCAAACTGAGCATCACTGAGCAGGTTATTGCTAAGCAAGTGCCGCTTGATGACACTGCTGACGACGCCTTCCATCACTTTACTGATGATTGAGAGTAGACTGGTGGGGCGGTAATTGGCTGGGTTGGACTTGTCCTGCTTTTTGTGTACAGGACATACCTGGGCATTTTCCCACATTGCAGGGTAGATACCAGTGTTGTAGCTGTACTGCAACAGCTTGGCTAGGGGCATGGTAAGTTCTGGAGCACAGGTCTTCAGTACTATTACCAGAATGTTGTCAGGGCCCATAGCCTTTGCAGTATCCAGTGCCTTCAGTCGTTTCTTGATATCACGTGGAGTGAATCGCATTGGCTGAAGACTGGCATCTGTGATGCTGGGGACTTCTGGATGAGGCCAAGATGGATCATCCACTCGGCACTTCTGGCTGAAGCTTGTTGAAAATGCTTCAGCCTTATCTTTTGCACTGATGTGCTGTGCTCCCCCATCATTGAGGATGGGGATATTTGTGGAGCCACCCCCTCCAGTTAGTTGTTTAATTGTCCACCACCATTCATGACTGGATATCGCAGGACTGGAGAGCTTTGATCTGATCTATTGGTTATGGGATCGCTTAGCTGTATCGCATACTGCTTACGCTTTTTGGCACACAAGTAGTCCTGTGTTGTAGCTTCACCAAGTTGACACCTCATTTTTAGGTATACCTGGTGCTGCTCCTAGCATGCCCTCCTGCACTCTTCATTGAAGAGTAATAAAGATTAAGACACATGAGGTCAAGGTAAAGTTGAAATATCATGTAAAAACTTTAAAAAGAATTATTAGTTAAAAGGATTAATTTAAAAAATCTAGTGACTAATTACAATGGAGACATTTATCAACACTCCCCATATATAAATGTATTTTTTCAGGGTCACATCTCTTTCTCAGCAATAGTTATTACTCAGATCGCCGTTAAAAATCCAGTTACACTTGATTGAACAAGAGGTAACTTTTTATCGGCTTTCTAACATACCACTGTCACAAATTGTCATAAAAACCGAACTCATTTACTAATGCTCTTTAGCAAAGGAAACATACCCAGTTTGACGTATGTGTGACTTCTGTCCCATACCAACATTGCTAACTCATAGCCGAGCAGGCCATTCAGTTATACCAAACTATTAGCAGGCCCACAGCCATCTTCTCAGGGCATTTAGTGCCCAATGTGACAATGAAAAAAAGACAATTCCCTGTTGCATCCAAGCCTATTCCAGTATTTACTGCTAAATACTTCGGTGTGACTCCCTAGGGCTGTGTTACTGCTAGCAGATGCCAATCTGTGATCTGGACTGGCAATAAGGCTCATAACTCTAACTCCTGGGCTTCTTATATTTTTGAACTAAGAACTCAGCATGAGAGAACCCATTGCTGATGCTGTTTGGGTAAGAGTGGAAGATCACAGATGTGCTGTCCCAGATCCCTATAATATCAAGTGACCTGGCAGGGTGCTGAACACAGGAACACGCGAAATAGAAACGGGAGTAGACATATGGCCCATTGAGCCTGCTGCGCCCTTCTATACGATCATGGCTTCAACTCCGATCCTTGGATGGCCTACCTTTCCTGTTGATGGCCTGAGATAAGTTTCTGGCTCCCCAGAAATTTTCCAGGCTTCAAGATTAATTTAAAACAGAGGGGGCATAGAGATTCAGTAATCATACATGATCTTCGCGAAGGGGAATTGGAGAGTGTGGGGCTGGTTGCAAACAGGAGACTAGCTATATTATGCATGTACTGTTTTCCCCACAATCTTGTGCAAGATGGCAGTTGCAGGTCTCCTCAAAGATCCTGCCACTAATAATTTTGGATCTATTTGTAGATTTGATTTTGAGTCCTCTCCATTGTACGTGGGCTCCACTGAAAATTCAGTCAGCACCACATGTACTGAAACAAACAGGCCTAATAAATGTGTAAATTGGCTGGCTAGTGTGTTACATGACATTCAGAAAAAGAAAGTCCCAGGTTTGATCCCTGGTATTTATTGAGTTACGTGATTTTGGTGGTGGACACTACAAATGGCACAATTTTTTCCAGGCCTAGGGAGGTGAAAAGAAAATCTGGCGAGAGAAGCAGACACGTTTCAGGTGGATGACTTCTGCTCAAGCATTGCAAGTTCACTTCGATGAAGTTAAGATGCTGTATCCAAATAGGTCAATATCTTTCATTTGGCTCACTGTTGATTATATATATATTTGCCTTAATTTAAATGAATGCTGCATGAGTATAAAACAGCTGACGAAAGGTCATCGACCTGAAACATTAACTGTTTCCCTCTCCACAGATGCCGCCAGATCTGCGGAGTATTTTCTGTTTTTATTTCAGATTTCCAGCATCTACAATACTTTGCTTCAGTTTAATATTGATTCTGCTAGGCCAGTGCTATTGCTTTCACATTCTAATATTTTATGCTTTTCCTGTAGATGAAGATGAAGAAACTGAAAAACAGAAGAACTCAAAATGTTATTCCTTCAAGAAACGATTGAGGAGAAAGTTTTGTTCTTGGACCTGTTGCCCAACATTTTTACGACTGCAGGAATATTTAGTGATAATTGTTTCACACCCACTTTTTGAAGGGGTGATTACTATTTGCATCCTAATAAATACTCTTTTGCTATCGATAGACTACCATCGAGCACCGTACTCTCATGCCCTAGAAAGTGGGAACACCGTAAGTATTGCACAAGATAAACACATAATAAGAACATAAGAAATAGGAGCAGGAGTAGACCACATGGCCTGTCGAGTCTGCTCTGTCATTCAATATGATCATGGCTGATTGGGCTTCAACTCCACTTTTCCACCCGTTCCTATATCCCAGGTGTGGCCTCACCAAAGCCCCATACAATTGTAAGACTTCTTTATTCTTGCACTCCAATTCCCTTGCAATAAAGGCCAACATACCATTTGCCTTCCTAATTACTTGCTGTAAATAAACACAAGTTGTGTCATTTATCCACAATATTCAATGAGATAAAACCTGATAGCCACAAAAATCCACAGCCATTGTGGCATGCTCCTGCTTCGGCAGAAGTCTGCCAGAATGGTCAGAAACTAGGTGAGGACCCAAATACACAGAATCCAGGATTGGCTATTGGAGGTGGAGTGTCTGCCCACTCCAAACATAGCCTTCCTCATAAGGGTGTGAGGACTTCCTACTTCAGGAGTTCCTGAATCCTGGACTCTCAGTGAGATGCAGCATATGATTAGTGGAGATACGCCTTGTCAGATGCATCATACCTAGTCTCTAGGAGCAGAAATGGGGAGCACTCTGGAATATAGGCTGAGATAAGGATCTGAAACTCCAACAAATAAAAAGGGGTAGAAATTATTTTAAATGCAAATGCTACACTGAGATGAGCCCAATCACACATTTTCAAGCCCAGTAATTTTTCAGTTCAAATTCCATGGTGGAATATGGGAAATTTTTAACTTCAAAACAGGCATGAGGTTATATTTATGCTAATAGACTGAGAAAATATAAATTATAAACTCATTAATGGGCTGGATCTGGCGGAGCTGGCCTTCTCACTTCATGCTTAACTAGACTTTAATCTGCATTCTTCAGCTCAAAAATCTTTTGTGCCTTAACTTGCTGAAAATGTAAGCTGTAAATGGTGTGGGAAGGGTAATGGGGCATCTGGGACCTTAGTGAATGATGGAATCAACAGTGTATCTCCTTAATAAATAAGATTTAAGGATTCAGAAAGAAACAAAGGAACGGAGGGTGAATTGGTCAGATCAGGTACAGTAGAGAGCTAAAGAGAGGGAAAGAAATTGTGGATTAAGAAAGAGAGAAAACAGGGACTGAAAGGAAAAGTCGGGGAAAAAAATTAAAAATTTCACATTATAAAAATCTCCAAGAACAATTTACCCCCTGAAGCAATGAGTCTCCACAGTTTAAATTGTTCAACTTCTGAGCCAGAGAGCTTGATTGGCACTGTGGCACAGTGGCGCAGTGGTTAGCACTGCACCCTCACAGCTCCAACGACCCGGGTTCAATTCTGGGTACTGCCTGTGTGGAGTTTGCAAGTTCTCCCTGTGTCTGCGTGGGTTTCCTCCGGGTGCTCCGGTTTCCTCCCACAAGCCAAAAGACTTGCAGGTTGGTAGGTAAATTGGCCATTATAAATTGCCCCTAGTATAGGTAGGTGGTAGGGAAATATAGGGACAGGTGGGGATGTGGTAGGAATATGGGATTAGTATAAATGGGGTGTTTGATGGTCGGCACAGACTCGGCGGGCCTGTTTTCAGTGCTGTATCTCCATCTAAAAAGGTACTTGCACTGTTAATTACCAGAGTAAACATTCTGTGGTGAGTTTAATGGACCATTAATGTGCAAATCCAGCAAGTTTTTAAAAATAACAAGGAAGCTAAGGGCAAGATGCCGTTTTGTGTGAAGCAGCGTAAATTGACCGGCACGTTTTGGAAAATCACAATCACAGTATATTTCTTAATCCCCTAAATTTGCTGGCCGATTTCTACATTAATGACAGCATCTATAACACGGCGTTACCTGTCCAGCAAAATGCAGCCAATTAATTTTGGATGGGTGGGGAGGGGTCACTACACATAAAATGCTGCGTAACCAGGTACCAACGTGTAAATATATTTCATCAGTAAGAATTTATACTGGAATTACTCAAATTTTTTAATGCACAGGGCTCAAAATTTGCATCCATAGCACCACTAGATATGGTGCTACAGAAGCCGGAGTCCCTCTGTTTGGGGCATGCTGTGCCTCTGTGCCTCTAGCCGCTTCCGGCTGTACCCCATACTGGGAAGGGTGCTCAGCCCTTGAAGGAAGCCTCTGAAGTGGTGCTATCATGACATCACTCAGTCCTACCGGCTGATTTGACCCTCTTTTTACGAACTTGGACCGTACAGGTCCATTCAATGTGGTCATTTGTCCGTCATCCTTGAATATGCATTCAGCTGCAAGAGGGGCCCAGCAATAGCATTATTTAAAGGGCCAGGCATGCATCTTGCAGGTAAGGTAATTTTGAACAAATTCGGCTGTTGCAACATCTCTGAAAATGCTGTGGAATGTTTTTGGAGTTGTTGTGGTGAGTTTCTAGATTTGGCTGCATCCTCACAGGGAGGGCAGACAGTAGGTGGGTGACCTGTCCACACAAATGCTGCAACAAATATGGGGGCTGCAGCTTCAGTGCCTCTGGGTCAGCTGCACAACAGGGAGATGGAGCAAAGACTGGGGAGAGGGCAAGCTCTGCGTGATGCCCTCTGCCAAGTTGGAGTCAGATTCCTCCACGCTCCTTGACAGTGACTGGGGCTGTCTGGCAGGCCAGCCAATGCACCCAGCAACTCAGTGTACATCCTCATGAGCATTCTCCTGTATGCTTCCCATCGAGGTCCTCAGCTGAGTCCCCTGTAGCAGAACTTGTCTGCGACCTCGCCCTCTGATGAGCTGGCACAGAAACTATCTTTTCTTCTTGGCTTGGCTGCAGCCCACTTACCACCAGTGACTCACCACATGCCAACTCTATACTTTCCTCTAAGGTATGTGCAGTGCCATTTTCTGAGCTGGTGGCTGTCAGTGTCGGATCAAGTGATGGGGGCTCTTCATTAGTGCTGTCCTGTTGCTTTCTCTCCTCCTCCTGAGGCTGCTGTGGCTGGGCAGGTGACAGTTCTTGGACGTCTGATAGCAGGAAATCAGAAAGGGGACAATTTTGGTGAGGGAACGAGGATGGGGTAGAAAGCAAGAGGTCCATGGTCATACTGTCTGCAGCTTGCACATCATAACAGATAGTAGGATGAAGGTGAACTGGGAGTTGAGAAGAGACATAAGGCAGAAACATTCCATCATCCTCAATCTTCTCTGTGACATCAGCTCTGTGACAGCCGGCCAAGATGTGGAAAACCATCTCATCCATAGGGCTCAGAAGATACCGGCATCCTTGACCCTCAACTGTTCTGCTCTACTCCCTTCTATTGTGTGTCACCTTATCCTGAAAGGGAGAGCGAAAAATGTCAGTTATTGTGTTGCACTATGTTTGGTTGATGCACCTGCCACAGCTGAATAGTTGAAGGCATATGGAGGCATCGGAAGATAGGTGTGAGGCTGGCATCATTGGAATGTCTGTGAGGGTGAGGTGGAGTAGCTGGATGTTAGGCATGAGTTCTAAGTGCCAGGGACTGCTAATGGGAGGGTAATGGGGTGCATTGAGCTGCATGAGAGGTTGGTGGAGTGGTGAGTAGGAGATGTCATGGGAAGATGCATTCACTCACCTTGACCACCCACGTGAGTCATTAGCCTTCTTGTAATACTACTGCCAAGTCCTCGGGGCGAGCCTCTGGGAATTGACCTCCCTGACAACCTGCTCCCAATCCCTTCTGAGGGTGATCTTTGAGAGCCTCCTGTCCCTCGCAGAACCATGGCATCTCTCCTCGTGTTTGCCTCCATGACTCAGGGCCCCAGCACATTATTCGTAACCTTGAGAGCCCTCTCTCTGCCCTGGTATTCCATTTTCCTTCTTCAGAATTGCAACAATAACATTCAGCAGCAGTCTCTTGTGATTCAGTGCAGCTTCCCTTCGAGAGGGATGGATTGCCTTTAAGAAGAGCAGGCTGGCTGCACCATGTGCTGTCAGCACATGCTGGGCGCTCAGGCAGCCAACAGCGTGTGCCCTGTTCATACCAGTGCTCAATTGAGTAAATGAGGAGGTGGCATCAAATCTGCCTCTGCCTACCTCCACAGCATCGATGCAGGTGGTTGTGAATCACAAACCCTACTCCCAAAATATGGCATGGACCAATTTCTAGCCCACATTTTTATATACACACCAGGATATTGTATATTGCAACTGAATAATTCAGAATATTTATTTCACTGTTATAGTGTTGCAACTGAGAAATATAGTAAAGAGCATAAGAATTTCTGAAAATATTTGCAATTAATATACCTATCTTATTAAACTTTTACTAAAATAGCAGAGAGGAATTTGATACGACCATACATCACACACAGCATTTATTCCATGTATCTGTTCATTAAAGTATGATTAAACCCTCAACCTTCAATTGCATCTATTATTTTAAAATTTGTTACTGATTCTCAATAACTGTTTCTCATTTAATACAGGTTCTGTCAATTATTTTTATAATAGAAGCTATTTTGAAGGTGACTGCACTAAATCCTATGCCCTATGTGAGAAATGGATGGAATGCATTCGATTTTATTATTGTTCTTCTGACTTGCTTAGAATGGGTGCTTTCCGCAATAAATATTCCAACACTTAAGCTTTCCATGATAAGATCACTGAGAATGGTAAGTACTTATTTGTCTCCATTAAATGTTCAAAAATTTATTCTGCTACAATTGCAGTCCATATGCTACTGTATTGAAAATGCTTAAGACATTTCTTTAACATTGATTTTTGAATACACTTTAAAAATAGTACTACTGTATCTGTTTGCTTAAGCAACTATTGTTGGTTTCATAATACATCACAATGGCTATTATATTAATGGGCTACATGCAAACTAGATCTTGTTGATAAACCTCACATACAAAACAGCAGTAATTACATTTTTGCCACTTCTATTTTCTCTTCTGTCCTCCTGAAGCTGCTGAGTTATACTTTGGTTACATTGGCTGTCAAACCTCACCAGAGAACCCATTATTCAGGGTAAACAACAAAACCTTAAAATCCGGGGCCTGGTTCATCCCAGCATTTGCCTGTGACCTTCATTACCATCCCAATGAAGTCCAGCGGGCATGGGGAGAGGTCTTTGGTGGGTTACTGAGGAAGCCAGAAATGCTGAATAAGGCTTGCTGGTAGGTTGGCAGGCTCATGCATACTCCGCGATTGCTATGCTTGGTCCCAATTGAAGACGAGGAAGCAGGAACTCCCATTTTACAGAGTCTCCACCCTTGATCCCAGTGTTGATGGCATTACAGGTGCAAGTAGACACTCTGCCTCACAAGACCACAGAGGAATCACCGAATTGGGGATGAAACACAGAATATCTGGATCCTGTCCTCGTTTGTGGCTGTTCTGGTGGACTGCTCTGAAATAATGGCAGAATTCTGCTGTAGCGACAATGGATTATTGGGCCCTGGTGTCAACACCATTGTGGACATCCTAGCTGAACACAGTTGCATCCTTATCTAGTGTCCACATGTTCAGATTTCATCAAATGTCATTAGATGTGAATAGAAGCAGGAACGCTAACTGATTTTCCTTTGTCACCATGGGCTCTTAAAGCCAGTTGTAACACAACTAACTGCACAGTTGCTGAGATCAACTAAACCAGCAAAATGGGGTTCAAACCTGTGTTATTACTGGTCTTTATGATTCTGTTCCATGCTTGAGAGTGCACTGACTAACTGATTCTTCAATGGTGTAATTTTTCTTAATCAGCCAGGTCTGACATACATGGAAACCCAATCAATGTCCTTAAAGGTCCGCTCTCACCCATAGTGAAATACCCAACTCACCTAAGCCCAGGGAACCTAAGTGCAGATTGGCAAGAGTGAAAGTTTCGGGATTTCCAATTGTTTATAGGGATACTACAGGAGTTTCACTGGCTAAAGTTGTGTAGCCTGTAGTACAGACCACTAGTAGCTTCCTGCTGTTGATCTTGCCATTAGGGCACTGGCTTGCAGATCTATCTGAAGCTAAATGAGAGGTATCGCTGTCCCTAGTGAAAGTCTATCCCTCTAGGTCAATCATTAACAGTGTCCTGGAGTACTGCGGATATCCCTGGTTCAGGTTTGCTACAGAGGAACGACTCAGTATCGGTTTCTCTCATAATCAAATGTATTATCTTGCAGCCAACATAACTCCAAGAAGACCCACGTACCTCTACTGTTCATTTTAGTTGGTCCTTTTACAGTTGACAAACATAGGTTTGATATAAAAACAGAAAATGATGGAAATACTCAGCAGGTCTGGCAGCATCTTTTGAGGGAGAAACAGAATTAATGTTTCAGGTCGATGACCTTGCATCAGATTAGGTTTGACACCTCTCTGAAAGGGCAGTGGGTCCATGGAGCTCCTGCTAAGCAGCACACTGAGCAACACAACTCGCCTTAAGTTGTGTGAGAGTTATTTTTCAGTAATTAGATCATTTTTAGTTCAATGGAGACAACTTCAATTTGGCCAAATTAACATAACAAGGCGCTAACGGCCTCAAAATGGGAGTTGGTAGATTTTACTGCCTTGTTAACGCCAACACTCCAGCCACCACCATTTTTAAAGAGGACTACTGCTTGGCAGCCAAATGCCCACAAGTTTCAGGTAGCTGGCACTTTTAATATGCAAGTCATTGGAGACAACTAGGTGGAATGAGTGCTGTTTATGATCTGACCAGTTTGACTGGCAGTAGAAGATCAAAAGGGTAAGTTTTAAATTATTTTTGTGGGGCCAGGAGAAGCTGGAGTATTTTATTCAGATGTAAGATGTTAACCCTATTCCTATAGTATACATGTCACAGGGTTTGGTTAGCTCAGTTGGCTAGACGGCTTGAGTGTGATGCAGAAAGACGTCAACAGCCTGTACCGGCTATGGTAGTTCGTGGAGGCCTGCCTCTTTGCCATGCCCCATGCTTGAGGAGTGGTGACCCTCAAGCTATACATCACCAACTGTCTCTCTGTCATGGGGAGAGATGCCTATGGTCCTTTGGGACTATGGCGAGAGGGCAGAACATGGCACAGGAGTTACACACACAAACAGCATTTCACCAATTTAGAACAGGACGTACAAGATGGTGATTTAGCATGAATTGAAAGAGCAAATTTTGAATTGGAAGCATACTCACAATTTCCCAATACCCCTAGAGTTCTGGCATCATTTGGAAAATCACCACTAAAATGTTCACCTGCCTTCCCTTTCATTTGCTTTTGGACCTGCTGTGTACCCAAATATTTTCTGCTTTTAACTTCAGCTTCCTATAATTAGTGCATTTTCTTCTTTTTATCTCTGTCATTTCAGTGAATGACTGTGAGGGAAATAAACTCAAAATTAGAAGAACAAAGGTTAACTGTACTGTAATAATAATAAATAATCAGACAACATGACCTGGTAGAGGCATCTAAAGTTAAGTGCTTGGCAGAAGAGAAAACCATGCATAATTTAAATTCTACTAGCTGAGACCCACAAAACATTTGCGGTCAAATTATTATCTTTATTGCAACAGTTATCCTTTAAGTACAGGATTTCGAGTTATTTTTTCACCAAAGACTTTAACAGAATCAAAACTTCTCACTCTCGAAAAAGTGACATAAAGCTGTCCATGTGTAAAAACAGCTGTAGGAATATAAATACAAATTTTGTCAAGAGTGTGGCCTTGTGACTTGTTCATAGTCATAGAATATGAAAGTTTAATTGGGAACTATTTTCTCCTGAGTTGAAAAGGCAGGTTTATATTTGATGGGCTGAATATTATTTGAAGAATAATCACTCTGTTTCCTTGAAATCTGCCTATCATCAAAGAAAACAGCTTCCTAATTACCAGTCTTGGTCCATGATAAAGTCCATTTTTAGGATTCAAGTTTTGTAGCAACATTATAACTGCTCCTTCCTTGAGTCTAAGTTTGTGTGGTGGCATGCCCATTGGAGTTAGACTGTGTAGAAAACCTAGAGGGTATGGACCATTATCATGTTCTTCATCCAAAGCTGATGTATTATTTTAATTCACTTGAGAGCTTTCTGAAACTTTTTCATTCAAATCTAGTGAATCTTCATTTTTAGCACAAAGAATAGCATTTGAATAATAGGTTGTACCAAATAATTGTCCCTGCCATTTTGCCACACTTAACCAATTCCGTCATCTAATCCACCCTCATGCCATCGCTTTCCCATGCCATTCCATGCTTCTCATGCCATCCTCTCCTTCCCATGCCATTCCATCATCTCCATGCCATCCCTCTCATGCCATCCCCATTTCATGAAATTCTATTCTTCCCATGCCACTCCTCCGATGTCATCCTCTATCCCACTCCTCCCATGCCATTCCCTCCCTCCAATTCCATCCCCATCACAAGCTATCCTTCCCATGCTATCTCTCATGCCATTCCATCTTCCCATGCCATCCTCATCCCATTCCTTCCATCCCTCCCATGCCATTGCCATCCATCCCATCCCATCCCTCATGGAAACAATCTCTCCAGTCAGGATAGCTTTGTTGTTGCCCCCCCCCCCCCCTTATTTTCTGCTGTTTTTGTTCTCCACCAGCCCCGCTGCCGTCACCACCAACCTTTGGCAGCCACACATGCACCATGTACTCCAGTCCTCCATGCATGCCACGCTCTGTCCACCAACTCATCCCACCACCAGACGTGCCCCTTAAACTGACAATTTGAAACAGTCCAAGCAAAACTTAATTCATAATGCACAAATCCCACGTCAGTAGAGTTACAACCTTGATATTAATAGCATCTGAATATAACAAACATGATCATTCTTGATGGAATTCTTGAATTCTTGACGATAAAATTATGATAATGGCTTAAGGACAGAAAACAGGGAGTCGTGGTAAATGGTTGCTTTTCAGACTGGAGCATGGTAGACAGTGGTATTCCCTAAAGGTCAATGCTGGGGCCCCTGCTTTTTTTACTATATATAATAAATGACTTGGATTTTGGAATACAGAGTAGAATTTGAAAATTTGCTGACAACACCAAACCTGGAGGTGCAGCAAACAGTGAGAATGATATGAACTGCCTGCAACAGGACATCGGCTAGCAGAATGGTCAGCCAGGTGGCAGATGGATTTAATACTGACAAAGGATGTAATTGCATGAGACAGGGTACAGAGGAGATTTATGTGGATGTTGCCGGGACAGGAAAAATGCAGCTATGAGGAAAGATTGGATAGGCTGCGGTTGTTCTCCGTGCAACAGAGAAGACTGAGGGGAAATCTGATTGAAATGTTCAAAATTTTGAGGGGCCTGGATAGAGTGGAGGTGAAGGGCCTATTCAGCTTAGCAGAGAGGTCAGTGACGAGGGGACATATATTTAAAGTGATTGGTAGAAAAATTAGAGGGGAGGTGAGGAAAAACTTTTTCACCCAGAGGGTGTTGGGGGTCTGGAACTCACTGCCTGATAAGGTAGTTGAGGCAGAAACCCTCAACTCATTCAAAAGGAGTCTGAATGTGCACCTCAAGTGCCGTAATCCGCACAGCTACGGACCAAATGCTGAAAGGTGGGATAAGAATGGATGGATCGTTTTTTGGCCGGCATTGACACAATGGGCCAAGTGGCCTCTTTCTGTGCCTTCAACTTTCTATGTTTCTATGTTTCTAAGTGTGAGGTGCATTTTGGCAGAAGGAATAGGAAGAGGCAATATGTACTTAATGGCACAATTCTAAAGAGTGTTTTTTTATTGGTTCATGGGATGTGGGCGTCGCTGGCTAGGCCAGCATTTATTGCTTATCCATAATTGCCCTTGAGAAGGTGTTGGTGAGTTGCCTTCTTGAACTGCTGCAGTCCATGTGGGGTAGGTACACCAGCAGTGCTGTGAGAAAGGGGTTCCAGGATTTTGACTCAGCGACAGTGAAGGAATGGCAAAATAGTTCCAAGTCAGGATGGTGAGTGGCTTGGAGGGGAACTTGCAGATGGTGATGTTCCCATGCATTTGCTGCCTTTGTCCTTCTATGTGGTAGAGGTCGCAGGTTTGGAAGGTGCTGTCTAAGGAGCTTTGGTGCGTTGCTGCAGTGCATCTTGTAGATGGTACACACTGCCGCCACTGTGCATCAGTAGTGGATGAATGCTCGTGGATGGGGTGCCAATCAAGCAATCTGCTTTGTCCTAGATGGTGTCAAGCTTCTTGTGTGTTGTTGGTGCTGCACCCATCCAGGCAAGTGGAGAGTATTCCATCACACTCCTGACTTGTGCCTTATAGATGGTGGCCACGCTTTGGGGAGTCAAGAGGTGAGTTACTCGCCACAGGATTCTAGTCTCTGACCTGCTCTTGTAGCCACAATGTTTATATGGCTACTCCAGTTCAATTTCGGGTCAATGGTAATCCCCAGGATGTTGATAGTGGGGGATTCAGCGATTGTAATGTCGAGGGGAGATGGTTACATTTTCTCTTGTTTGAGATAGTCATTACCTGGCACCTGTGTGGCACAAATGTTACTTGCCACTTATCAGCCCAAGCATGGATATTGTCCAGGTCTTGCTGCATTTCTACAAGGACTGCTTCAGTATCTGAGGAGTCGCGAATGGTGCTGAACATTGTGCAATCATCAGTGAACATCCCCATTTCTGACCTTATGATGGATAGAAGGCCATTGATGAAGCAGCTGAAGATGGTTGGGCCGAGGACACTACCCTGAGGAACTCCTGCAGTGATGTCCTGGAGCTGAGATGATTGACCTCCAGCAACCACCACCATCTTCCTTTGTGCTAGGTACAACTCCAACCAGCGGAGAGTTTTCCCCCTGATTCCCATTGACTCGAGTTTTGCTAAGACTCGTTGATGCCATACTCAGTCAAATGCTGCCTTGATGTCAAGGGCAGTCATTCTCACCTCAGCTGTTGAGTTCAGCACTTTCGTTCATGTTTGAACAAGGCTGTAATGAGGTTAGGAGCTGAGTGGCCCTGACGGAACCCAAACTGAGTGTCACTGAGCAGGTTATTCCTCAGCAAGTGCCGCTTGATGGCACTGTCGACGACACCTCCCATCACTTTTCTGATGATCGACAGTTGATTGATGGGGTGGTAATTGGCCGGGTTGGACTTGTCCTACTTTTTGTGTACATGACATATCTGGGCAATTTTCCACAATGCCGGGTAGATGCCAGTGTTGTAGCTGCAGCTCAGCTAGGGGCACGGCAAGTTCTGGAGCACAGGTCTTCAGTACTATTGCCGGAATGTTGTCAGGGCTCATGGCCTTTGCAGTATCCAGTGGCTTCATTCGTTTTTTGATATCACATGGAGTGAATCGAATTAGCTGAAGTCTGGCATCTGTGATGCTGGGAACTTCAGGAGGAGGCCAAGATGGATCATCAACTCGGCACTTCTGGCTGAAGCTTGTTGAAAATGCTTCAGCCTTATCTTTTGCACTGATGTGCTGGGCTCCCCCATTGTTGAGGATGGGGATATTGTGTAGCCTCCTCCAGTTAGTTGTTTAATTGTCCACCACCATTCATGACTGGATGTGGCAGAACTGCAGAGCTTAGATCTGATCCGTTGGCTATGAGATCGCATAGCTCAGCCTTTTGCATGCTGCTTACGCAGTTTGGCATGCAAGTAGACCTGGGTTGCAGCTTCACCAGGTTGACACCTCATTTTGAGGTATGCCTGGTGCTGCTGCTGGCATGCCCTCCTGCACTCTTCATGTAACCAGGGTTTGTTCCCCAGCTTGGTGGTAATGGTAGAGTGGGGGATATGCCGAGCCATGAGTTTACAGATTGTGGTTGAGTACAATTCTGCTGCTTTTGATGGCCCACAGTGCCTCATGGTTGCCCACTTTTGCATTGCTAGATGTGTTCAAAATCTATCCCATTTAGCACAGTGCTAGTGCCATACAACACGATGGACGGTATCCTCAATGTGAAGATGGGACTTTGCCTCCACAAGGACTGTGCAGTGGACACTCCTACCAATACTGTCATGGACAGATGCATCTGCGGCATTTTTCCCTCTTGGTTCCCTTACAACCTGCTGCCGACCCAGTCTGGCAGCTATGTCCTTTAGGACTTGGCCAGCTCGGTCAGTAGTGGTGCTACCAAGCCATTTTTGGTGATGGACACTGAAGTCCCCCACCCAGAGTACATTTTGCACCCTTGCCACCCTCAGTGCTTCCTCCAAGTGCTGTTCAACATGGAGGAGTGCTGATTCCTCAGCTGGGGGGCAATAGGTGGTAATCAGCAGGAGGTTTCCTTGCACATGTTTGGCCTGATGCCATGAGACTTCATGGGGTCCGGAATCGATGTTGAGGACTCCCAGCGCAACTCCTTCCCGAATGTATACCACTGTGCCACCACCTCTACTGGGTCTGTCCTGCCGGTGGGACAGGACATACCCGGGGATGGCGATGGCAGTGTCTGGGGCATTGTCTGTAAGGTATGATTCGGTGAGTATGACTATGTCAGGCAGTTGCTTGACTAGTCTGTGGGACAGCTCTCCAACTTTGGCACAAACCCCCAGATGTTATTAAGGAGGACTTTGCAGGGTCGACAGGGCTGGATTTGCTTTTGTCATTTCCGGTGCCTAGGTCGATGCTGGGTAGTCCATTTGGTTCATTCCTTATTGACTTTGTAGCGGTTTGATACAACTGAGTGGCTTGCTGGGCCATTTCAGAGGGCATTTAAGAGTCAACCATATTGCTGTGGGTCTGGAGTCACATGTAGGCCAGACCAGGTAAAGACAGCAGATTTCCTTCCCTAAAGGACACAGAGGGACCTGGGGCTGCATGCGTATAGATCTTTGAAAGTGGCAGGACATATTGAGCGAGTGGTTAGTAAAGCATATGGGATCTTGGACTTTATAAATAGAGGCATTGAGTATAAAAGCAGGAAACTTATGCTAAACCTTTAAAAAGCTCTGGTTCGGCCCCAACTGGAGTATTGCATCCAGTTCTGGTCACCGCATGTCAGGAAGCGTCCTTGAGACGGTACAGAGGAGATTTACCAGAATGGTTCCAGGGATGGAGGATGTTACGACCAGGTGAGATAGGGGTCTAGGGGGTTCCCTCTCAGCCTTTGCCTGGTTTAATTGTCACTGTGTTTTTAGCTCCCCCTCAGTGAATCCTTGTTCACTGCTTTCCAATTGTAAGGTAAAGAAATCAGACAGGCTTTCTTAGATTTAAACGAAAGGTTTATTAATCTTAAACTCTAATTCAGTTAACGACTACGAGTATGCGACACGACCACATTAGCGTGCATACGCGATAAACACACATGCAGATAGAGACAGAAAAAGTAGAAGGAATAAAGGGGAAACGTTTGAGGCAATATCTGGTAATAATTTACGGTCCTTTAAGTTCAATGTGGAGTCTTTGATTGGCAGTAAGTCTTGCTGTTCGTTGGGGCCCAGTGCTTGCTTCAACTTGTTTCGATTGTAGGAGTCTTTTCTCTCTAGAAGTTCACGTGTCTTCAGTGGGTCCGGAGGCTTGTGAGAAAGCAAGAGAGAGCCAGCCAGGAGAGAGGCTGTCTTGTTCCAGGTTCAATTACAATCTCTGCAGTCTGACTTAAAACTGTCCTGTGTCTAGTTCAAAAAGCCTGGACCAGCCGGTTAATCATGTGACCAGCTGGCTTAACCACTCCTGCGTTTGTGGATTCCAAAGCTCTGAGTGGGGGGGTGTAGTGCTGTCTCCCACCCCGACAAGATGTGGATCGCCATTACCCAGCCCAATCTCTGTTAATTGAATCAGTGTGCAATTCTTTGTCTCTCCAAGCACTGTCTTTTAGTATGCAAACGTCCTCCAGCCAAGTGTCCAGTGATCTCTTGTAAATCAAGTCATTTCTTCACTTCAGAAACAGTTTAAAACAGTTCATGTGACAAAATTAGAATGCCTCATTCTTGGCAGATGGGGGTCTTCATGACAGAGGATTAGGTTGGAAACGCTGTGTTCGTTCTCCTTAGAACAAGGGAGATTGAGGGGAGATTTAATAGAAGTGTACAAGATTATGATAGACTTAGATTAGATAGACAAGGAAAAACTGTTCCCATTAACAAATAGTACAAGGACTAGGGGATACAGATTGAAAGTTTTGGGCAAAAGATGCAGGAGGAATATGAGGAAGCACTTTTTTTACGCAGCAGGTGGTAATGACCTGGAACTCACTGCCCACAAGGTTGGTAGAGGCAGAGACGATCAATGACTTCAAGAGGAAGTTGGATGGCCACCTGAGAGAAATAGACTTGTCGGACTACAGGAATCGAGCCGTGAAGTGGGACTGACTGCATAGTTCCATGGAGAGCTGGCATGGACTTGATGGACTGAATGGCCTCCTTCTATGCTGTAAATGACTCTCTGACTGTATGACTCTATGATAATTTCTGAAATACCTTTTATTTTCACTTCTGTGTGCTTTGGCTAACAAATTCTGAAGTATTTGGCCATAAATTTCAAACAATTTATGAAATTAGGTCGGAAGAAGAAAAGAATCAAACCATTTTGCCCAGCAGGAACAGAGCAGTAATGGCAAAAAAGAATTACAAGGATGATATCAGAACTAAATGGTTATAAACCAGAAAGACTGAATAGGCTGGGGAGCTTTTTTCTAAAAAAAAAGAGAAGGCTGAGGGGTAACCTAAGAGAGAGCTTTAAAATGATTAAAGGATTCGGTAGGGTAGATTTTGAGAAAACACTTCAACTTGTCAAGGAGTCCAAAACTAGGGGCCATAAAAATAAGATAATCACTCGAATAAAGAACTCAAGAGAAAAGTCTTTATACAGAGAGTGGTTAGAATTTAGAACTTGCTTCCACAGAAAGGAATAAAAGTTTATGTTGATAGGGTTGGATTGAAGTAAGGTGGAAGTAGGTGCTCATATGGAGCATAAACACCAGCACAGAGTTGTTGGACCAAATGGCCTGTATCAGTGCTGTAAATTCTGTGAGAAGCCCAGAGAAGGACTGCGCATTGCAGAAAATGGGATTCATCCTGCTCTCTCTACTCTGGTTGGAGAAAGAAGAGCAAAAGGAGCAGATGCAGCAGCAAGCTGCTGACTGGATCTATAGGTCCAGAGTCAGATACCTCCAATTTTCTGACGGGGCTGCACTTCTCCAGAATAGCTGCCACAGATCTGTGCAGCCTCTTGCATCAAGACCTGCAACCACTCTTGCTGCTGATTGTGTATTGCCTGTGTCAATGAAAGTAATTATGGCCTTTAATTTTTTCACCTTGGGCTCTTTCATTTGCACGACTGTCGTGGCTACTTTCAGTTCGTGCAGTGTCTTAGCTGTTGGGTGTATGTTGTGCATCATGTAGGCTTTGTTTTTTGCATCAATGACAGATATCATCTCAGCTGAGTAGGTCTCAAACCAGCCCTTGTTACGGGTTCCACCTTTACTAAATGATGCTTCTGCTGCTTCATAGATGATTGAGCTTAGTGACATCCAAGATTCATCAATACCGGCATCAGCTTCCTACTAAGGCTTTGGTGGATCGCAAGGGTTCTAGTGACAGTGTGAAGTGCTGGTATTTGGCATCATTGCTTATGTGAAGGATATTGATGCATGGCAGGCCGCCATGTTTGGAGCTGCGGAACTTTTGGGGGTGCACCATCACTCTGCTGTTGATAAACGAGTGGTCAGTGTCACAGTCTGTGCTTTAGTAGGTGCGGGTGTGAAGAACACTGGACAGATTACGCCTCCTCGTGATGACTAGGTATAGTTTGTGCCAATGACCAGACCTTGGGTGACGCCTTGATACCTTGTGGTGATGTCTGCCCTGGAAGAAGGTGTTGGTTATGCAGAGTTCATCCAGGGCACAAAGCTCAAGAAAGTGCTGTCCGTTATCGTTGATCTTGCCCACTTTCGTTAATTATCATTGATCAGCACACTATACAAAAACAAAGGTGACAGAGGAGACTGCAACGACTACAGGGGCATCGTGCTCCTTAGTGTCACTGGGAAGGCTTTTGCTAGGGTCATACTTAAAAGACTCCATTTACTTGCAGACTGAGCATACCCAGAAGCGCAGTGCAGTTTCCGGGCTGGCAGATCTACTGTGGATATGGTCTTCTCCATACGCCAGCTACAACAGAAGTGTAGGGGAACAGAGTATACCCCTTTACCTTACTTTTGTAGATCTCACTAAGGCATTCAACACCGTCAGAAGAGCAGGACTTTCCCAAGATTTTGGGAAAAATTGTCCACCGAAGCTCCTCAGTCTCATTCGCTCCTTCCATGACAACATGCACTGCACTGTACAGTTTGATGGCTCCACGTCTGACAGTTTTGGAGTGAAGAATGGAGTGAGACAGAATTGTGTCCTAGCCCCCACTCTGTTTGACATCTTCTTCGCCATTCCCCTGACCTTCGCCTTCTCTGCAGATTTGGAAGGATTCTACTTGCACACTAGGTCAGATGGCAAGCTCTACAATCTATCAAGGCTGAAAGCGAAGACAAAAACGTCCTGATCAGAGAACTGCTCTATGCTGATGATGCTGCGCTAGTCGCTTACAAGGAAACTCAGCTACAAAGACTCATGGACTGTCTCTCCCGTGCCTGCAACTTGTTCTCCAGGACTATAAACATCAAGAAAACCACGGTCATGGGACAAGGTGTTGCATCTCCACCCCTGATCACACTAAATAACACCCCACTGGAAGCGGTTAGCAAATTTTGCTACCTTGGGTCAGTGATGACAATCTGTCCCTTGATGCAGAGCTCGATGCACATATAGGGAAAGCAGCTACCATCTTTGGTCGACTTGCGAAACACACAGGACGGCACAGTTTCTAGCACCGCAGCCTCACAGCTCCAGTGACCCGGGTTCGGTTCTGGGTACTGCCTGTGTGGAGTTTGCAAGTTCTCCCTGTGACCGCGTGGGTTTCCTCCGGGTGCTCCGGTTTCCTCCCACATGCCAGAGTCTTGCAGGTTGATAGGTAAATTGGCCATTGTTAAAAAAAAATTGTCCCTAGTGTGGGTGGGTGGTAGGAGAATTGAGGGAAGGTAGGGATGTGGGAGGGAAAATGGGATTAATGTAGGATTAGTATAAATGGGTGGTTGAAGGTCGGCGCTGTCTCAGTGAGCCGAAGGGCCTGTTTCAGTGCTGTATCTCTCTATGACACATGGGATAACACTAAGCTGACTCTCAGGACCAAGCTGATAGTTTATTAGGCCTGTGTTCTCAGCACCTTGCTGTATGACTGTGAAACATGGGTGAATTACAGCTACCAGGAAAAGAAGCTCAATAATTTCCATCTTCGCTGTCTGTGGCGCATTATGTGTATATCCAGGCAGGCCAAAACCACAAATGTGGCAGTCTTCACAAAGTCAGAACTCCCAAGTATGTTGGCATTAAATTAAACAGAGGCAGCCACAGTGGATAGGACATGTCCACAGGATGGAAGATGACGCATACCCAAGGGCCTTCTGTATGGTGAGGTAGCTGGGGCCAGGTGACCAGTGTGGCACCCAAAGCTCTGCTTCAAGGAAGCTTGCAAGCAGGACATGAAGGCCCTAAATGTCCAATATTGCACTTGGGAGTCAATAATTGGCAAAAGAGGGAAATGGCAAAACATCCTGTGGAATGGTATGCACTACCACGATGACCAGTTAGTACAGCAGCTTGGCAACAGACGTCAACATCAAAAACAACTCACAGCTTCATGTGCAGCACTTGTGGTAGAACCTGCCTCTCAAGGATCGGCCTTCACAGTCATCAGCAAAGGTGCGCCAAGAGAGGACACCCCACTTAAATGATTTGTTTGTTGTGTGTCCATCATCTTTCATAGATGGAAGGATGCCACCCCCGGGCTCTTTCCAGAGTGCAGCAGGTGACATCAGTCACAAGGGTCAATATGTACTCCACGCATGCATCAGGCAGGTCCTCTTTGACAAGAACAATTAATTTGTAACATTTCCTATAGAAGCCAGCAGGAAAAAGCTGATGACTTTACTGTCATAGCAGGCCTCCCACAATTTCAAGCTGTGATTGACTCCACCATGTAGCCATCAGGACATTTCCAATGAGGCAACATCCTTCATGAACAGAAGAAGTTCCATTCCATTAATTTTCAATTAGTGTGTGCTCACTGTCAGTATAGCATGCAGGTTTATACCCTGTTTCCTGGCAGCTAATATGATGCTAGTTTGCTGCACAAGACCACCATTTCCCCAGCTCAGCAAGTCAGAGGCTGGCTGCTTGGGGACAAGGACCTGGTCACAACACTTTTTAAAATTATTTCTTGGGATATGGGCGTCACTGGCAAGACCAGCATTTGTTGCCCATCCTTAATTGCACTTGATAACTGAGTGGCTTGCTAAGCCATTTCAGGGGGCAGTTAACCACGTTACTGTGGGTCTGGAGTCACATGTAGGCCAAATTTCCTTCCCTAAAGGGCATTAGTGAACCAGATGGGTTTTTACAACATCAACAATGGTTTCATGGTCATCATTAGATTAGCTTTTTAATTCTAGATTTATGAACTGAATTCAGATTTCACCATCTGCCGTGGTGGATTCAAAGCCTTGCTCACAGAGCATTAGCCTGGACTCTGAATTACTAGTGCAGTGACAGTACTGCTACACCACCACCTTCCCAAAACCCATTCTTCCCTGCTGAAGGTAGATACAACCTGGACCATGAGATCACTACAGCCATCATCAAGGACACCACTGGCCTGCACAAACCAAGCTTTCACTGGCTGGACAGGTCTGGAAGTTTTCTACCATGCAAACCACAGAGAGGCTCTCAGATTGATGTCGTGAGATACATTCTGTACAACTTTGCCATGCAATGGAGACAGCACATAGAGCCTGCACCAAGAAGACCTCCTACAATCTGATGAGGAAGATTCCAACGTCAGCGATGATGGAACATAAGAAATAAGAGCTGGAGTAGACCATTTGACCCTTGAGCCTGCTCCACCATTCAACAAGATTGTTGCTGATCTTCTACCTCAACTCCATATTCCCACACTATTCACATATCTCTTATTTCCCTTAGTACCAAAAAATCTGTCGACCTCAACAACTGAGCATCCACAGCTCTCTGGGGTATAGAACTCCAAAGATTCACAACCCTTTTAGTGAAGAAATTTCTCCTCACCTCAGTCCTAAATGCCCAGCCCTTATTCTGAGACTGACCCCGTGCTCTAGATTCCCCTTCTAAGGGAAACATTTTCTCAGTATCTACCCCTTAGGAATTTTATATGTTTCAATTAGACCACCTCTCATTCTTCTAAACTCCAGTAAAAGGGCGATAGCACCAGCCTGCAGAGATTTCCACCAGCAGTTACTTGACCAATGTGTCAGCTGTCTGCTCCTTCCCCCCCCTACCCCACCCGTCCACCCTCACATTAATGGTTCTCAATATCATCCCTACCAGCCCCTCTACCTTTAATAAAGAACTTCCAACCTCTGACCAATATTGATATGCATAACGTCTGACAATGCCGATTCTGTACTGTTATGGAACAACACTGTAGCCAAAAGCTGTAATCTTTTTTACTCACTAACAATGTCTATAACATACTATTTTCACCCATGTGTTAGCCCATAGTGTTGTTCAGCTTGAGGGAAGAGCAACATGTGCCAATTGTTTATACCGACCACTCAAGACAAAGCCCCCAATCAAAATATATAATTCTGATTGCGGTGGGAGCAATGCACTGTCAAATCAGTCCTGTTACTCCATAGATCTCCCAACATTATCACTTTAAACTTTCCAAATTAAAGAAAACCACAGCCAAGTTGACCATCCACCAACCCCTGAATGAGGCTAACCAAACCAGGTGTATTTAGATCAACAAATTAACTGTTTAGTTAGAAAAACTAAGTTCTTAAACACTACTAAGATATAAACAACATTTAAAATAGAAAAAAAGTGTCCTTGCAGATTTATGCTCCTGCCGAAGTGAAATCTTCCAATGTGAAACAGTCCAAGGTTGCTTGAAGTTCTCACAGCCATCCGATGGGGGTGGGGGGGGGCGGAGGGGGTAGAAAAAAGATTCTTCAACAGTAGATCAGTTCGTAGTCTAGTTCAGCAGTTGAAGTGATGCTTGTGATGCTTTTCTTCTCCAGAGATGAATTCAGCAATTAACAACTTGCAAACACTTTTTAATGAATCAATTTGGCTTTAGAATTTTTGAGGGGTGCAAAAGTGATCAATCTAAAATTCACCTTCCTTCAGTTTAAACTATCGGAGAACTCTGTTAGGTTCATACTGGTCCAGCTGTCTGTCTGTGTCAAAAGCCAGTCTTTAGCTAGGTTTCAAAAAGAAATCGGCAACATTGTATCTTTGTCCTTGTTTCCCGAATGGCTGTATCCCGGGGCAACCAGAATGCTCTCTTTGAATCACAGTCCCTGGAGCTTGTTGCCTTAAAGCAGTACTGATCCTTTTAAAGCCTTAAAGGCACACCGCATACTTCCCGGAAAAGAAAAAAAAACTACAGGACCATAACACAATCCATTGTGCCTTTGCCAGTCCCATGGGACTGTGACTTATCATGCCCATTGACATGAAGGTGAGCAGACTGTACCAGATCTGTGAGGTGAGTAAAGGCCCTATCAGTGTGTTTCCCAAGCATTTTGAAGGTGTTGAAGTTGATGAAACTCAGAGCCCGAATGACACCAGTTTGAGGATCTATGAAAGCTGCAAGAGCTGTGACACATCTCCTGTTGTGAGGGCCCGACTATAGTATCCACAGAGTTGACCACATGCAAAGTAGACTGCAAAGTATTGATACTCTGTGACAGAAAGCCACACAAGGTAGAAGCATGCTCCTCCATTATTTCAGAAATAATGCAGCAGTTTTATTTTGTAGGCTGGGCTCCTGGGGTGGTGCATCTCTAGCCTCCTTAGCAGAGTTATGAACTAAGCATGCCCTCTGACATGCATCACCTGGACTTCCTTTTCACTCACCCCTCTCCTATTAACGTACTGTGTGATTCACCATGTCAAACCCCTTTAACTCACTTTCAGGGTGCTGATTTCTGTGCTAGTGTTTGGGATGGATGAAACGAGTTTCCTATGCTTCTTCAGGAGGGCAGACACCCTATTGAGTATGGCTTCCAGCCTCAACTTCACCAACACTCTTTTTGGATAAGGACCAGGATAGACATTTTTTCCTTTCATTTTTGAATATGGGCATCACTGGCAAAGCCAGCATTTATTGCCTATTTCCCATTGCCCTTGAGAATATGGTGGTGGACCTTCTTTTTGAACTTTTGTAGTCAGTGTGCTGAAGTTGCTCCCATAATGCTGTCAGGTAGAGCATTCCAATATTTTGACACCAGCAACAATGAAGGAAAGCTGATATATGTCCACTCAGGATGATAAGTGACTTGGAAGGAACTTAGAAGTGATGGTGTTTCCATCCATCTGCTGCTCTTGTCCACCTAGGTGGTGAAGGTTGCAGGTTTGGGAGGTGCGATTGAAGGAGCCTTGCTGAGTTCCTGCAGATAGGTTTCTCTTAGTTGTAGTAGGCAGTAAACATATGAACATATGAATTAGGAGCAGGAGTAGTCCATTCGGCCCCTTGAGCTTGCTCCGCCATTTGATAAGATCATGGCTGATCTGAATGTGGCCTCAACTCCACTTTCCTGTCTGCCCCCATAACACTTGACTCCCTTGACTATCAAGTATCTATCTAACTCAGCCTTGAATATATACAATGAACCAGCCTCTATTGCTGTCTGAGGGGTGGTGGTGGGAGTGGATGATTAAGGTGATAGATGAAATGTCAATCAAATAGTTTGCTTTTTCCTGGATAGTGTTGAGTTTCTTGAATGCACCCATCCAGCCAGTGAAAGGTATTCCATCACACTCATGCCTTGCACGTGGTAGAGAGGCTTTGAGGAGTCAGGAGGTGAGCCACTCACCACAGAAACTTTTGCCTCTGACGGATTTTGGTCATTGATGAAGCAGCAGAAGATAGTTAGGCCTAGGGCACTACCCTGAGGAACTCCTGCAGTGATATCCTGGGGCTGAGATGATTGGCTTCCAACAATCACAACCACCTTCCTTTGTGCTGGGTGCTGGAGTCCTTTCCCAATTGGTGTGTGCTAGTTTTTCCTGCAGAAAGAGAGGGTAAGTTAGTATGTCATTAATTATAAAGGGTTATGCAGATGTACAAAGCAGCTTCATATATTGTGTATGCTACAAGCAAGAGGCAGCAAGCCTGAGAGTGGGAGGTGGTTATGTGATGGAAAGTGCCTCCAATGTGAAATATGAAAACAGTCAGCATAGGAGTTCTACCAGGAAAAAACAGAATGCTGCTGTGCCAGTTGCGAGGGCAGTAGCAGCAGGTGTGTGTGTATGTGATTCGAATGAGAAGCAAAGTTGGTCTGGTGTCCCCTTTGATTGGTGGAGAAGCACATAGATTAGGGGAGGGAAGTATTTGGAGTACTGGGGTGAAGGGGGTGGAAGTGCGGTAGTCATGTAGCTTTCCTGCTACTTTCAGGATTCAATTTAATCCAATAAGGATGACTTGGCCATGACTGCAAAAAACCACTACAGGTACAGGTATATGTTGGTTATAAGTATAGCAGATTTATTAAGTAGTTTATATTCAGTGCAAAGTAGTAATACTTAACAAAGACAATAGTCACAGTCTGTTCCTCAGAACCTTGGCGGTAGCCCTCCGAGTAATTGTGTTTTGTGGTCTCTCTTCCTCTTGCTGTGTTCTGTTGACAGAAGATTCTCTTTCTTCCTCTGGATTTTTCATGCTGCTTCTCATGTTCAATAGCTGTTCTTTTATACCCTTTTTGTCCATCAGACAACCTTGTAGTTTGCCCGATGGTTGGTCCAGGCCATGTGATGTCAGTACAACCCTACTCTAATTGGGGCGCAATCGATAAAACATTTTCCCAATAATTGAGATAAAAACCTGTGAAGAGTTTTATTCATTACTGTTGTTATCTCCTTGGACAGTATGAAGTTGTACAGAAATTAATTCTTTTATAGCCAAGTTATTGAATGTTATCAAGGTCACAATACTTTTTCTGCTGACTTTGTGTTACAGTGACTTACAAAATCCTGACACTGAAGTTTCTTACAAGCTCAAGACCAAGTTTTTAAACGCCATACTTTTAAATCAAAGCCCATTCTTTCTAGCATGATTATTAATTCATTAATTACAACTGCGCAGTGGTTAGCACCGCAGCCTCACAGCTCCAGCGACCCGGGTTCAATTCTGGGTACTGCCTGTGTGGAGTTTGCAAGTTCTCCCTGTGTCTGCGTGGGTTTCCTCCGGGTGCTCCGGTTTCCTCCCACAGCCGAAAGACTTGCAGGTTGATAGGTGAATTGACCATTATAAATTGTCACTAGTATAGGTAGGTGGTAGTATAGGGACAGGTGAGGATGTGGTAGGAATATGGGATTGGTGTAGGATTAGTATAAATGGGTGGTTAATGGTCGGCACAGACTCGGTGGGCCAAAGGGCCTGTTTCAGTGCTGTATCTCTAAATCTAAAAAAATCTAAACTCAATCAAGGTCCATTGCTTTGGAATCATTGTTTCTTGATGGGTTACTACTTAATGCATTAATTTGATTAATACATTTGCTGACAAAAGACACAAAAATGACATTTTTGGTCAAGTGTTAGTATTAAGTTGGCTTACTTGACCTTGATAGTTATTACAGAAAATACAGTTTGAAAATGGTCAAGCTAAGCTAAAATCTAGCTACCTGAACCTGCTCACAACTCCCTGATTTGAGGGTGAAATATATGACAATATATTGATCCCTCACTACTTTTCATTGATTATTACTTTCTTTTAGACAGAAGAGCTGGATTCCAGCTCAATTCAGTGCGATTCGGCAGTCTTGAGGTAAGATTTCTCAAGTAACAGAGGATGGCTATTATTACAATTGTGACCACTGTTTGTACCAACATGAACAGAGTAGAAATAGTTCTGAGCAAGGGATGTTGATTTGCATTCACAACTGTTTCCCACCTATGTATGTTTCCCAGATTTTCAATTACTTCATTCATCATCTTGTCGCATCATAAATAAGTGCTTTTGGGATGTTACAGTATTTTAATTATGGATTTTAAATCTAAGGATAGAAGGGGTATGGAGTGTCTCAACTGAATTATTGCCTTCAATGCTTCCTCCTGCATTCCAAAGTCGATTGCTGCAATGTCTGTTTAGACACACTGCTGCCATGCAAGGACCTGCCTGCCCTCACTTCGTCATCGAGTCATTTACGGTATAGGAGGCCATTCGGCCCATTGAGTTCATGCCGGCTCTCCGCAGAGGAATCCAGTCAGTCCTACTCCCCCTCTGTATCCCCGTAACCCTGAAAGTTATTTCCTTCAAGTGCCCATCCAATTTCCTTTTGAAGTCACTGATTGTCTCCACTTCCACCACTCTTTTGGGCAGCGAGTTCCAGGTCATTACCACTCGCTGCATAACAAGTTCTTCCTCACATTCCCCTTGCATCTCTTGCCCAATCTGTGTCCCCTAGTCCTTGTATCATCTGTTAATGGAAACAGTTTTTCCTTGTCTAACTTATCTAAGCCTATCATAATCTTGTACACCTCTATCAAATCTTCCCTCAATCTCCTGTGCTCCAGGGAGAACATGCCCAGCTTTTCCAACATAACCTTGTAACTAAAATCCCTCATCCCTGGAACCATTGCAGTAAATCCCCTCTGCACCCTCTCATATCCTTCCTAAAGTGTAGTGATTAGAATTGGATGCAATACTCTAATTGGGGCCTAACCAGAGCTTTATAAAGGTTCAGCATAACTTCCCTGCTTTTGTACTCTATGCCGCTATTTATGAAGCCCAAGATCTCATATACTTTGCGAGCCACTCTCCTAATATGTCCTGCCATCTTTAAAGATCAATGCACATGCTCACCCAGGTCCCTCTGTTCTTGCATATTCTTTAGAACAGCACCATTAAGTCTATATTGCCTATCCCTATTCTTTTGGGCCTCCTTATCTCGAGAGACAATGGATACGCGCCTGGAGGTGGTCAGTGGTTTGTGAAGCAGCGCCTGGAGTGGCTATAAAGGCCAATTCTGGAGTGACAGGCTCTTCCACAGGTGCTGCAGAGAAATTTGTTTGTTGGGGCTGTTGCACAGTTGGCTCTCCCCTTGCGCCTCTGTCTTTTTTCCTGCCAACTACTAAGTCTCTTCGACTCGCCACAATTTAGCCCTGTCTTTATGGCTGCCCGCCAGCTCTGGCGAATGCTGGCAACTGACTCCCACGACTTGTGATCAATGTCACACGATTTCATGTCGCGTTTGCAGACGTCTTTATAACGGAGACATGGACGGCCGGTGGGTCTGATACCAGTGGCGAGCTCGCTGTACAATGTGTCTTTGGGGATCCTGCCATCTTCCATGCGGCTCACATGGCCAAGCCATCTCAAGCGCCGCTGACTCAGTAGTGTGTATAAGCTGGGGATGTTGGCCGCTTCAAGGACTTCTGTGTTGGAGATATAGTCCTGCCACCTGATGCCAAGTATTCTCCGAAGGCAGCGAAGATGGAATGAATTGAGACGTCGCTCTTGGCTGGCATACGTTGTCCAGGCCTCGCTGCCGTAGAGCAAGGTACTGAGGACACAGGCCTGATACACTCGGACTTTTGTGTTCCGTGTCAGTGCGCCATTTTCCCACACTCTCTTGGCCAGTCTGAACATAGCAGTGGAAGCCTTACCCATGCGCTTGTTGATTTCTGCATCTAGAGACAGGTTACTGGTGATAGTTGAGCCTAGGTAGGTGAACTCTTGAACCACTTCCAGAGCGTGGTCGCCAATATTGATGGATGGAGCATTTCTGACATCCTGCCCCATGATGTTCGTTTTCTTGAGGCTGATGGTTAGGCCAAATATACCCTATACCTTCTGCCAAAATGCATCACTTCATACTTCTCTCTATTAAATTCCATCTGCCACTTGTCTGCCCATTCTGTTAGCCTCTCTATGTCCTGGTGCAGGCAGCTCGTATCATCCTCACTGTTTGTCACTTCTCCAAGTTTGGTATCATCGGCAAATTTTCAAATTCTACTCTGTATTCCAAGATCCAAGTCATTTATATATAGCAAAAAAATCAATGGTCCTAGCACAAACCCTTGGGGAACACCATCCTCTAGTCTGAAAAACAGCCATTTATCACAACTCGCTGTTTTCTGTCCTTAAGCCAATTTTTTGTTATCAAATTGGACACTGACCCTCCTATTCCATGAGCCTTTATTTTGTTAACCAGCCTTTTATGTGGTACTTTATCAAATGCTTTATTAAAATCCATAGAATCCACCACATTCCCTTCATCAACCTTCTCAGTTACTTCATCAAAAAATTCAATTAGATTAGTCAAGCATGATCTGCCTTTTACAAATCCGTACTGGCTATCCTTAGTTAACTCGAACCTCTCCAACTGCCTGTTGATTTTTTCCCTGATTATTGTTTCTAAAACCTTACCCACCACTGATGTTAAACTAACTGGCCTGTAGTTGCTAGGACTTGCTCTGTAAACATCTCTACTGCTGCATCAGAGAAACAGGTGCTATTGCTTGTTAAGTGTTGCTCTTCAAAAACCTCATAGTAGCAGCATAGATTTACAAAGAGTTGAATGACACCTCACCTTAACAGATATATTCACTCTTTATGTGGGTTCAGTAGCATCCACTTCTTGGGTGTTATGAGGCCTCCTAAACTTCGAAAATGGCATCTGTGATATACACATACACTTACGCTGTGAAGTGTGCCGGATGCCATATTTGTAAAAGGGTTTGCACGCACACACCTAACAACTGCTGGAACCATGCACAGCATGATGTCAATCAGTGTACAATGCTGATTTGATGCCAGCAATGCCTTTTGGAGCTCCACGCTCCACCCTATGCCCTCTTAACTCCACACAGCTGAACATGGCATTAAATGGCATGAAGGACACCCGCCCCACCCCCACCATTCCCTAACAGTGCTATTTAAAAGGATCTTAAAACTACTTACAGGTTAGTAGGTTGATTATTTCTACTGGCTGTTAGTGCAATTCTTTGTTTTGGGAACTTTTCAATGCCTTTGTAAAGTACTTCAGGTGCACGTCCAGGTACCGTTTAAAAAGATTGAGGGTTTCTGCCTCCACCATCATTCCTGGCAGTGAATTGCAGACACCCACCACCCTCTGCATGAAAACACTTTTCCTCATGTCCCCTCTAATCCTTCTACCAATCACCTTAAATCTGTGCCACCCTAGTAATTGACCTTTCCGCTAGGGGAATCTTAACGGCTTGTGTGGAAACCAGTTACTTGCAGATATGGGTGGCCTTCTAGGCCTTCCTGTTTAATTGAGCATGACAGGGAGAATAAAGGGAAGTCACGCAGAGCAGGACATGCTGTTAGAAGAGGTGGGGAGGAGGGGGAGAAAGGCTCTCAGCAGGAAGCCAAGTCTTCAGAGAGTGATAAGGGAGTAATTCTCCTTCCTGAACTTTAGTGATGACCAATGCTTGAGACATCTGCAATTCAATAAAATGATGTGACTAATCTGGCAACTGCTGCAGCCATAACTCCAACATCAGACCACATTGCCTATGGCTGTCAAGGTGACTGTGGCTCTGAACTTTTATGCTTCTGGCTCGTTCCAGGCTGCTGCTGGAGATGCAAACAACATCACACAGTTTTCAGTGAATTGCTGCATAAGGAGGCTCTCTATACAAAGAGAGACAGCTTTGTCTCATTCCCTCTTGCCAGACACAAGGGTTTGCTCCAAATTCAGGTTTCCTCATGGTGCAGTCAACGGCACCCTGTCAACTCTGCAATTCTCCTGATCCAAAAGGGATTCTACTCTCTCAACATGCAACTGGTGTGTGACCACAGGCTACATATCATGCAGGTCACTCTCCAGCATCCAGCATTCTGTGGCAGTCCTCTGTGCCAGCTGCATTTGAACCACCACGGTAAATAAAAGGGTGGCTACTGGGCGACAAGGGTTATCCACATGTCAAGGTTCATGACTCCAGTCTGGAACCCACACACACAAGCACAGCCGGCATACAATGAAAGCCAGGCTGCCACAAGGATTATAGAGTGCACCATTGGGGTCCTCAATGCTACTGCCTAGATTGTTCTGAAGGTGCCCTGCAGTACTCAGCTCAAGATTTGTAGTGTTGTCTGCATGCTGTAAAACCTTGTTATTATGAGGGAGCATTCCTTGCCATCACCTATCAGACAAGAAGCTGAGTAGCAGGAGGAGAAAGTGGAGCATGAGGAAGTGGAGAAGAAGTAAATTGAGAAACATGAAGAGAAAGGGAGGCTGAAATGTAGCTAGCTCCTTTCTGCCCAGGCTCCACATGATCAAATTATTCATGAGTGATACCAGTAACCTCAAACACAATTCCCCATTCTCCGTACCTTTCCTGTGTTACTGACGATCACATTGTCTTCTTTCCCATAAAAATAAAAGCCAACACAAAATACGTATTCCAATCTAAATTTATAAATTAAATCATGACATAATGCATACAAAGATAAACTAATCACCCTTGGTGTATTCTTTTAGTGCCTCTTCTAGGTGCTTTTGCCTCTCCTAATACTGCTATGAGGTGCTACCCCAATGTCACGCAGGCCCCCACCTGCCAAGAATGAGGTACATTAATTTCGCCATGTGGACATTAAATTTCAAATTGTTACTGGGAAGAAGATAAGGCCTGTTACAAGGAATTGCCAGGCCCCTGGCCGGAAAGACATTTTTGCATATTAGCAGACAGTGTTGGAACAAAGGAGCTATCCCCTGCTCCCATACAATACACAGACCAGACCTGGTCAAACAATTCAGTCATGTGACCACCCTGCTGGCCAACTTGAGGAGTTTTAAGTTGTAGAGACAGTGTTTGAACTGGCAAAAAGCTCTTTGATCCTGTACTGAAGAAGACCTCCTATCTGCCTGTCTGCTCCCATCTCTTTCTCATGAAGACATATGAACCCCAAGAGAGAAAAGTCTCCTACAGTGAACAAGGTTTAAAAAGAATACTGGATCTCAATGAAAAGTAAGATCTACCTACAATCAAGGACTACAGCGAGTTTGAAGCACAGTAACAAAAAACCCTCTTCAGAGATTGCCTCAAACTTTTCCAGTTTATTTTTCTTCTCTTTCTGAATCTATCTGCATGTGTGTATCGCATATGCATGCTAGCGAGGGTGCTTGTGTATCCGTAGCGTTAACTGAACTAGAGTTTAAGTTTAAATTTAATAAAACTTCGCCTTTCTTCTTTAAACCTAAGAAAGCCTGTTTGTGCTCATTTCTTTACCTTATAATTGGAAAGCGGTGAACAAGGATTCACCAAGGGGGAGCTAAAACACAGTATGTTTAAAAATAAATCCTTGTTACAGTCATACCAAGTGAAGGCTGAAAGGGAACCCTCGGCCTCTTTCTCATCTGGTCGTAACACCAGTGACTACAGCATGGTTGGTGGAAGGCTGCTGAGCGTCAGCAGAGAAAACTGTAGATGGCCTTGGAGGGCGACCTTGAGCAGCCCTGGGCCTAGAAGCGCTGGATTCAGACAGCACCATTTCAGGCTGAGCTGCAGCAATCTGGGCTGACAGGCAACATCAAGGGAAATGGTGGAGTGGCAGGGGTGGGAGCATGAATGCTGTACTCCTCAGAAAGAACAGCAGGTTCTCACTCCATGGAGCCACTGTCACTCTCCTGGGTCGGCGCCTCAGCAATCCTAGTAATCTGTTGGAAAACACATTGCTGCTATGACAAACTGGAAGCCCATTTGAACAAATATACCTGCAGCCATGATGACAGCAGTCTGGTTTTGCATTATAGAAGCTTGAGCTTTCACTGCAGCACTCAGACTTTTGGTGGAAACTGCTAGTGGTGCAATAGAAGTTGAGACATTGGCTATCAGATGCTGCATTATACTGGGTTCAACAGTTGTGCTGATGGGGGTGACCACCCATTCCATGTTGGAAAGTGCCAAGTTGGTGCTGGACTCCTACATGCTCTTTGACATTAAAGCAATATTTCTAGCAGTTTTCCCACCATACCAAGCATTTGGGTGTGTACACCCACCAGCCTTCTTCTGTAACCTGGCTGATCAAAGTGCTCATCTGAGTCCTCTACAGCACAACTGATGTGCGACCGCCCCTTCTGGCAAGCTTGCACCTGCGCTATCCTTTCCCCCCCACCCCCCCGCTCCACCCCCCCGCTCCGCCCCCCCCCTCCACCCCCCCGACTCCTACACAGTTGTGTCTGGTGTCTTATCATGTGCAGATCCCTCCTCTATCCTATACTCTAAAATACTGTCTTCTTCCTTTTCATTGACTGGGAACGCTCCAGTTCTTGAGCATCTGAAATGAAAAAGAAGCAATGGTTGGGTTGTGGTGAGGGGAGAGGAGAAAGTAATTAATGCATGCTTACACATCTGCAGCTTGCGAATCAGAAACAATTATGGGATGAAGGAGAAGTGGAAGAGAGAAAGAAGATTAAGTATCCAGATACCCTCCTCATGGATCTCTCCAGCCATGCTAGTGACCATGGCCTCAGTGACGTCCATTCTCATGATGGCCAGCACTGCTTCCTTCAAGGGGGTTAAACATGCAGGCATGCTTCTTCCCCTTCAGTTCCTTGCTGCTACCTACTGTTATGTGCCACCTTCTTCTGGAAGAAAGAGGAACAGTGGATGAGGCTAGTGGTGCATTTGGTAGAATATGGCATTTGAAGATAAACACCTTGACAACTCATGTGAGATCTTGAAACTTCTTCCTGCACTGCATCCAGGTTTTTACAGCATTGACCTCTGCCACTATCTCTTCCTGCTGCCTCTTCAGCATATGTCTGGAAAGCCTTCTGCCCGCCCTGAGGATACAGGACATCTCTCCTCCATTTCAGCTTTTCCACCAAAACCTCCAGTGCAGTGTCTGAAAATCTTGGTGCACACTCACTACCATGATCAGCCATTGTTGAATCTGCACAGCACACTTTTGAAAATATTCTTAGTACCCAATCCAGCCACAATGAACTCTCCTTTAAGAGCTGCAGGCTGGCTTTAAGTACTGCAAGGTACTCGCGAGATTAGGCCCCCTGCTGAGGTGCGCTGCCAATGAAGAGTGCAGGGAGCATGAATTTGACGTCCTACCTGCATCACAGTGGTGCAGGTTAATTGTGCATCATGATCCTTGCGACTGTTTTCAAGGATTATCCAATTTAACCCCATAGATTTTAGAGCGGCCAGAAGGAACACATGCTCCTTCTGACCCCAGTAAAGTATTTTTTAATTAGCTTTTCCGTATAGCCTGCAGAAGTGTACTTAAGGACGACTGGTTAGGCCACTCAACACGCACCACCAAGGCATGACAGCACATGCCGCATGCTCCACCCATTGGTACCTAAAAATTAGATCAGGTTGCAATGTACATTATAGTACCCAAATTTGCCTTCTGTGCCAGGCTGCAACCTCTCAAGGCCCTACACAAGATAGCGACATGTAGATCAGGAACCTAATTAAGGAGGTAAATTTGGAAATTTTGAAACTACAACTTTTTACGCTGAATGGTGGGAGTTAAAATTGAGCCCCTTGGATGTAATATAGACAAATCTTTAGAAATGTAAATTATGAACATACTCAAAGATGGTGATCTTCTCAATGGGGATGTCATTTGTATTGCATTTTGAAAGCTTAACATTGAAATGTAACATGCATGACATGCCCTAGGCAAGTTTTCAGTTCATCCCATTGTTTATTGAAAGCTATGAAGATTCTGAAGTATTTATTTAGAAGAATCAGATGAAGATAGAAAAAAATTCTAATGTTATCAATTGTTCTTCTTGTTAAATTGTGAAACCTCTCAAAATTCAAAGTGTTTTAAATGGTTGCTTTCTTTCAATAACAGCTTAGAGTCTTCAAACTAGCAAAGAACTGGAAAACACTAAACATATTGATCAACATCATATTCAAATCATTGAAAGAGATGGGAAATCTAACACTTATAGTCATCATCGTCATTTATATCTTCACTGTCATAGGAATGCAGCTTGTTGGGCATGACTATGAAAATAAAGTAAGTATATTACAAAGTCTTACTTATTTTGGTTGGTTGTTAAACTAGGTAATCACTCTGATTCTGACAGTATAAATATATCTATTCCGTTATTACATGCTTACAAATTTATCCAAGCTTTAATTAAAAATGGATTAAAATAATGTAATTTTGTGATATATACTGCTCTAGAAATGCTCCATGTGGTGCAGAGAGCTGGCCTCATTAAAAAATCCTCAAGTGAAAACCACATGATGCCACTCCAACACAGATATACTCAATCGGGGTTAGTTAATGAGTTGCAGGAGGTAGTATTTGTCAAAGTCTGGAGCATGATGGAGGAGGAGGAGGAAGAGGAAATATGATAGTAGGTCTTTCTGAATGATACCGAAGCTTACAGGGTTAAATTATGAAGACAGCTCATATAAACTTGGCTTGTATTCCCTTGAGTATAGAAGATTGAAGGATGATATGATCAAGGTATCTATCTTTGCCCATTGCTCTGGCTGCAGGCTACTCATGCCCGGTGTCTTACCACACGCAGATGCTGCCTCATTACTATCCTGTAAATTAGGCACAGTGTCAGAACCTGGTGGCTGCGAGTGTGAAATCGAGTGATGGTGCATCTTCATCTTTTTGCTGTTCCTCTACTGCCAGGCCAGGTTACACTTTTTGAATATCTGAAAGGAGAAGGGCATGAGGGTGGGGTTGTGCTGCAGAAATAGGGAGGGGAAGTGGCAGGGGTGGAGGAGCAAGGTGGGAAGAAAAAGATGCATGCTTACACCATCTGCAGCTTATAAATCAGAAGAGAGTGTGGATGAGGGGAGGTGGGACATAAGAAGGAGGATATTCTATAATGATACCATCATAGATAGAGTCATAGAGTCGTACAGCAGAGAAACAGGCCCTTCGGCCCACCGCGTCCATGCCAACCATAATGCCTATCTATACTAATCCCACCTGCCTGCATTAATTCCATATCCCTCTATGCCTTGCTCACTCAAGTACCTGTCTAGATGCCTCTTAGATGTTGCTACTGTTCCTGCCTCCACCACCTCCTCAGGCAGCTCATTCCAGATACCCACTATTCTTTGTGTGAAAAATTTACCCGTTTGATCCCCTTTAAATCTCCTCCCTCTCACCTTAAATCTATGCCCTTTAGTTTTAGTCACCCCTACCATGGGAAACTGACTCTGGCTATCTACCCTATCTATGCCTCTCATAATTTTATATGCCTCTATCATGTCCCCTCTCAGCCTCCTTCGCTCCAGGGAAAACGGACCCAGCCTTTCCAATCTCTCTTTATAACTCAATCCCTCCAAACCAGGCAACATCCTTGTGAATCTTTTCTCTACCCTCTCTAGCCGTAGTGAGGCGACCAGAACTGCACGCAGTACTCCAAATGCGGCCTAACCAACGTTATGTACAACTGTAACATGACATCCCAACTCTTGTACTCAATGCCTCGGCTGATGAAGGCAAGCATGCCATACGCCTTCTTCACCACCCTGTCTACCTGTGTTGCCACTTTCAGGGAATCTTTGATGATTTCAGTCCTGCCCCTGGCCATAGCCTCAGCAACCTGTGAGGTATGGGTGTGAGGCTTCCAGCAGTCCTAAGTGTCTGAAGGTGAGATTCATTGTTGATAGGTGAGTGGTAGGGATATGATGAATTGAGCAGTGTCTGAGGCTAAAGGTGCATTTGGTAAGGCATTTGAAGATGCATTCACTGACCTTGACTACTTGCATGAGTTCATCGAACTTCTTGCATCTGGATTCTTGGCGCTTGATTCCTGGCATCGACCTCCATAGCTATCTGCTCCCACTGTCTTCTGAACATTTGTCTGGAGGGCCTCTGGCCCCTGGATGTGCAGGATGGATCTCCTCCTTTCACCTCCCCCACCAAGACATCCATTGCAACATCCAAAACCCTTGGAGCCATGTTGTTCCATTCATCAATGTTTCCTAGGTCAGAGTCACTTCCTGCATGACTGTCAGCACCTACTGTAGCCACAATGCACCTCCCCCTTAAGCCATGTGGAGACTATCTTTAAGCAATACAGGCTAACTTTAAGTGGTACTGGTCATCATGATTTTGGCCCCTGCTGATACGTACAGCCAATCAACATCATAGTAACGCTAAAATAAAAGCAAAATACTGCGGTTGCTGGAAATCTGAAATAAAAACAAGAAATGCTGGAAATTTAGGGGTGGCACAGTGGCGCAGTGGTTAGCACCGCAGCCTCACAGCTCCAGCAAACTGGGTTCGATTCTGGGTACTGCCTGTGCGGAGTTTGCAAGTTCTCCCTTTGATCGTGTGGGTTTTCACTGGGTGCTCCGGTTTCCTCCCACAGCCGAAGACTTGCAGCTGATAGGTAAATTGGCCATTGTAAATTGCCCCTAGTGTAGGTAGGTGGTAGGGAATATGGGATTACTGTAGGGTTAGTATAAATGGGTGGTTGTTGGTCAGCACAGACTCGGTGGGCTGAAGGGCCTGTTTCAGTGCTGTATCTCTAAATAAAAATAAATAAATACTCAGCAGGTCTGGCAGCATCTGGAGAGAGAAGCAGAGTTAACGTTTCAGGTCAGTGACCCAGGGTCATTTCCAGCATTTCTTGTTTTTATCATGGTAACGCTGGCTGGATGCAGCAATCATTGAAATGAGCAGGCAGCATGAAATTGGCAATCTGCTTACACCATATCAACAGACGCGAGTTAATCGTGCATTGCGATCCCTGCTCTCATTTTTGGGAGTTATCGAACTTAGTCACCTGTATTTTTGGGGTCCCATATAACGTTTTCCCTCATTTTCTCTCCTCTCTCTTCAAGTTACTAGTTCTTATTGCGTACAGTTCCGCAGATGTCGGTAAAAATCCAGTACGTCAGCTAAGTGGCCATTCTTTGCGTATTAGCTTAGACAGCGAGTAATAACTGGATATTTGACTGTATAAAACTGACAATAAATTTGAAAATGTGCGAAAGAAACAAAATGATTATATCACAGCATCAAATATTCATAATAGCTCATTGACTCTTATGAGCAAATAGTATTGGAAATAGAAAGCGCTTCTTAATTTTAACACTTAATGTCCTTAGAGAACATTTTCAAAGCAGTAACGAGTGCTGGTGAGAGGTAGGCCACAATATCATCTCAAGAGTACTTGTAGAAATCCCCATTTAAAAGAAAATCATAACCTAGAAATTACTATTGATGATCTTAGCAGATGAATGCCTACCACATTTGTATGTTTGCTGTTGTAGTAGAGACTTTTGCTTGTTTGTTTTAAATGAGTAAACATCTCCAGTAAGATAGAGGTTGGAGGAAAGTTACATAAATGTGCTCTATGTTTATCCACTAGTATTACCAAGAGTTATTTCCAGGCTAATAGCAATGGTTAACAGAATACACTGTGGAAAATAGCAATGGCTCTATATTTTCTTAAGGTGATAAGGTAGTTCATAGCCCATTTTGTGTCTTCAACACACTGGATATAGCAAATCTTTCTCATTCAGTGGAATGAGTATTCCACTGTTTCCCGCTCTGCATCTTTTGTTCATTTGCTTTGTTTTACATCATCCTATGTTTTTCATCTGACATTATGTTACATTATAGGAGGCATTTGATGGCAATAAAATACCAAGATGGAATTTCAGAGGCTTTTACAATTCCTTTATCATGGTGTTTCGGATTTTATGCGGGGAATGGATAGAACCATTATATGACTGTATGCGCTGCTCAAAGATGTATTTTTGTCTTCCACTGTTCTTGCTAACATACATAGCTGGAAACTTTCTGGTAAGAACACATAATGTATGGCTTCAGACTATATCAAATCTGTTGTTTCTTAGTGTGATATTCTTAAAGGAATTAGTATTTTTAAAAGGAATAGGAAAACATGCTAAAAACATAGAGTGCAATGCAAAATATACTTTCAACAACTAACTGTAGATCAGATTTTTAAATGTTAATGTATGGTATAGTACCATGCAAGATGTGGCATGAATGATATTCATACCATTCTTCAGCATTCATTACTCTGATCTAGTCATATGATTATATTCAAAATGTATATTTTGCTTTGCATTGGTTTTAAAATAAGAAGTGTGTATTATAAGTCCATTATGATCTATTGTCTGAGGAGGATTTGCAACCAACACAGCAGCAGTACTTTGTTGTGGCTTTAGAAAGGCAGAGAGTTTGTCCACTACAACAACAACTTGTAACTATATAACATCTTTAATTTATTTTTTATTTAGAGATACAGCACTGAAACAGGCCCTTCGGCCCACCGAGTCTGTGCCAACCAACAACCACCCATTTATACTAACCCTACAGCAATCCCATATTCACCATCACCTCCCTACACTAGGGGCAATTTACAATGGCCAATTTACCTATCACCTGCAAGTCTTTGGATGTGGGAGGAAACCGGAGCACCCGGTGAAAACCCATGCAGACACAGGGAGAACTTGCAAACTCCGCACAGGCAGTACCCAGAATCGAACCCGGGTCCCTGGAGCTGTGAGGCTGCGGTGCTAACCACTGCGCTGCCCATAATATAATAAAACATTCCAAAGCACTTCACAGGAGTGTTACAAAGCAAAATTTAACATCGAACCACGTATGGAGCTATCAGGACAGATTGTTTAGTTTGAGGAAATTTGGGTGAGGTGTAAAACATCTTGAAAAATTGGGTGAGATCTAAAATGGGGCTGCCGACTTGCTATCACCCCTCTGTGCCCAGTGACAAAAATTAAAACTACTGCCCCCAACCCCCAGACCTCCCCCCACCCACCCAACCCTCCCGTGAATCTGATCTGTTCCTGTGCTAAACACTATGAGGAAGATTCCCTCTTTGCATAATGTGAAGCACACAGAGGAAATCTTCCTCCACATTTATCACCTACTACTCAGTTAACAAGAACAGTTACAATAGTCAGGGGAGCAGCTAGTTTCTTGGACAGGGCTTTGTGAACCTGAACGATATACCAGTACCAAAGGTTCTTGAAAGAGTTGTCAAATTTAGTTGTGCCTCATCTTAATTCAGTGGACTGAGTTTTACACTTTGGTAGACTTTTAAGGGGGGATTTTAACCATGGCCAATTAAATTGGGCTGTGGGATTTACCTGCACTAATCCTGCTGTCTTCCCATAGGTTCTGATCTTAACCTGCCTCCCAAAATCCTGCTCCCGCATCAGCTGCTACCCCCTGTGTCGGGCAGGAGACTGTTAAAATCTCTCAGGCCTCATATAGCCAAGGTCTAGAAGGTTTGCCATCTACCTCAGCCTGCCCACGCCCGATCCCAATGACTTTCACCCCAAGGCAGGGGCTTTAGTACCTCAACTTGAAATCAGAGCAATGGGTTTCTGAACATTTTGGGGTTTTATTCTTACCTATTACTCTGGATTTCTCTTACCTAGAAGGAAAGCAATGTACCCAGGCCAATGAACAGAACAATTTTCCTCTTAATTATATTAGCTACTGAAAATATCCTCTGAACCCACAAGATCTCCCTCCTGTCATTGGTAAGTAGTACAGCAACTCATTAGGACCCTCTCCTCCTGTTATAGGTTCAAACTATTTAAACAAATGTATTTAATTAAACATGAGCAGGTGATTAACTAATAGTAATATAATATACCATTCCATTTGTGAAAGGACAGCCACGCAACATATCACCAACTAGATGGTGCACAAGGGTAGCTCAGGATAAATTGTCTGCATATTTTCCATCCATTGGTCACTGCTGACAATCCAGCTGAGGCAGAACACAATATATAGGGTATTATTATCATTAACCTGTTTATTGGCTGTAACTGGTACGAAAGCAAGGAGAAAGATGAGATTAAATCATGCAACCATATCATCAGCTGTTCTTTTAAAATTGTATCTTGCCTGAATCATTAGTAAGAAATATTGCGAAATATTATTTTTGCCATTGTAACTACTAATGATAATTTTAAACTCCTCAATATTGTTCTGCAGGTGTTAAACTTGTTCTTGGCTCTTCTTCTCAATTTCTTTTCTGGGGATACACTAACAGCAAATACAAAGGAAGAAAAGGCATCTCCATATAAAGATTATATAAAGAATTTCCTACTTTTGTTAACATGCCGAAAACCAAATAAACCATCTTTGGGTAAAATACAACCAGATGAGCAAAAGGATACATCAGAAGCAGACTGTGCTCACCCTTCTAATGACGTCCCTTTATCAGAATGCAATACAAGACACCAGATGAGTAAGAGTCTGAGAGCTTTGTATATCAGCATTTAAGCACAATTCAAATTGTACTCTTTTACTTTTAATCAACTTCCCTGGTGCAGAGAAAATATTGCAAATATATTTTAAGTGTATTTATTAGAATACAATAGATTAGAATTTACTGTTGGTTATATTTGTGAATAAATTTTTAATTTGTATTCATTCCTTTTTTCACTAATTCAACAGAGATAATTATCAATACCTCAGTTGAAATAACAGAAGAAAGTCTTACAAATGTGGCCAATAAAATAACCCATGATAATTTCTAGTCTGAAGATTTTACCTAATAGGTTCACAATTGGTACTTTCCTAATATATCCTAATATACACTTGGCAGGCATTGAGGACTGTATGACTGCTATGATGGCAAAAAATAAAAATTTGTAATTCATAGAATCATAGAATGATACTGCACAGAAGGAAGACATTCAGCCCATCATGCCTGTGCTGACTCTTTGATAGAATTATCAGTTCGTCCCCATTGTCCTGTAAATGTTTTCCCTTCAAGTATGTATCCAATTCCCTTTTAAAAGTTACTACTGAATCTTCTTTCGCCACCCTTTCAGGCAGTGCATTGCAGATCACAACAAATCGCTGCACAAAAGAAACTGTTCCCATGTATCGCCTCTGACTGTTTTATCATTCACCTTAAATCTCATTAACGTCCCTTCTGTTTCAGAAAATGCAGATCTATTCTCCATGATCATGTCGTCCGATATATTCTCATGCTGGCTGTTGCACAGTATTAACATAACTCCTAAAGTGCAGACTTATACAGAAAGATTGCTTTATTAATCAATTTTAAAATGAATGTTAGCATTTATAATATCCCTTTGAATGTCAAAAATAAGATACCAAAATAATGTGATACATTATTACTTGACAAAAAATGACTTGTGTAGGATGGTTACAAATTAACTTTTTCCTATAACACTGTACACTGCATTATGATTAGTTAGTTGATTAATTAATGGTAGTAGATAGATAGTTTGCGAATAACTGACCAGAACGCTGAGTACAATTAAGGAAGCTTTGCTTAGAAATTAAACAATAAACAATTTTACATAGAAATGACACCACTGGCATTTGCATGTAGTGAATTATTGAAAATTATTGATATCAAACATGATCATGATGATGGCTAGTACTTTGCAGACGTATCAAACATATTGATTGGAATAATGTAACAAGTATGAATATCTGTATGTGCCCCTGGTGTCAAATTATTTTCAGGGATTACCTGACATATAGGCCAACTTCCACCACCAACTTCTGCCACCCCACCCTCCCTCATGAATGGCAGGAAAGGGTTGGGGTATAAAATATTGGAATACAACAACCCAAGCCTGACCCATCACATTCCCAGGTAATTCATGCTCTGGATGAGGCTCCCATTAAAAACAGGCAGGGCACTGCTTAACATGTAAAAGTCATGGCATGATGATGTCAACAGCACCTATTTTTAACCTCAACATGGGGAGTCCCGCACTGTCTGCTGCCCAGCAGCAGCAACATTGCTCAGAGGAGTCCCAGGTAAGTTTTAGAACTTTGCTTGATGTTAAGCTCATTGTGAGCCAGAAGGAATAGGAGTGCACTCTCCTGGCCTCACACGGAAGCTTTTGGCCTCCCCAGCCTTAACTCCCCTCTCCCCCCACTATTCCTGATAGCAGCCTTAGCCTTCCTTCCCCACCCTCCCACCAGCGAGGCAGTCAATCTGGCCAGCGGGAGTCTGCACTGAATTATTTAAATGAGGTCTTGGTGTTGAGATTAAGGCTTCCACTCCCACGGCCTTGTCTGGTTCTTCGCTCACTAGCAGGCTTTCACCTTTTACCTTTCCCACCTTCCTGTTAATATCGAGGCAATAATCTCATTTACATCATTAAGAAGTCATCTCCCTCAAAATATCAGTATACAGTACAGCAAATCTGAATTGATTTTTAGTAAGATGAAACATTCAGTTCACAGGCTGTATATAATTTAGACCTGGCCTTCAAAATGGCTCGGGACTCAGGCCTGTAATAACAGACAAACAACAGCCCTGCTCTTCCCACCAATCATCTATTGTGTCCTTCCAGTAAAATAGCTCTCGTTGCACCGACAAAGATTACCTACTAACTGTGACCTCTGTCCAATTTTGATTCCCTTTGACTGGGATAAATTGAAGGTCTCACCTGGTGCCTTCCAATGATTACATGGCTGAGACTGAAGGCTCAGCATTTGGAAGTCACAGACACAAACCCACAACCAACCTTTCCATGCTACAGTGTGTTGGATCTATAAAACATAGCAAGCCAAGTCTCCCTCTGTAATTGTTATTTTGTACACATTATCCTAGTACTGGTATATCAAAAGTCTATTGTAAAACTTGGAAATCACGTGGAATTTAGACCGTCTTCAAAGCTGCAGTCGCTTTATACTGGATTGTTCTTTTAGAGTCATAGAGTTATACAGCACAGAAACAGGCCCTTCAGCCCATCGTGTCTGTGCCAGCCATCAAGCACTTAATTATTCCAATCCCATTTTCCAGCACCTGGCCCGTAGCCTTGTATGCTATGGTGTTTCAAGTGCTCATCTAAATACTTCTTAAATGTTGTGAGGGTTCCTGCCTCTACCACCTCTTCAGGCAGTGTGTTCCAGATTCCAGCCACCCTCTGGGTGAAAAAGTTTTTCCTCAAATCCACTCTAAACCTCCTGCCCCTTACCTTAAATCTATGCCCCCAGGTTATTGATCCTTCCACTAAGGGAAAAAGTTTCTTCCTATCTAACCTATCAATGCCCCTCATAATTTTGTATACCTCAGTGGTGCAGGGCGGCACAGTGGTGCAGTGGTTAGCACAGCAGCCTCACAGCTCCAGCGACCCTGGTTCAATTCCGGGTACTGCCTGTGTGGAGTTTACAAGTTCTCCCTGTGTCTGCGTGGGTTTCCTCCGGGTGCTCAGGTTTCCTCCCACAAGCTAAAGACTTGCAGGTTGATAGGTAAATTGGCCATTAGCAATTGCCCCTAGTATAGGTAGGTGGTAGGGAAATATAGGGACATGTGGGGATATGTGGTAGGAATATGGAATTAGTGTGGAATTAGTATAGATGGGTGGTTGATGGTCAGCACAGACTCGGTGGGCCAAAGGGCCTGTTTCAGTGCTGTATCTCTAAAACTAAAAACTAAAACAGATCTCCTCTCAGCCTTCTCTGCTCTAAGGAAAACAACCCTAGCCTTTTCTGTCTCTCTTCATTGCTGAAATGCTCCAGCCCAGGCAACATCCTGGTGAATCTCCTCTGCACCCTCTCCAGTGTAATCACATCCTTCCTATAGTGTGGTGCCCAGAACTGTACACAGTACTCACGGTGTGGCCTAACCAGCGTTTTATACAGCTCCATCATAACCTCCTTGCTCTTATATTCTATGCCTCGGCTAATAAAGGCAAGTATCCCATATGCTTTCCTAACCACCTGATCTACCTGTGCTGCTGCCTTCAGTGATCTATGGACAAGTACACCAAGGTCCCTCTGTACTTCCTAGGGTCCGACCATTCATTGTATATTCCCTCGCCTTGTTGGTCTTCCCAAAATGCATCACCTCACACTTCTCAGGATTAAATTCCATTTGCCACAGCTCCGCCCATCTTACCAGCCCATCTATATTGTCCTGTAATCTAAGGCTTTCCTCCTCACTATTTACGACACCACCAATTTTCATGTCATCTGCGAACTTACAGATCATACCTCCTATATTCACATCTAAATCATTAATGTACACTACAAACAGCAAAGGTCCCAGCACCGATCCCTGCAGTACACCACTGGTCACAGGCTTCCACTCGCAAAAACAACCCTCAACCATCACCCTCTGCCTCCTGCCACGAAGCCAATTTTGGATCCAATTTGCCAAATTGCCTTGGATCCCATGGTCTCTTACCTTCTTAACCGATCTCCCACGCGGGACCTTATCAAAAGCCTTACTGAAGTCCATACAGACTACATCAACTGCTTTACCCTCATTTACACATTTTGTCACCGCCTCAAAAAATTAAGTCGTTAGTCAGACACGATCTCCCTCTGACAAAGCCATCTTGACTATCACTGATTAATCCCTGCCTCTCCAAGTGGAGTTTAATCCTGTACCTCAGAAATTTTTCCAGTAGTTTCCCAACCACTGATGTTAGACTCACCGGCCTGTAATTACCTGGTTTATCCCTGCTACCCTTCTTAAATAATGGTACCACATTCGCTGTCCTCCAATCCTCTGGTACCTCTTCTGTGGCCAGAGAGGATTTGAAAATTTGTGTCAGAGCCCCTGCAATCACATAACAGCCTGGGATACATCTCATCTGGGCTTGGGGATTCATCCTCTTTTAAGCCCGCTAAAACAGCTAATACTTCCTCCCTTTCAATGCTAAAATGTTCAAGTATATCACAATCCCCCTCCCTGATCTCTACACCTACATCGTCCTTCTCCATAGTGGACACCGATGAAAAGTAATCATTTAAAACCTCACCTATGTCCTCCGGCTCCACACACTCATTGCCACTTTGGTCCCAAATGGGTCCTACTCTTTCCCTGGTTATCCTCTTGCCCTTAATATACTTATAAAACACCTTAGGATTTTCCTTTACCTTGCCCACAGTGTTTTTTCATGCCACTTCTTCGCTCTCCTCATTACTTTTTTAAGTACACCCTACACTTTCTATACTCCTCTAGTGCCTCCACTGTTTTCAGCACTCTGAATCTGCCATAAGCCTCCTTTTTTTACTGATCCAATCCTGTATATCCCTTGGCATCCAGGGTTCCCTGGACTTGTTGGTCATACCCTTCACCTTAATGTTGGTTCTGAACTCTCACTATTTCCTCTTTGAATGACTCCCACTGATCTAATGTCGACTTTCCTACAAGTAGCCTCTCCCAGTCCACTTTGGCCAGATCCTGTTTTATCATCTTAAAATCGGACTTCCCCCAATTCAGTACCTTTATTTTCGGTCCATCTTTGTCCTTTTCCATAACTACCTTAAATCATACAGAGTTATGGTCACTATCCCAGATATGTTCCCCCACTGACACTTCTACCACTTGTCTGGCTTCATTCCCTGGGATTAGATCCAGTACTGCCCCTTCTCTTGTAGGACTATCTACGTACTGGCTCAAAAAGCTGTCCTGTATGCATTTTAAGAATTCTGCCCCCTTTAAGCCTTTTTCACTAAGACTATCCCAGTTGATATTGGGCAAGTTGAAATCCCCTACTATTATTCCCCTATTATTTTTACACCTCTCTGAGATTTGCCTACACATCTGCTCCTCTAACTCTACCTGACTGTTTGGGGCCTGGAGTACACTCCCAGCTAAGTGATTGCCCCCTTTTGGTTTTTAAATTCTACCCATATGGCCTCATTTGAGGAACCTTCTAAGATATCATCCCTCCTTACTGCAGTAATTGACTCTTTGATCAACAATGCCACCTCCTCATTTACCCCCTCCTGTCATGCCTGAAGATTCTATACCCTGGAATATTGAGCTGCCGGTCCTGCCCCTCCCTCAACCATGTCTCTGTGATAGCAATAATATCATAATGCCACGTGCTAATCATTGCCTTACTAGTAGACTCCTTGCATTAAAATAGATGCAATCCAGCCTTGCATTTTTCACTTGTGCCTTAACAAGTCTATATTTGCTCTGCCTTCCAGACTGACTCAGTTTCTCTTCTATATCTGACTGTGTATCACCCCCTACTGTATCCCATCCCCCTGCTAAATTAGTTTAAACCCCCCACAACAGCACTAGCAAACCTCCCAGCCAGGATGTTGGTCCCGTTCCAGTTCAGGTGCAACCTGTCCAACTTGTACAGGTCCCACCTTTGCCAGAAACAGACCCAGTGATCCAGGAAACTAAAGCCTTCCCTCCTGTACCACCTCCTCAGCCATGCATTTATCTGCTCTATCCTCCTATTCCTATACTCACTAGCACGTGGCTCTGGGAGTAATCCAGAGATTACAACCTTTGAGGTCCTGCTTTTTAATCTGCTACCTAGCTCCCTAAATTCTTGTTGCAGGACCTCGTCCCTCTTTCTACCTATGTCCTTTGTGAGCACAGTTCCAGTGCTGGGAACAGTGCAAGGCAACTTCCGCTGATATTGGTGCTATTTAAGTAATAATGTAATGCCATTTTAAAGTGAAAAGCTTTGTCATTGATAAAACATTCACTGCATGGAAATTAAGACTGTTGATTTTTTTCAAATTCAACTTTTGTGTTATACAGATGTTAAATCTGATGTTATTTCACAACAAGCAAACTTTGCTTCTGTTTGAAGTTTTCTATTCTTTCTTGTAGATGTGGAAAATGAAATAAAATCGTCAAGCACTGTTGAGCCAACAGCATTGCCAACATTCTCCCATAGTGGTGTACTCCCTCCCGTAGGCAAAAGTGAAGTACCTACTGTCAGTGCACTGTGTGATCCAGCTCTAAGTGGGCGAAAGTATGAAAACGGATCAGCGGTCTTGATGGTAACACATGAATGCAACTCTACCCATTATATGGGCTTAGTATCTGGAGTACTGTATACAGTATTGGTCTCCTTATTTAAGGAAGAATGTAAATGCATTGAAAGCAGTTCAGAGAAGGTTTACTAGACTAATACCTGGAATGGGCAGGTTAGCTTATAAGGAAAGGTTGGACAGGCTAAGCTTGTATCCGCTGGAGTTTAGAAGAGTAAGAAGCGACTTGATTGAAGCATATAAGATCCTGAGGGGTCTTGACAGGGTGGATGTGGAAAGGATGTTTCCCCTTGTGGGAGAATCTAGAACTGGGGGGTCACTATTTAAAAATAAGGAGTCACCCATTTAAGACCGAGATGAGGAGAATTTTTTTCTCTCAGAGGGTCGAGAGTCTTTGGAATTCTCTTCCTCAAAAGGCGGTGGAAGCAGAGTCTTTAAATATTTTTAAGGCAGAAGTAGATAGATTCTTGATAAGCAAGGGGGTGAAAGGTTATCGGGGGCAGGCGGGAATGTGGAGTCGAGGTTACAATTAGATCAGCCATGATTTTATTGAATGGCAGAGCAGGATCGAGGGGCCGAGTGGCCTACTCCTGCATCTAAGTCGTATGTTCGTATGTATCTACTCTTATAGTCACTGGACCCAAAATTCCGCTGTGGCAACTCCACCAGTGGAAAGGTGGCAGAGCAGAACTCATGTCCACTTTTGCAGTAAACCATAGTTTTCTTCCCAAATTGTGAGGATAGGGTCATTTTTATGGTCAGAGGGCACTTCACCATTTCCTGTCCCAATCCATATTTGTAAGGCCCTTATGAACCGAATATAAAATTAAACTTTGGAGTCTTTGGCTTCCTCCAGGCAGAAGGCAATTGCTCACCTTAGTCTTGGAAAGGTTTCAAGCCTTTAAAGAGATCCAGCTGGCCTGAGTCTTGCTGAGGCCTTTAAATGTTAGAATTTCAAACGTAGCCCCCGAGCAACCCCCAAGATACCCACTGTTGTGGAAAGAACGGAAGATCCACTTATGGTCCTTGCCACCTGATCAGAAAATAGCTGGAGTGAAAACAGGAAGCAATCCTCGCAGAACCAGATTCCATTCCAAATTCTTGCTGCATGTTGCCAATTCTAAAATAAAATATATAGCACCCTATTATGTTTCTGAGAAATAGCCCAAAATGCTTCAATGCAATTAATTACTTTGGAAGTGCGGTTACAGTTGTTATATAAGCAAATGTGCAGACATTTTGCAGAGACAGCACTGAGATTGAAGCATTGAAGGTGCCAGAAAGAAATTTAAGCTGCTGATGAGTCATGTTTAAATTTTCTTTTTCGGTTACTACCTTTGGCACCTAGATACATTGATAAGCAATCTATTATTGATGGGGTGTATTACTAAGATTTATCTATGAATCTGGACAACTAAATCATATGAATGCTCTTCTCTATTTAAACACTGCTGTTTTATGAACTATCTTTTTTTATTCATTCTCGGGATGTGAACATCACTGGCATTTATTGCGCACCCCACGTTACACTGAGAAAGTAGTGGTCAGCCTTTTTCTTGAACCATTGCACTCTTGGTAATGGTTTGCTACAGTTAAGTGGCTTACTGGATCATTTAAGAGTGCAGTTAAGAATCAACCATGTTTGTGTGGAACTGGAGTCACATATAGACCAGGTGGGGTAAGGATGGCAGCTTTCCCTCTCTAAACTGAATTCAAGTTCTCAAACTACCATGGTGGGATTTGTACTCATGGGCTGGGATTTTATGGGGCCTCAGGAGGCATGCAGAGAGGCAGGAGGACTGAAAAATCAGGTGGGAGCGCGGGGGTAGCATGCCCATTGCCTTCCCGCCGTCACCGGCATTTTACCAGAGGCCAACTGAGGCCCTTAAATGAGTCCCTGGTGGCCTCCTTGCAGGCTCAGGGGTGGGAGGGTGCACGGTGCCCTCTGTATTGGATACCCTGTGGTCCACAGAGGGCCCCCCCAGCAGCAAAGGCCTCACACATGGAAATACCACTTCCAGCTTGACTGGACCCATTTACCTAGGTTCCGGGGCAGCTTCCATGATGTGTCCTGCCTGGTTGCAGTCTCAGCAGTGGCCACTGCTCCCAGTAGCACTGCTGGGACTGAAGAACTTCCGGCCCTCCAAGTGGCTGGCAGCTCTTGGAGGCGGGATCTCATCCCTTAAAGGGATGGAAGCCCCAATGCCAGGCAGTTAATTGCCTGATGCATGTAAAATCAGGTCAGAGCTCCCAGAACTGGCATAGGTGGGGTTACCCCCCCCCCCCCCCCCCGACTTTCTGGCAAAGGAGGGGATCACTGCTGGCCCGTAAAATCCCAGTGATGTTCCCTGAATATTAGTCCAAGCCTCTGAATTATTTAGTCCAGTAACATAATCATTACTCTGCCAAATCCCCTCTTCATTTTGTTTTATGAAATATCTTACTATCATGTTCCTGATGTAAAATAAAGCATATCTGTTGGTTACAAGAAAAGCTTTCTTGCTGCATTTTGTACAGACAAGGAGCAAGCCTAATTCATGCTAATCACAACACTCAGGAAATTGGTGCAGTCTTCCAGATCTGCCTGATGCGTGTACTTCTGGTGCAAAATTCTGTTGTTGCAGTCAGTTGCATCCCTGCCAACCAAATTCAGCACTCTGAAGACTAGGAGTCATACTGAAAGTGCAGTGGGACACAGGCTTGCAATTTATGCTGCAGGTATATCCAACAGGTATATCACATTTACTGCAGCATTCAAAGCAAAATTATCAGAAACAGGGATTTAGAAATTATGGATAAGGATGTGAGTGCTGAAGGCATAAAAATTATTTTCTAGAGGATATGCCCAATTGCTATGTTGTGAAAGGATGTTCAAATGTAGAGGGGATCCAGAGATGTAGGGAGAGAGACCGAGATGAGATTTGGAGAGGCATGCTGCACTGCAACATAGGCTAAATTGGGGATATGAATCCAGGCGGGGCAGCATTGTTGAGAAGAAAGGAGTTGGCATCTGCAAACCAGATTTCAGTAAGGTCCAGGATGTCATACATTCCTCAAGGTTGAGATCAGGGATGAGGAAGCGTTTGTTTGCAAGGACATGAGAATGTTTTAAGGAAGAGTAAGAGAGTAGCAGTATGCTAACTGGGGGAGAAAGGCTAGCCCCTATCCTTCTCCAGTGTGCCTCCAACAACCTGCTCCCTCTACAATGTCCAACAAATTTACTGGAGACGCTAACCTGTTTAAATGCTATGGTATCATTTGCTTCACAACAAGGAACTACAAACAATAGCGTTTTATTTGCTAAGAACAGCAAATCCTGCAGTAACATTACTAAATAACAATGAATGATATATATTCTAATATTATTTGATTAGTACGTATTCAGGCCTCAGTATAAGCTTAAATAAAAGCAAAATACTGACGTTGCTGGAAATCTGAAATAAAAACAGAAAGTACTGGGAACACTCAGCAAGTCAGGTAGCATCTATGGTAAAGGAAACCGTTAAGAGAACAAAGAACAAAGAAAATTACAGCACAGGAACAGGCCCTTCGGCCCTCCAAGCCTGCGCCGATCCAGATCCTCTATCTAAACATGTCGCCTATTTTCTAAGGGTCTGTATCTCTTTGCTTCCTGCCCATTCACGTATCTGTCTAGATATATCTTAAAAGACGCTATCGTGCCCGCGTCTACCACCTCCGCTGGCAATGTGTTCCAGGCACCCACCACCCTCTTTCCAAGCAGGGAGGAGGATTTCTGGTCCCCGCACGTGATTTTTTTTAAAAACAGGTTTCCCACAAGGCAGCCAGGCTTGGTTCCGTGTCAAGCAGAGAATTCTCCAAAAGAGACTACAGCCCAGGAAAAGGTAGGCTTCCCTCTTCCAGGGGATAGAGACCATAAAGGGTTAGGAGGCGGTGGGGGGTGGTGTACAACGTGGTTTGGAGTGTCAGGGAATGATCACAGGGGGGGCCATAGAGAAATTGAGGTCAGGAGGGGTTGGTGAGGGGTTAATGATTGCAGAAGGGGGAGATCCATAATTAAAGCAGGCTCTATGATCGCACAGGGTGGGAGATCATTGATCACAGGGGCTCATAGGTGTTTGTGGGAGGGGGGGTTATCGATGATCATGGGGGGTGGTCGGTGACTGTGGGGGAGGGGTCAGCAGGTTTGCTTGGGGGTTGGAAGGAAGCACTCTTGCCCCTCCTGGCCCACAAGCAGTGCTAGAAAAGTACTTTCCTCTTCCACGATGCAGTCCTCACCTCCCTTTACCTGTTGGCTTTCCAAGGCCCAGGAAAACTGGCCAGCCAGCATTCATGTTGAAAAAAAGAGATAAAATCTGAAGCACACGGCCTAATTAAAATACTTAAATGAGCAACCCACCTCCTGTGAGCAGATTTATCCTGTTCTTCCACCCCATCCTGCCTCCATAACAACCTGAATTTAGAGGATTCAAGGAAGGTTGGGTTTTGAGATTCTAAAAATTTTAACATCCCACCCATCCCGTATAATTATCCGCAATGCTTCAGCTCAATGACCCTTTATCATAGCTCTGATGAAAGGTTATCAAGCTGAAACGTTAGATCTGTTTCTCAGTCCACAAATGCTGGCAAACATACTGGTTATTTCCAGCATTTTATGTTTATATCTCTGTGTAAACCTATTATTAAACTCCATGAGTGCAGATCCTGTTGCATCCTATTATATTGAACAGACATCTGGAAGAGTTAACTTATGGTGTTCATCATTTTTGCATCATATATTCTATTGGACAAAGTTGTTCAACCCATAATTCTTTATTACATTAGCTAGAGACGGTGGAGGAAGTGCAACAGGAAACGGAAATTGAATTGCACCATCCAGCTGTGGATATGAGTCACCCAGAAATAGCAGAGCATTTGAAGGATAAGCATATTAGTGAAGATAATAAAGCAGAGGATGAAAAACATTCATGCTCAATTGAAGATGAAGTCCTGGAAGATGAGGAACTCAAAGCAGAAGTCAAAACAATGCAACCCTGCTTGCCAACCATATGCACTGGAAAGTGCAATTGTTGCAATGTACTTAAGACTACATTCATGGCAGAACTCTTCTTGTCACTGAGGACACTGATGTTCAAAGTGGTGAATAATCGTGTGTTTGATGGGAGTGTACTGTTTGTCATACTTTTGAGTACAATAACATTGGTAAGTACTAATAGATTGAAAAAAAATCAATGGCTGTCCTCAACCTCAACACTTAGGGACAAGAGGTCACAAAGCCATCACAGTATAATGCCTTTGTTTTGATCTAGTGCTGCTTTATATTTGAATTTAAAATTTCTGGCAACCTGCTCTGTTTTTATCTGTCACCTAATCAAATACTCAAAAAACATGATTGCTAGCATATATATAAACCCAGAAATCTTAGCACCTTATTTAGCTTCAGCCCAGGTGACAATTACACAATAGAACCTATGGGGGTCACAGATAATGTTCTGAGATGATTCCATGTATGCCCGAACTTTGCATTTATCTAGCTCCCATAGGACTTTGTTCTTCATGGAATTGTGTAATTTATGTAGCACCCAGTAAAAACAGGCCATTCACTCACAAACTATTCCTGATGTATGCTGAGAACTTAATATTCTCTCTTGATGCTCAGTTGGTGGGAAATACAAGACTGAGCTGTATTAACTGGTGAAGTCCAGCTTTGATTCTTTGGGCTGAATTTTCCTAGCCCTATAGTGACAAGCTGGGAGGCGGGAGGTCTGGTAATATGGCAGGGGAAGGAGGGGAGCCTAATGTCTTCCTGCCACCATGGCATATTACCAATGGCGGGAACCTGGGTGGCCAATTGAGCCATTTAAGTGCCCAATTAAGGGCTACTTCCTGTTCCTGCTGGCATTTTGCTCACGTCCGGAGGCCCACCACCACATGGGGAGACCACCAGGTAAACCCTAGTGGCCTCCTAGTGGGTTTCTGCAGCTCTGGAGACACCGCTGCAATATGACCCTCCCACTGCCTGCCTGCCTGGCCCTGGCTTGCTCAAACACATTTACCTTCTCTTCAAGGGTGCCTCGGCATTGAGGTGCCCTCTCCTTCATGCTGCAGTCTCAGTAGTGGCCACCTCTAATGCGGGTGCTGACAAGGCAGCCGAGCTGATAGCCCTCTGATTGGATGGTGGTCTCAACAGCAGCCTGTTTGTTAATTGACCAACGAGAGCAAAATGCCACCACCACCTCCGCCACCCACCCCACCCCCCGCCACACCCCCTGTCGGAGCAGGGTCCGCTTCTGCTTACTGTCCCAGCGGCAGGACTTCTTCCTTCCTTGCAAAGTTCAGCCCATGGTCTGTGATGAGTTTGCTGATCTCAGCTAGGCTTGTCATAGAGCCATCACAATGCCCTCAGTACCCATGGGCTCTGGAGGGGCAAAAATAACTAGCATTGTACTCATGATATCTATCCAGTGATGCCTGCTAGAAGGTGTTTGCGTGGACATCAGATGAGGACAGGACAGGCTTAGCTGTGATGCCCCTATTTCAAATATTCTATTGATGCTCATTGTCTAGGAGCATGCACAAATAATTGTTCTTTGGATAAGATACCAGAATGCAGCCTTTATTCATAGATTCACAACCAAGCAAACGTCTGTGCCTTAAGGAGAAATGAGGATAAAACAAAATGGAAGAAATAAAGATTAAAGAGCATTACATATCGCAGTGAAGAATGCATAAGGGATAAAGGAAGAAAGAGAGTATGGGGGGGAAGTGGGAAGCGATAAAAGGAGTAGATGGAGGATCGTGTGGAGTATAATCATCACCTCTCTCGTCAAATAACAACCCTTGTTCCCTCCATCCTTGCAAACTATTGCCCCAGCCCCAACATCCCTTTCCTCTCCAAAGTCCTTAAACATGCTGTTGCCTCCCAAATCCGTGCCCATCATTCCTAGAACGTCATGTCTGAAACCCTTCAATCAGTTTCTGCCACTGCCATAGTACTGAAATGGCTCTTATCAAAATCATAAATGGCATCCCGTATGACTATGAGAAAGGTAAACTATCCCTTCTCATCCTTCTCAACCTGTCTGCAGCCTTTAATACAGATGACCACATCATCCTCATCAATGCCTCTCCACCATCATCCAGCTGGGTGGGAATGCACTTACCTGATTCCATTCTTATCTACCTATTCGTAGCCAAAGTATCACTTGCAATGGCCTCTCTTCCCACTCCTGTATTGTTACCTCTGGTGGCCCCCAGAGATCTATCCTTTGCCCCTCCTATTTCTTATCTACATGTTGCCCTCAGCGACACCATCCAAAAACACAGCATCTGTTTCCACTGACAACACCCAGCTCAACCTCATCACCACCTCTCTTGACCCCAACTGTCTCTAAATTGTCAGACTCCTTGTACAATATCTAGTACTGGATGAGCAGAAATTTTCTCCAACTAAATATTAAGAAGACTGGAGACACAAACTCCATTCCCTAGCCACCAACTCCATCCCACTCCCTGGCAACTGTCTGAAGCTGAATCAAACTGTTCACAATCTTGGTATCATATTTGAACCGAGACGGTCTTTCAACCACATATCCATGCCAGCACAAAGACTGCCTACTTCCGCCTCCAAAACATCGACTGACTCCACCACTGATGCTGAAATCCTCATCCATGCCTTTGTTGCCTCTAGATTTAACTATTCTAATGCATTCATGGCCACCCTCCATAAACTGGTCATATAAAACTCTGCTGCCCATGTCTTAACTCGCACCAAATCCCATTCACCCATCACTCATGTGCTTATGAACCTACATTGGCTCCCAGTTAACCAATGTCTCAACTTTAAAATTCTCATCCTTGTTTCCAAATCCCTCCATGACCTGTCCCCTCACCCCCATCTCTGCAATCTCCTCCAGCCCTAAAACCTTCCAAGATATCTGTGCTCCTCCAGTTCTGGCCTCTTGAGCATTCCCGATTTTAATCGCTTCACCAGTGGGCTTTGTGCCTTCAGCTGCCAAGGCCTAAGCTCTGGAATTCCCTCCTCAAACCTCTCCATCTCTCTACCCCTCTTTCATCCTTTAGGACCCTCCTTAAAACCTACCACCTTGGCCAAGCTTTTGATCACCTGTCCTAATATCTCCTCACATGGCTCAGTGTCAATTTTATTTGATAACACTCCTGTGAAACACCTTAAGATGTTTTACTATGGTAAATGCAAGTTGTTGTAAACACTAGGATGGACCAGTTGGGCATAATTGCCTGAATGCTGTACATTCTATATAATTTTATATATAGTTCTATGAAATGTGATTAATCCATTTAAAACAAATAGGCTAATGCCTTTGTTAAAATAACTGACAAAGGAATTTCATAGAGATGTGTTAATGGATTTGTTATTATTTACAGTACAGAGCAATTTCAATCTTTTAGCCACTAAGGAAAATTAAGCAACAGACTAATCACAACTGGCTCAGTTACTTACATGTAAAATAACTCATCAACTCATTGGGCAGCACAGTGGCGCAGTGGTTAGCACCGCAGCCTCATAGCTCCAGCAACCCGGGTTCAATTCTGGGTACTGTCTGTGTGGAGTTTGCAAGTTCTCCCTGTGTCTGCGTGGGTTTCCTCTGGGTGCTCCGGTTTCCTCCCACAGCCAAAAGACTTGCAGGTTGATCGGTAAATTGGCCATTATAAGTTGCCCCTAGTATAGGTAGGGGAATATAGGAACAGGTGAGGATGTGGTAGGAATGTAGGATTAGTATAAATGGGTGGTTAATGGTCGGCACAGACTTGGTGGGCCGAAGGGCCTGTTTCAGTGCTGTATCTCTAAATCTAAATCTAAAAACTCCATGCTGCATACTTCTGTATCTATCAATATCTTAACCTCACGAATTCATCATGCCTCAGATTAAGTCCAATGTTTCTCCATTGCTAAAACTCCTTCAAGAAGCCTGGTTTCCTTCTTATTCCAAACACTTCTTGACCCCTGAACAATTGTTAACCTTTTATTCTGCCTATGTCCTTCCAATACTTGACTCCAATTTAGGAGTTTCCTTACTTTGGGAGGCTCCTCCTAACACTTTTCACATTACTGGACAAACACATTTGTTATCTTACAAAGGATCCCTCTGCCATTTCAAGCCTTTAACCGCTCTCTTTCACCATGAATTCAGAACTCCAACAGAAAGAAACAATTTTTGTTCATCCCAGACTTGTGCTGATGTCACCGTAACTTGTCACTAGGAGCTAAGTGACAATCAAGTTTTTCTCTAACCTTCACATTAATAGTCACAGTTTAGATTGGGAGCTTGCTATACAGTATAGTGTCAGCTGTGGCTCAGTTGGTAGCCCTCTCGTCTTGAGTCGGAAGCTTGTGGGTTCAAGTCCCACTCCAGAGATTTGAGCACAAATATCTAGGCTGATACTCCAGGTCGGTACTGGGAACTTGCTGCACTGTCAGAGATGTTGTCTTTCGGATGAAACGTTAAATCGAAGCCCCATTGACCCTCTCAGGTGGATGGAAAAGATCACCTGACGCTATTTTGAAGTAGAGCAGGGAAGATATCCCTGGTGTCCTGGCCAATATTTATCCCTCACTCAACATCACAAAAACATTATCTAGTTATTAGCACATTGCTGTATGTGGGAGCTTGCTCTGTGCAAATTGGCTGTTGTCTTTCCTACATTACAACAGGGACTGAGCTTCAAAAAGTATTTCATTGGCTGTAAGGCGTGTTGGGACATCCTGAGATCGCTAAAGGTGCTATATAAATGCAAGTCTGTCTTTTTTCTCTCTTTTACGGGCAAGTGCAGTTGCTCACCTTGCATTGCTTCACAAGAGAGTGGTGTTCACATTTTGTTGAGTAGTACTTTAGAGATCCAATATATTGTGCCACTGTTTCACTCACAAATAAGTTCTAAAGTGTTAAAATGTGAAAAGGATTCAATAGAGTAGATACAGAAAAACCTTTTCCTCTGATGGGGTTGGGGGATCAAGAATGAGGGGACATAATGTTAAAAATTAGAGCTGAACCATTTAAGAGTAAAATCAGGAAACACTTTTTCATACAAAGCATAGTAGAAATCTGGAATTCTCTCCCCCAAAAGGCTGTGAATGTTGGGATAATTGGAGCTTTCAAGATTGAAATCAATCGATTTTTGTTAGCTGAGGTGTATGGAGCTAAGGCAGGTAAATGGAGTTCAGATACAGATTAGCTATGATCTAACTTAATGGCAGATCAGCCTTGAGGGGCGAAATGGCTTACTCGTGTTCCTGTGTAAAGTCAAACTCAAGTTCTTTACATACAAAGTAAAATAAAATGAAGATAGCAAAAGGAAACCCCATTCTAGAATAGGGATTAAAGCTACTTAAATCACTTAGCCTTTGCTTCATTTTTAATGAATTTTGTGTCCCCTATTCTATATAAAGCCCATTCAAAACATACAGATTAACTCAGTTCAACAGAAACCGAGAACTCTACTTCTATGACTAAATGCTTTATTGCTTGGCTGACTGAATTGTAATACAATCAGGTGTGCCTGCATCCTTTCAAAATGCACATCAAAGCAACAGTTTAGTGCTACAAAGATTTCCAACATTACAACCAGATTCTTCAAATTTAAGTGTCCTTACAGACGTAAATATACATACATATATGTATGTTGGCTCGTCTCCTGCAGCCTCTCCCCTGTTTTTGAATCCCGAAGGAAGACAACAAGCTGCAGCTGCTTGGTATCTGACAGCAACCCCGGCAATCACTGTTGGTGGCAAACAAACTTGAACTGCCTTTGAATAATAGCCCATTTGTGCTGGAATTTGGAAAGTGGATTGCATCTGAGACCAACTGTAGTTTGACCTCTATTTCACAATATAGATCAGGCAAGTTATTTGGATTTTAACTAGAGTTACATCAGCAATACATTTTATACTGGTGTAAATTCAAATACACATTAGAAATTGTAAATTGATTCACTGCTCAATCAGTGAGTTAAGCCTGTTATAGACAGTTTTGTTTACACGAATCATAGGTTAAGTTTGAAGACATTCTCTGCTTCTTTCAGTGCATTGTTTCTAATTGGTCCATGACATTGCTGAAAAACCTGTCTTTGTAAATATTTCTTAAAATCCTACAAACATACTTTGAATTTGTTTCTCGACTATTCAATATTACACGATCTCCTAATTAAGTACTTTGTCACTTCCACAATTTCTCCTCCCTTCCTTCGACTGAATTGTGAAATTTATTCGTCAGTAAAAACCTGAGTGCAAATATCAGTTCTCACTGGAATAGCTTAACTTTATTTTTTCATATATTTTCTCTAATTTTAGCCCTTTCTTTGTTTTTCTGAATCTGCAATCTATAAAAATCTCTAGCTTTGTGGCCTTACAATGCGGGATACAGAATTCTAAAATGTCAGACATTGTAAGATACTGATTCCCATACTGTAAAACACAATTTATGACATCATCTTTTTCTCCTCACCCTCCTGTCCCTCTCTCCTGCCGCAGCTGGTACTGCTGTGCCTGGCCTCCTGCCTTCCTCCCATTTCTCCTCCAGACCAAGGGGGACCTCTGGCAAGATCCCCATGACCAAATTCTTTCTCCTAGTAACTCCTATAAGGTCTGCAATAAGGAAGAGTAGCTCAGCACTCTCTTTCAGGTGAAGTCCTCAATTTCAGAGAAAATGTTGGTGAAATCTTGACAAAGTGTCCCGGAAAGTTTCCTGATGTCTCTCAAAAGTCTTCAAATGCAGTCTATCTCCTGCAGCACGTGAATGTGAAAGCTGAATATTGTTTTAAGTGGCGCTAGAAATCCTCAGCAACGGCTTCGTCACTTCTGTTCTGCAGGTTGCTGTTAGGAGAGGTCATTAATTGAAGTGCTAGGCAATAAAATAATGTGCAACCTCTTTAATAAGCACCAGCAGGCAGTTTACTGGTCAATCATGGCCTTTAAAACCCTCAGGGCGGTCATTTCCAGCATGCACTTCAACTCCTTTACCAAGACAGTGTCTTGAGCTAAAGGTAGGCTGAACCCATCTTGGCCACCTCAGAGGCTCTTTGGCACATAAAGTATGTGCGGAAAATTGTTCCCATGGGTGTTAACACATCCTTCTAATTGCTGTACCAAAAAGAAACATTGTAAGATCCTAACTACCTCTATATTGAAAGAGTTGTATTGGTAAAGTCTACCTTATGTTTTGGAATGTTTCTTTTTTCCCTTTAGACTTTAGATGATAAATACTTGCAAAAAAATGCAAAGGTCCAGCTGGCACTGCAGTACCTGGATTACTTTTACGCCTTCTTTTTCAATTTCGAAATGATTGTTAAGGTGCTAGGCCTCGGTCTTACAGACTATTTTACAAATGTCTGGACATTACTGGATTTCTTTCTTGTTGTGGTAAGTTTTTGTTTATTAACTCAGTATGAAGTTTTTTATAAGAGTAATTTTTAAAATGTTAAACTTGCTTTGATTGCTTTACGTATTGTTAGTAAAATGTAATTTGATTCTGTTCTCAGGGTTTCAATAATCAGATAGCATCTGTACATCATTTCATAACATGTAGCATGGTTGTTTATTCTGAAGACATTGGTGTTCAAAGGACAATGTGTTTTTTAACAAATGTAAGCTGTACGGGAATTGCCCGGAGTAACATCTCTTCATAAAACACCTGATACAGCTAATCCACAGATGTGTATCATTACAACAGTGAATTATCACATTGCAGACAGATGTCTTACACAGAGTAAACAGAATTATAAAGGCCAGACAAATTATTTTGATTAGAAACATCCTTCAAAAGATTTTGTTTTTCTTCACTTTATTTATTTGTAATCCTCCTCTTGTTACAAATATCTCTTTGCCTTTTGAAAGTTCCCCAGTGCCATGCATTATTATTTCCTGGCTGAGAAGCAGCTTCTGCCCACTAGAAGACAAGGGAAACTGAACAAGGTAACTTGTCCGCCAGTTTTCTCTCTGTCTCTGAAGTGGACTGACTTAGCTCTGGTTGGTGCCCCTCTCTAATGGAAGCAAGATCAGAAATTCACTGCATTGGAATCAACAATAAATTTGAAGACTGTGCATTTCGTGGCACAGTGCAAAAGTACATCAGCCCACTGTGCCACAAAGTTTCTAGCAAAAACTTTCTTTCTTGTATATCTTAGTTTGTCTATTAAAATCCATATTTAAATTATATAAAAACGCATAATTTTGTGGGGGTGCTATGACTGTCATCAGCACTGCAGGGCTCCTTTTGGGCCTCCTTATCTCGAGAGACAATGGATACGCGCCTGGAGGTGGTCAGTGGTTTGTGAAGCAGCGCCTGGAGTGGCTATAAAGGCCAATTCTGGAGTGACAGGCTCTTCCATAGGTGCTGCAGAGAAATTTGTTTGTCGGGGCTGTTGCACAGTTGGCTCTCCCCTTGCGCCTCTGTCTTTTTTCCTGCCAACTACTAAGTCTCTTCGACTCGCCACAATTTAGCCCTGTCTTTATGGCTGCCCGCCAGCTCTGGCGAATGCTGGCAACTGACTCCCACGACTTGTGATCAATGTCACACGATTTCATGTCGCGTTTGCAGACGTCTTTATAGCGGAGACATGGACGGCCGGTGGGTCTGATACCAGTGGCGAGCTCGCTGTACAATGTGTCTTTGGGGATCCTGCCATCTTCCATGCGGCTCACATGGCCAAGCCATCTCAAGCGCCGCTGACTCAGTAGTGTGTATAAGCTGGGGGTGTTGGCCGCTTCAAGGACTTCTGTGTTGGAGATATAGTGCAGGGCTAAGGAGAGGGAAAAATCAGCTCGAACATGCATGTGTGTGAATGACAGGTGAGGGCAGAATCATATTCAGCTGTGATACAACCCATTGAAATGGCCTGTTGACAGACTGTCTGGGCTCATATATGAAGATGAGCCAGCCATGCTATCAGCATCTGTAAAAACTGTACCCAAAAGGGGAAAGAACACTCATAATTTGTCATCCTTTGTACAATTGATTTGACTTTTGGGATACTGTGATAGCTTGTGTCTAATATTTTTATAAGTTTATAAGTTTATTTTTGAATGTCACAGGTTACACCATATGATTGTGCTACATGTGGTTGTGCCATTTTCTTCCAGAGGTATATTTCAGTATAAACAGGATGAATATTAATTTACAAAATACAACATCTCAGCACAAAAATGTGTAAAGCTAATGATGGGAAAGCACTCTTCTGAATTTTAAACAATTGATCTTCTCCTTTAATTTCCTCACGCAACACATTCCATTCCCAAGTAGAGAGAACAAGCAACCTCTCTGAGATATTTACGTTCTCTGTCAGGTGTGAAAGCACTTGACTCATTCTTCCTATGGACAGGGAGCATCTTCACTCTGCACAGTTCCTGATAGTTTGGAAATTAGGTGGTCACTGAGTGGAGAATAAGAACTTCTTATTGATGTTCTTATATGATAAGAACATCAAAATAGCCCACAAATCAAGAGATGGCAACATTGGACAAAGCAGAAATTGGAGGTACCTGCAAATTAGAGATGTTGTAAAACACTCTCACATGGAGTTACTTGGAGCTCCAACTGTGTATAACAATGCCATGTATTAAAGTACATTAGTCCGCTGTACTTAAACCCGTTTACTTCTGTGTAAGAAAAATTGCTCCCAATGGAATTTCAAAAAGTTTTGAAAAGGAGAAATAGGTTGAAAAATAATAGAATATATTTTGTATTTGTTAGCTGTGTTTAAATAATCACACAAAACAATTAATTTGTATTATCAACTATGACTTATTAACTTTTTTCTTATAGATAGGGTGGCTCAGTATGTTAGGCAACAGCATTCAAGCCTTCAAATCACTGCGATCGTTCAGAACACTGCGCGCTTTGAGGCCTCTGCGAGCCATTTCTCGTTGGGAAGGAATGAGGGTTGGTAGTGTATACTTTTATTTTAGTTAACCTTGTGTAAAGTTATAAATAAGTTTAACTAATAATTTAAATAATGAAGCTCTGGTTGGCACATGGTTTAACACACTGTGATAAGAATTCATCTTGGACAGTATCGCATTGACCATCTGTTATACACGAAGCCCAATATTCCGTTCCATTGAAGTCGGTTACTGCACTGAAGAATCAACATAGATTATATCATCAAGTCTCAGGAGTGGGGCTTGAACCAATGTCTTTCTGATTCAGAACCAAGATTGCTGCCATTAAGCCGAGGCCCAATTCTCTAGTCTCCCCTCATACGTAAGACATTTATCTCTGGTATCATTTTCTACTTCTCTTACCTTCCTAAAATGAGGCACACAAATCTGCACAATATTCAAACTGCTGCATAGCCAATGATCTTTATAGGTTTAGCAATACCTCTGCTTTTGTGCTGCATATCCTGATTAATTAAACTCAGGATCACATAAATGATCCATATAAGTGCCCTTGAATGCCTCTATATTGTTGGTCCCTACGTGAAAAGGTAGTAAAGGCAAAAACCCTCAACTCATTTAAAAGGTAGCTGGATATGCACCTCAAATGCTGTAACTTGCAGGGCTACGGACCAAATACTGGAAGGTGGGATTAGGCTGGGTGGCTCATTTTTCGGCCGCGCAGACATGATGGGCCAAGTGGCCTTTTTCTGCGACACAGACCTTCTATGATTCTATGAACATTATGATTCTCTTTGATTCTACTCAGTTGTCCTTCTATCTTTTCCTCATAGTGTGCACAGTTCCAGCTGCAGGTATGCAATGCACTGACCTGTAGACTTTAAGACTTTATCTTTGACATTAAGTAGCTGTTTCCTCCCATTCTCACAATGACTATCCATTACTCCCTGTGTCTATCCCTTGCTCCTTGTGATTAAGAAACTGTTTCTTTTTTTTGCTATGCAGCATTCTTGAAAGCTGCCCACTTTCCCAGCAATGTGCTCCCTACAACCACTAACTTGCTCGGCCTGAAATTTCAGACCGGAAACTGTATCACCAAAATGCAGCAGGAGGGGAACTCCCTGGCAATGACTCTATATCAAACATCAGGAACATGCCTATTTGAATAAAAGAGGAGCCATCTGTCACATTTACAAAGCTACTGAGGTACTGGAATAAAGTGCAGCATCTCACAGCTCTATTTGATAAAGTCCCTCATTAGAGACTGTTAGCTGAAGTTGAAGCTCATGGAATTGAAGGCAAATTATTGACCTGGTTAGGAAATTGGCTGAGTGGCAGCAGGAGATTAAGGATAATGGGCAGGTATTATACTTGGCAGAATGTGACTCGTGGTATGATATGATCTCACTCGCTAATCGGTTTTCCATTTTGGATATTGTTGCTATTACAGAGACTTGGTTGAGGGAAGGACAGGATTGGCAGCTAAATGTTCCAGGATTTAAAAGCTTCAGGCGGGATAGAGGGGGATGGAAAAGGGGTGGGGGAGTTGCATTACTGGTTAAGGAGAATATCACAGCTGTACTGCGGGAGGACACCTCGGAGGGGTCATGCAGCGAGGCAATATGGGTGGAGCTCAAGAATAGGAAGGGTGCAGTCACGATGTTGGGGGTTTTCTACAGGCCTCCCAACAGCCAGCGGGAGGTAGAGGAGCAGATATGTAGACAGATTTTGGAAAGATGTAAAGGTAACAGGGTTGTAGTGGTGGGTGATTTTAACTTCCCCTATATTGACTGGGACTCACTTAGTGCTAGGGGCTTGGATGGGGCAGAATTTGTAAGGAGCATCCAGGAGGGCTTCTTGAAACAATACGTAGATAGGCCAACTGGGGATGGGGCCATACTGGACCTGGTATTGGGGAATGAGCCCGGCCAGGTGGTCGAAGTTTCAGTAGGGGAGCATTTCGGGAACAGTGACCATAATTCCATAAGTTTTAAGGTACTTGTGGATAAGGATAAGAGTAGTCCTCGGGTGAAGGTGCTAAATTGGGGGAAGGCTAATTATAACAATATTAGGCAGGTACTGAAGAATTTAGATTGGGGACGGCTGTTTGAGGTTAAATCAACATCTGACATGTGGGAGTCTTTCAAATGTCAGTTGATTAGCATCCAGGACCAGCATGTTCCTGTGAGGAAGAAGGATAAGTTTGGCAAGTTTCGGGAACCTTGGATTACACGGGATATTGTGAGCCTCGTCAAAAAGAAGAAGGAAGCATTCGTAAGGGCTGGAAGGCTAGGAACAGACGAATCCCTTGAGGAATATAAAGACAGTAGGAAGGAACTTAAGCAAGGAGTCAGGAGGGCTAAAAGGGGTTATAAGAAGTCATTGGCAAACAGGATTAAGGAAGATCCCAAGGCTTTTTATATGTATATAAAGAGCAAGAGGGTAATAACCAGGGAAAGGGTTGGCCCACTCAAGGACAGAGAAGGGAATCTATGTGTGGAGCCAGAGGAAATGGGCGAGGTACTAAATGAGTACTTTGCATCAATATTCACCAAGGAGAAGGACTTGGTGGATGATGAGCCTAGGGAAGGGAGTGTAGATAGTCTCAGTCATCTCATTATTAAAAAGGAAGAGGTGTTGGGTGTCTTGCAAAGCATTAAGGTAGATAAGTCCCCAGGGCCTGATGAGATCTACCCCAGAATGCTCAGGGAGGCAAGGGAAGAAATTGCTGGGGCCTTGACAGAAATCTTTGCATCCTCATTGGCTACTGGTGAGGTCCCAGAGGACTGGAGAATAGCCAATTTTATTCCTTTGTTTAAGAAGGGTAGCAAGGATAATCCAGGAAATTATAGGCCAGTGAGCCTTACGTCAGTGGTAGGGAAATTATTAGAGAGGATTCTTCTGGACAGGATTAACTCCCATTTTGAAACAAATGGACTTATTAGCGAGAGGCAGCATGGTTTTGTGAAGGGGAGGTCCTGTCTCACTAACTTGATTGATTATTTGAGGAAGTGACGAAGATGATTGATGAAGGAAGGGCAGTGGATATGGACTTCAGTAAAGCCTTTGACAAGGTCCCTCATGGCAGACTGGTACAAAAGGTGAAGTCACATAGGATCAGAGGGGAGCTGGCAAGATGGATACAGAACTGGCTCGGTCATAGAAGACAGAGGGTAGAAGTGGAAGGGTGCTTTTCTGAATGGAGGGATGTGACTAGTGGTGTTCCGCAGGGATCAGTGCTGGGACCTTTGCTGTTTGTAGTATATATAAATGATTTGGAGGAAAATGTAGCTGGTCTGATTAGTAAGTTTGCGGACGACACAAAGGTTGGTGGAGTTGCGGACAGTGATGAGGATTGTCAGAGGATACAGCAGGATATAGATCGGTTGGAGACTTCGGAGGAGAAATGGCAGATGGAGTTTAATTCGGACAAATGTGAGGTAATGCATTTTGGAAGGTCTAATGCAGGTGGGAATTATACAGTAAATGGCAGAACCCTTAGGAGTATTGACAGGCAGAGAGATCTGGGCGTACAGGTCCACAGGCCACTGAGAGTGGCAACGCAGGTGGATAAGTTGGTCAAGAAGGCATACGCATGCTTGCCTTCATCAGTCGGGGCATAGAGTATAAAAATAGGCAAGTCATGCTGCAGCTGTACAGAACTTTAGTTAGGCCACACTTAGAATATTGCGTGCAATTCTGGTCGCCACACTACCAGAAGGACGTGGAGGCTTTGGAGAGGGTACAGAAGAGGTTTACCAGGATGTTGCCTGGTCTGGAGGCCATTATCTATGAGGAGAGGTTGGATAAACTCAGATTGTTTTCACTGGAACGACGGAGGTGGAGGGGTGACATGATAGAGGTTTACAAAGTTATAAGCGGCATGGACAGAGTGGATAGTCAGAAGCTTTTTCCCAGGGTGGAAGAGTCAGTTACTAGGGGACATAGGTTTAAGGTGAGAGGGGCAAAGTTTAGAGGGGTTGTGTGAGGCAAGTTCTTTACACAGGGGGTGGTGAGTGCCTGGAACTTGTTGCCGGGGGAAGTGGTGGAAGCAGGTACCATAGAGATGTTTAAGAGGCATCTTGACAAATACATGAATTGGATGGGAATAGAGGGATACGGACCCCGGAAGTGCAGAAGGTTTTAGTTTAGGCAGGCATCAAGATCGGCGCAGGCTTGGAGGGCCGAATGGCCAGTTCCTGTGCTGTACTGTTCTATGTTATTTGTTCTTTGTTCTTTGATACTGGTGATGGTGATGGTTCTTCAGAGGAGTGCAGTCAGAGCCAAGTTTGTAGCACCACAGGTGGCTCAGTTGCACAGGAGAGGAGGAAGAGGAGTGGAAGAGCAATAGTGATAGGGGATTCACTAGTTAGGGGAACAGACAGGCATTTCTGTGGCAGTAAATGTGACTCCAGGATGGTGTGTTGCCTCCCTGATGCCAGGGTAAAGGATGTCATGGAGAGGCTGCAGGACATTCTTCTGGGCGAGGGTGAACTGCCAGGGGTCATGGTCCACATTGGTACCAATGATATAGGTAAGAAGGGGGATGAGGTCTTGAAAGCAGATTTTAGGGAGCTAGGAAGGAGATTAAAATGCAAGACCTCAAAAGCTGTAATCTCAGGATTAATCCCAGTCCCATGTGCAAGTGAGCACAGGAATAGGAGAACTGAGTGATTGAACACAAGGCTGTAAACCTCGTGTAGGAGGGAGGGCATCAGATTTCTAAGACATTGGGACTGGTTCTGGGGCAGGTGGGACCTGTACAAGATGGATGGATTGCATCTTAGCAGAACTGGGACGAATATCCTTGCAGGGAGATTTGCTAGTGCTGTTGGGGAGGGTTTAAACTAAATTGTCTGGGGTGTGGGAACCAGGAGCAAGTATCAGAGAGGAATACCAAGGAGCACAGAATACTGGGGGAGATAGATAGCACGAGAGTAGGGAATCGTACGTTATTAGGTGGGGTCAGAGTAGGAGAGAAAGTAATAAAGGCTGAATCAGGGTTAATGTGCATGTATGTGAATGCACGGAGTGTGGTTAATAAGACCGGTGAGGTACAGGCGCAGATTGCCATGTGGAAATATGATGTTGTGGCTATAACAGAGACCTAGCTCAAAGAAGGGCAGGACTGGCTGTTAAATATTCCTGGATACAAGATGTTCAGGAAAGATAGGAAAGGAAAAAAAGGGGGAGGTGTGGCAGTATTGATTAAGGCGAGCATTGCAGTGTTGGAGAAAAAGGATGTCCCAGAGAGGTCGAGGACAGAATCAATTTGGCTAGAGCTGAGGAACAGAAAAGGTGTGGTTACATTGCTCGGTGCTGTCTATGGACCACCAGCTAGTGGGAAGGATGTGGAGGAACAAATTTGCAAGGAAATTACAGAGAGGTACAAAGATTATAGGGTACTTTTAATGGGGGACTTTAATTATCCAAATATAGACTGGGATAATAATAGTGTAAAGGGCAGTGAAGAGCAAGAGTTCCTAGAGTGTGTTCAGGAAAACTTTCTACAACAGTATGTTGCTGGTCCAACAAGAAAGGAGGCACTGCTAGACCTGGTTCTTGGGAATGAGGTGGGCCAAGTGGATCAAGTATCAATAGGACAGCATTTAGGGGTTAGTGATCATTGTATCATAAGGTTTAGGCTGACTAAGGAAAAGGACAAAGAGCAATACAGGGTAAAAATAATTAATTGGGGAAGGCCAACTTCAATGAGGTAAGAATGGAGCTGGGGCAAATAAATTGGAGTCAAAAGCTGGCAGAAAAACTGGTAGATGAACAATGGGCTACCTCCAAAGAAGAGATAGTTTGGGCACAGTCAAGGTATTTTCCCTCGAAGGGGAAAAGCAGAGCAAACAAATCCAGAGCTCCCTGGATGACAAAAAAGGTAGACATTAAGATGAAGAAGAAAAAGTGTGCTTATGACAGATGCCAGGTGGAAAGTACTATCAAGAGCCAGGCTGAATATAGAAGGTCCAGAGGGGAAGTGAAAAAGCAAATAAGAGAAGCAAAGAGGGAGCATGAGAAGAGACTGGCAGCTAGCATTAAAGGAAATCCCAAAATTTTCTATCGGCATATAAATAGTCAACGGGTGGTAAAAGGCGGAGTGGGGCCGAATAGAGAGCAGAAAGGAGATTTTCACATGGAGGGAGAGGGCATAGCTGAGGTATTAAATGAATACTTTGCATCTGTCTTTACCAAGGAAGAAGATGCAACCCAGGCAATGTTGAAAGAGGAGTTATGTCTGACACTAGAGGGGTTTAAAATTGATAAAGAGGAAGTGTTAGATAGGCTGTCTGAACTTAAAGTGGATAAAAAACCAAGGCCAGATGAGATGCATCCAAGAATACTGAGGGAAGTGAGGTTGGAAATCGCGGAGGCGTGGCCATAATTTTTCAGTCTTCCTTAGACTCAGAGGTGGTGCCAGAGGACTGGAGAATTGCAAACGTTACACCCTTGTTCAAAAAAGAGTGTAAAGATAAGCCCAACAACTACAGGCCAGTCAGTTTAACTTCAGTGTGGGGGAGAACGTCTAGAAAAAATAATTCAGGACAAAATCAATAGTCACATGGACAAATGCGGGTTAGTTAAGGAAAGCCAGCATGAATTTCTTAAGGGATGTTTAACTAACTTGCTGGAGTTTTCTGAGGAGTTAACAGAGAGGGTTGATGAGGGCAATGCTGTTGATGTGATGTACATAGACTTTCAAAAGGCATTGGAAACAGTGCCACGCAACAGACTCGTGAGCAAACGTGTAGCTCATGGAATAAAAGGGATGGTAGCAACATGGATACGAAATTGCCTGAGTGACAGGAAACAAAGAGTAGTGGTTAATGGATGTTTTTTGAGCTGGAGGAAGGTTCGTCGTGGAGTTCCCCAGGGATCAGTGTTGGGACCCTTGCTTTTCCTGATATATATTAATGACCTATGCCTTGGGGTACAGGGCACAATTTCAAAGTTTGAAAATGATATGAAACCTGGAAGCATTGTGAACTGTGAGGAGGATAGTGTAGAACTTCAAAAGGACATAGATAAGTTGGTGGAATGGGCAGACAGGTGACAGATGACACTCAATGCAGAGAAATGTGAGGTAGGAAGAACATGGTGAGACAATATAGAATAAAGGGCACTATTCTAAAGGGGGTGCAGGACCTAGGTGTATATGTGCATAAGTCATTAAATGTGGCAGGACAGGTTGAGAAAGCAGTTAATAAAGCATACAATATCCTGGGCTTTATTAATAGGGGCATGGAGTACAAGAGCAAGGAAGTTATGTTGAACTTTTATAAGACACTAGTTTGGCCTCAGCTGGAGTATTGCATACAAATCTGGGTGCTGCACTTGAGGAAAGACATGAAGGCATTGGAGGAACTACAGAAGAGATTTACAAGAATGGTTCCAGGGATGAGGAATTTCAGTTACGAAGATAGATTGGAGAAGTTAGGACTGTTTTCCTTGAAGAAGAGCAGGCTGAGAAGTGATTTGATAGAGGTATTTAAAATCATGTGGGGTCTGGACAGAGTAGATAGAGAGAAACTGTTTCCACTGGTGAAAGAATCGAGAACGAGAGGGCACAGATTTAACATATTTGGTAAGAGAAGCAAAAGAGACATGAGGAAAAACTTTTTCACGCAGCGAGTGATTAAGATCTGCACTGCACTGCCTGAGAAAGTGGTGGAGGCAGGTTCAACTGAAGCATTCAAAAGGGTACTAGACAGTTATATGAAGAGGAAGAATGTGTAGGGTTATGGGGAGAAGGCAGGGGAATGGGACTGAGGGAATTTCTTTTTCAGAGAGCCAGTGTGGACAAGATGGGCCAAGCGGCCTCCTTCTGCGCTCTAATTCTGTGATTCTGTGGTGTCCCGCAAGGACATGTATTGGGCCTCAACTAATCATTGTATTTATTAGCGATTTAGATGAAGGGAGAGGGAGCCACATATCCAAATTTAGCAATGCTTCAAAGATCAGTGGCATTGTGCACAGTGTAAATGGAAGTATACAATCACTAAGATATATTAATAGATTAAGCGAATGGGCAAAACTGTGTCTAATGGATTTCACTGTAAACAAATATGATGTCATCCACTTTGGACCTAAAAAAGGATAGCCTGAATCTTCTCCATTTTAGACATTTTTGTGCATCAGGACCATTTCTGGGCCCTGACCCCATTCGTGTCAGCCCTGTGGCGCGATCTTATGGGAGGCAGCCAATTAACAGGTCACCTCCGCATTCACTGCCAATTTGGGATGGCAGGTAGGCTGATGAGGCAGGAGGGCCAATCAGCAGGAGGCATGTGAGGGTGGCCGTTAGCCGTCACTGCAGCCACAGTAGAAGTGCAGCTATGGTGACTGGGGCGCAAGAGGGGAGCACCACTACCAGAAGAAGTTGAGGATGAAGTGGATGCAATGATTCCCTTAAGATACAGCACGCTCAGTGGCAGCAGGCTGCTTGCGATTCTGCTGCAATGGCAGGCCTCTGCATACCCTTGAACGTAGACTTCCCCTTTTTGTGAGATTATTCCCAGATGTTTTTTACCAGAATTGTACCAGTGATGTAGTACTTTAGTTACAAGGAGAAGATTGGAAGATTGTTCTCCTTGGAACAGAAAGATGTGTTAAAAATCATGAAGCATTTTGGTCGAGTAAATAAGGCGATACAGCACTGTGGGTGTACTCGCACCAGATGGATTGCAGCAGTTCAAGAAAGCAGCTCACCACCACCTTCTCAATGGCAATTAGGGATGGGCAACAAATGCTGGCCTTGTGAGCGACGTCCACATCCCATGAAAAAATTAAAAATACTGTTTCCAGTGGCATAATGGTCAGTAACCAGATGACACAGATTTAATATTATCAGCAAAAGAACAGGAGGCGAGATGCAGAGAATGTTTTTTACACAGTGAGTTGTTGTGTTCAGGAATGCACTGCCTGAAAGGGTGGTGGAAGCAGAATCAATAATAACTTTCAAAAGAGAATTGGAGAAATACTTGAAGGGAAAAGATTTGCAGGGCAATGGTTAAAGGGCAGGGGAGTGATACTAATTGGATAGCTCTTTCACTGAGCCGGCACAGGCATGATGGGCTGAATGGCCTCCTTCTGTGCTATACTATTTTATGGCTTTAACTAATGCATTGCTCAAGCTGCTGTGTTCTCCCGTAGTGCACTCGCCTGCTTTGAGCTGGCGAGTCATGCACACTGCGGGGGTCCCAGTCGACTTCAGGAAAATAGAAATGTCACTGAAAAATCCAACTTAATCATCTACTCAACTGCCTTAATTGGCTTCCTGCCGCTGCTGGGTGGACTGCTATTAACGCCTGACAAAAGTGCATGGACGCAGGAAAATATCAGGGAGCCAGCCGACACATCTTTTCACTAATTCCCCAGCACTGCCCCCACTGCCTCCAACCCTGATTCCAAGGGGCTGAGAAAATTCCAGCCGATAAAACAGGGTACTTTCTAAATGGTGTCACGCCAACTTGCTTTGTTGAATGATAATTTTCTTTAATCCACTGACTGGAGATCTGAATTTATATTTTTTTCAAGAAATGTTAAAAAGAACAGATAAAAGATGACTTTGCTAGCAGCTTAAGATGGACATCTAATTTGCAATACTGTATCCTACGTTGCAAGGCCTGTGAAAAGGGAGACGGAATGTCTGCTCATCCCAGCAAGAACTAAGACCCAGGAAGTTTAAGGGAACTGCTTGTTCATTTTCTTCGAGCAAGAAGAAGTACTGCTAACTACTATGCTTGAATCGCTGAGTGACTGTCATGTGACAAGCCCCTCCCCATCTCTGGTTTTAAGCTTGTGTTTCTCTGCACGTGCAAGGAGAAGCATCTGGACTCTGACACATACAATCTCAAGTGGGGTTACCTCTCTTTCTCTCTCCATTCCAGCTTGTAAGCTACAAACCTTGCCTGTTGACTGACCATTTCTGCATACTCCAGCTACAATCAGAAACCCCTTTGGAAGAAATCATCTGCACTGTTGTCTCCAAGCGACCCTCTGAATCAGTCATCTATCTCTTCAAACTAAAAGCCTCAGGACCACCAAATTCAGTTAGAAGCCAGCCAAATCACCAAACTTCACAGACAGTATTCCCTTTTTTCTATGGACTCGAACTCGACTAATCTACGTTTCTCCACTCTGTAAACTATTTGTGTGTGTGTGAACCTCCAGTCTCTGTGCGCATGTGAAGGTTGGCACACAGTTTATTATTTTAATTAGTTTTGTTTAAGTACAATAAAGTTAACCTCTTTCTTTGTTAAACTCATGAAAACCTGTTTGATTAGTTCTTGTTATGATCATAGCAAGTTAGTAATCAAACACCAACTGAATTGGCCAATCCACTTTAAGAAAGAATTAAACCTGTTGTGATCAAACAAAGAGAGGGAAAAGACGGAAGCCATTTGACCCCTTCTCACTTGACCGTAACAATGGTAAAACACTAAAAATAGTGGAGGTCCAAAGAGACTTGGGAGTCCACATACATAAATTATTAAAATGTCATAAACAGGTACAGAAAAAGGCTAATGGACTACTGGTCTTTATCTAAAGGACTAGAATACAAGGAGGCACAAGTTCTGCTACAGTTATACAAAGCCCTGGTTAGACCACAACTGAAGTATTATGAGCAATTTGGGCACCACACTTTAGGAAGGATTTACTGGCCTTGGAGTGAGTGCAGCATAGATTTACCAGAATGATACCTGAACGCCAATGGTTAAATTCCAAGGAAGGTTGTTACAAACTAGCATCATATTACTTAGAATTTAGAAGGTTAAGGGTTAATTTTATCGAAGATTTCAAGATATTAAGGGGAACAGGTCGGGTAGATACAGAAAAACTATTTCTGCTGGATGGGGAGTTGAGGAACTGGGTTTTTGAAGTCCGATGGGGGTGGGACCAGAACGGGCAGGCAGAAAAATCACCATGGGAGAGCATTATGCTGGTTTACCTGCATCATCTCACCTCTGCGATATTTTCCAGTCAGCAGACAGGCCCCCCCACAGAGACTGAAATACGGGCAGTGAAAGGAAGCAGCCTACCAATGTCCGACCAGGGAACAAGAGCTCTATATCACTTTTTAACATACCCCTCCCCACAGCCGACTGATAAGTGGCCATAGCTGTGGCCACAGGCCACCCTGTTGAAGGGGTTTACTCTCCACAATGGCGGTCTGACAGATGTTGCAATTTTAATTTCAACAATTTTGTAAGTGCTGAGAGGGCACCTCCATCATGAGGCACCCTCTCTCTCCCTTACCTGCATGGCAGGCTGCAGTTAGGTTGCAGATCAGCCATGATCTGATTAAATAGCGGAACGGCTTGAAGAGCGAAATTGCCTAAATTTGTTCCTTGTGGGACAGAGCCTGCGGGCTAAAAATTAGATAGGGCCAGTTTGCAGGTGTGGGGATCACGATGTGTGATTATCCGTCGCCTGATCAAGGTGATGCAGACAGCACACAAACTTGGTGCTGCCACCTCATCACCACGATTGTGACATGCAGCCCAGCATCAAACGTACGGCTGATTGGCTGCATGCTCAGCAAGGGTCCAGGTACATGCGTGACTGGCATGAGTTAAAACTAGACTTCCCTTCTTAAAGCAAGGCTGCAGTTCTTAAAGGGGAGTCTTCAAAAAGTGCTGCAGCTAGATTACAAAAAGTATTTTTCACAAGGAATAATGAGTACCGATGGAGCAGCAGACCCGAGACAGGGCTCCCAGGCAATGTTCCCCGTAAGCTATGTGGTTGTGCAGCCACACAACAGTCCAGAGTTTAGTGCGGAGGGGACAAGCAGACTGCATACAAGAAGCAGTCCTTTTAAGATGTGCTGTTATGCAGCCACGCGGTAATCTTAAAGGGAGCATGAAATGCAACAAACAGGCTACACACAGTGAAGAGAAATTAAAGGGAACATTGTCCCCAGGTTCGCTGATGTTGCGCTGGAGACCTTAGTCCAAGAAGTGGAAACAAGGAGATTCATCATGTTTCTGGAGGGAGCCAGGAGACCCTCTATGTATTTATTGCGAGGGGAATGGAAGCAGGTAACCATGGAGTCTATTCAAGGAGTCCGGTGCCAAGGATCTGGCTGCAGTCCTACAAAACGTTCAGTGACCTCACACAAATGGTCAAGATCAGTGACTACATCTTCAAGTGCCATCTTCTACCACTGCACCACCAACTTCACACACTGCTTAATGCACCACACCCCCATCATTCACCCATCAGCAATCTCTAGCAATCAGGATTCATGCCTAATATTCATATGCTCCACCTCACCCTCACACACTAATCTGTATTGCAAGCCTCACACCCACATCTCACAGTTTCCACATACTTCCAGTTATTCATCCATGACAGGCACATCACCCAAGCACATTGCAACACATTCACTGACATTCTTCCCTCTCTCTTGCAGGACAAAGTGGCACATATTAGGAAGGAGCAGCAGAGAACTGGCAGGGAACAGTCACACCTGTATCACCTGCATCTCTTGAGCCCCTGAGAGGAAATAGTGCTTCAAATTATTGGTGCAGTATTAACTGAGGCCATTGCAACTATTCAATGAAGAGTGCAGGAGGGCATGCCAGGAGCAGCACCAGGCATACGTAAAATGAGGTATCTGCCTGGTGAAGCTACAAGACAGGACTACTTGCATGCCAAAGAGCATAAGCAGCATGTGATAGACAGGGCTAAGCAATCCCACAACCAACAGGTCAGATCTAAGCTCTGCAGTCCTGCCACATCCAGTTGTGAATGGTTGTGGGTAATTAAACAATTAACAGGAGGAGAAGGCTCCACAAATTTCCCATCCTCAATGATGCAAGGCTGATGCATTTGCATCCATCTTCAGCCAAAAGTGCCAAGTGGACAATCCATATCAGCCTCCGCCTGAAGTCCCCAGCATCACAGATGCCAGTCTTCAGCCAATCCGTTTCACTCCACGTGATGTCAAGAAACGGCTGAAGGCACTAGATACTGCAAAGGCTATGGGACCTGACAACATTCCTGCAACAGTACTGAAGACCTGTGCTCCAGAACCAGCTGTGCCCCTAGCCAAGCTGTTCCAGTACAGCGACAACACTGGCATCCACCGGCAATGTGAAAAATTGCCCACTTATGTCCTATCCACAAAAAGCAGGACAAATCCAACCCAGCCAATTACCACCCTATCAGTCTACTCTCAATCATCAGCAAAGTGATGGAAGGGGTCGTTGACAGTGTTATCAGGTGGCACTTGCTCAGCAATAACCTGCTCACTGACGCTCAGTTTGGGTTCCGCCAGGGCCACTCAGCTCCTGACCTCTGTCCAAACATGGACGAAAGAGCTGAACTCAAGAGGTGAGGTGAGAGTGACTGCCCTTGATATCAAGGCAGCATTTGACCGACTTTGGCATCAAGGACTCCAAAGCAAAACTGGAGTCAATGGGAATCGAGGGAAAACTCTCCGCTGGTTGAAGTCATACCTAGTGCAAAGGAAGATGGTTGTAGCTGTTGGAGGTAAATCATCTCAGTCCCAGGACATTACTGCTGGAGTTGCTCTGGGTTGTCTGCTAGGCCCAACCATCTTCAGCTGCTTCATCAACGACCTTCCTTCCATCATAAGGTCAGAAGTGGGGATGTTCGCTGACGATTGCACAATGTCCAGCACCATTCATGACTCTTCAAATACTGAAGCAGCCCATGTCCAGATGTAGCAAGACCTGGGCAACATCCAGGCTTGGGATGATAAGTGGCAAGTAACATCTATGCCAGGCAATGGCCATCTCAAACAAGAGAAAATCTAACCATCTCCCTTTGATGTTCAATGGCATTACCATCGCTGAATCCCCCACTATCAACATCGTGGGGGTCACCATTGACCAGAAACTGAAGTGGATCAGCCAAATAAATACTGTGACTACAAGAGCAGTTCAGAGGCTGGGAATTCTGTGGAAAGTAACTCACCTCCTGACTCCCCAAAGCCTGTCCACCATCGACAAATCACAAGTCAGGAGTGTGTCAGAAACTGGCATGAAGTACAATCTACAGATTGTGTGACCGTCGATCTCTTGCTTTCCAACCAACTTCCCTACCTTCGACCCAACCCTCCCCTTCTTCATTTATGCTTTCAGACATCCAAGAACTGCCTCCTAGCCAGCCAGTGGTGCCTGAGGATGAAGGGCATGAACAAGAGCACACATCTGATGAAGAAGTGCTGTCACTTGATCTTTCACTTGCAGCCACCAGCAAAGATACTGTCACTGGGCTTCCTTTAGAGGATAGTATAGAGATGGAATCTGCATGTGATGAGTCATCGGGCATGCATGGGCTGCAACCAGGCCGGGAGGAAAGTATAGTTTATGTTCCAGCTCCCAGATGACGAGGTCACAGACAAATTCTGCTACAGGGACTCAGATGAGGACTTCATTGGGCAGTTTACAGGAAGAGGCTGATGGGCATGAGCACAGAGATGCTTGGTGCATTGAAGGCCTGCTGTCACTGTCAGGTAGCATGGAGGAGTCTGGCACAGAGCTCGTGCAGAGCTCGGAGCCCATCCTTTCCCGCTAATGAGCAGCTCCATAATAGCACTTGCAAGCCTAGCCGCATCTGGTGGCCAATATCTCAGCTTCCATTGCAGCATAGGCAGAAGCCACCCAACTTCTGAGTGCTGTGTGGAAGCTCAGACTGAAATCATGAGATCTCTGCTTCTTGCCATGTAAATCCGGTTTGGTGCCATGCAGGCTCAGTCTGCTGCCATCATGGCTGCAGCTACCAGCAATCAAAGGGAATTGACGATTCTCACAGCAGTCCAGCAATCTGTGCTCCAGCAGATTACTGGAATTGCTGAGGCACTGGTCTGGAGGAGCGGCAGTGTCTTCTTGATGCAAGAAGCTGCAGTTCTCTCTCAGGAGGACAGCATTTGTGCTTCCACGACTGCCACTCTACCAGTGCCCCTGCTGATCCATCTCCACCAGCCAGTCAGCCAAGGATGCTGCCCCCATGCAAAGATGATGTGGTCCAAAGCCAGCCCTTCAAGGCTCAGAGCTGCTCGAGGTCATGCTGCAAGGCCATCTACAGTCTCCCCCTCTGAAAGTCATCAGCCTTCCACCAGCCATGTTGTAGCCACTGGGATGGCAGTACATAGGAGTACTAGGGCAGGTAAAGGCATCCACAAGACAGGCACTAAGGGAGAGCACTAGGATGAATAGTTCAGTTTAGTATGTATAATTGGAAGAATAATTGGATAAAATTGTTACAGAATTGATTTTTGTGATGCCTTTTATATCAGGATTTTGGCCAAGAGTACGCTACAATGGTTTGTAGCAGCGAGATGGAAAGGTGGGGAATTATGGAGCAACAGTGATGTAGGAAAATATTCCGGGGAACCAGAGTCTGATGAGCTATTCATGGACAGCCGGTCCAGAGCAATGGTATTCCAGATACCTCCTCCCTTCTTCCTCCTTCTTCTCCTCCTCCTCCCCACTATCACTCCCCTCCTGTTCCCACTGAGGTGCTTACAGAAGACCTGATGTTGAGGGTTGTGCCTTCATGAAAGCCATGTTGTGTCGCATGCCCAAGACCACCACAAATTTGAGGACACGCTCCTGCAAGTATTGTTGGACAGCCCCCCAAGCAGTCCAGGGAGCAGGACTGTTGTTTTGGAATGATGATGCCAACGTTCCTGGTCGCAGCATGGTTCTCTGTGTACGAGCACCGTCCATGAACGATCGGGTGACGGAGGGGTTAGCAGCAACGTTTAGAGAGGGTAGCTTTTGTCACCAAGCAACCACCCTCTAGTTCATCATGGTGACTCGGATATGGTGGGAGGGGCAGACTGGCGCAGAATAAAAGCATCACAAGTGCTGCCGGGATAGTGGGATCAACCAACATGATGTTCTGTGCATGGTCGTACACCAACTGCACATTAAGGAAGTGGAACTCTGCACCTTGCAGAACCATGTGCGTGCATTCAATGTCTCCCTGGAACATTGGAAATCCTGCTACCCGGGCATAGCCATGTGCCTGCTTCTCCCACTTCTGTCTCCTTAGAGAGAAAACTTGTGCACAGGTTCTCAGTGACCTCCCTGTTGCAGCGATGTACAGTGAACTGTGAGATCTTGTTGATGTCGCCGACCACCCTGAAAGGACCCTGAGGCCTAGAAATTGAGGGCCACAGCGATTTTGGCAGCCACTGGCAGCACTGTCCTCACCCTACTCTGCGGCTGTTAGAGGAGGTGGCACAGTTCCGTCTCCACCTCCTTGGTGAATTGTAACCACCTCAGACACTGTTCCTGGCTGAGGTGGAGATAGGAGAAATGCTCCTTGAATACCCTAGTAGGTATGGCCTTCCCTTAAAAGCCTGCTTCCTTCTCCCTCTGCACACGACTTCCCCTGTCTGCAGCCTATGCTCTATCTCCCTGTTGTGCTGCAGCCCAAGAGGGACTGCAACAATAGCCCCCATGAGTGGTAACAAGCTTTCTGCTCAGAGGCCTCCAAACTCAACTGAACACGTTGGAAAAGTCCAACACCACCTCCTTCTAACTCCAACAACATGTGGCAGCAAAAGCACCTCACTTGAAAGTCCCAATGTGATGCCTTTAAATAGCGATAGTAGAGGGTTCCTCGCATAGCTGAATGCATGTTCCGCTGGGAGTATTTAAGAGAGGGCATTAACAGAACCTGCGAGGTCAAAAATGGCAGATTGGGCACCAAATCAGTGTTAGACACTGAGTGAGGTCTATCTGTCCCCGCCTTTCCAAGCATAGCGATCCACACGGTTCGGCTGCCATTTTCAGACCTTCCAGGCTCCTGTAGCTTCATTGAACGTATTTTTATGACATTAATGTATGTCACATTGAAATTGCTGCACCTAATATGCATGAATGATAGCCAGATGGCATGAAACACAATTTTCATACTTACGGAAGGAATACATGGTGTAAGTCCAGCATTTTCCCCAGGCCCCGATTGTTTACACTGATTTCAGCTTACTTATGCCGATTTTTGCATTCTGCCATATGCTATTGAGATTGACAGAGAATTTGGGTGTAAGTGAAAATCAGTAAAATGCATGCACAAATCGGGCTAATTTCGAGTGCAACTTCTTGATTACACCCCCTGCAAGAAATTTCACCCCAGAACCTGTGCTTATGGAAATGGAGCCAATTACTTTTTTCAATCTAGGTTTTGAAGGGAATGTTGAACTTACTTGTGCATTATCCTAATTGGACTGATAAACTTCAAAGTGACTATTGATAACCTGACTTTTCAATAAATATGCTGTTCAGTAGTTCCGCCATTCTCCTCTCCTACTTTATGATTAACAGAAGATTGAGTTTGTTTTCCTTCCTGATTTTCCCTATCTCCCTGTGATTAAGTTACTGTGCACCATTCTCACAATGGAATGGCTGATGTTGGTAATTCACACTGGGAGAAGATTATAAATGCATTCTTTATACATGTGTTTACAATTTTACTACAAATAGCGAACAGAGAAATCCTCTTCCCACATGTGGAATCATGATCAAATGTCAGCATACTGTCATTCCATACTACAGAGCAATAGTGCTCAAATACACTGTACCACCACAATACCCCTCAGTTTTACAGATGTTTTTCATTTGTTTTACCACAGATTAGTATTCTTGACGTGTGTAGTATCTATTCAGTACTGGAAATAAAAGGCATTGATGTTTATGACCTATTAGTGCAGAAGGCTTTTAGGTACAAAATTAAGGCAATTGAGAAGAAAATATTAATTGGAGCACCATCATCAGTGAAGATGGAGTGGGTCCTTCCTGCTGAGATTAGAATATAATACAGTACATTGGCATGGAAAAAGATCATTTTGAGATCAACTGAACTGTCTTAATGATCAAGGAGAGAAAGCATTTGCTAGGCATCAGCCTTGGCTCAGTGGTAGCACTCTTGCCTCTAAGTCAAAAGGTTAAGGTTCAAGTCCTATTCCAGAGGCTTGAGCACAAAATCCAGACTGATACTCCAGTGCAATATTGAGGGAGTGCTGCACTGTCAGAGATGAGGATCAGACATTAAACTGAGATGTTAAATCAAGGCATCATGTCACTATTTCGAAGAAGAGCAAGAGACTTTGTCCAGTGTCACTGCTTATCCCTCAACCAACAACACTAAAACAAATTAGCTAGTCACTATCATATTGCTGTTTGTGGGAGCTTGCTGTGCACAAATTAGCTGTTGTTTTTCCTACATTACAACAGTTACTACACTTCAAAAGTAGTTCATTGGCTGTAAAGCACTTGGGAACATCCTGAGGTCATGAAAGGTGCTATATAAATGCAAGTAGTTCTTTTTCTTTTATATCGTGCTTCTCACATCCTCAGGTCATCCCAAAGCATTTCAAAACCAGTTAATCATCGCTATTGTTATACAGTCAAATGTGGCAGCCAAGTTATGCTCAGCCAGTTCCCAGTGACAACAATGAGATAGATGGCCAGTTAATCATTTTTGGTGCATTTGGTTGATGAATGAATGTTGTCTAAGACAATGGGAAAAATCCCCTTCTCTTCTTCAAATAGTGTCATGGTATTTTTTACAGCCACCTGGACAGACAGACAGACAGAGCTTTCATTCAATATGTCATCCAAAAGACCGCCAGAGCTAAGTTGGATAGCTCTCAAAAGCTGGCGTAGGGACCATGATGTGTGGTTAACCTGTACCCGTTCAATGTTAGAACATAAGAAATAGGAGCAGGAGCTCACCATACAGTCCCTTATGTCTGCTCTGACTGACATTCTGCCTCAACTCCACTTTCCTGCCCGCTCTCCATATTCCTTGATTCCCTGAGATACCAGAAATCTGTCTATCTCAGCCTTAAATTCACTCAACGATGGAGCATCCACAATTCTCTCCAGTCAAGAATTCCAAAAATTCACAATCCTCTAAGTGAAGAAGTTTCTCCTCATCTCAGCCCCAAATAATCAACTCCTTATCCTGGAACTGTGCCTGCATGTTCTAGATTCCCCAGTCAGGCGAAACAACCTCTCAGTGTCTACCCTGTCAAGCTGCTTCAGAATCTTGTAAGTTTCAATGAAATCGTCTCTCATTCTCTAAATTCCAGAGAGTACAGGCCCAATTTACTCAGCTTCTTATCAAAGGACAACCCTCTATCCCAGGAACCATTCTGGTAAACCTTCGCGGCACTGCCTCCAATGCAAATATATCCTTCCTTAGATATTGGGACCAAAATTGTGCAAAGTACTCCAACTGTGGTCTCCCCAAAGTGTTATGCAATTGTAGCAAAACTTCCTTATTCTTGTACTCCAATTCCTTCACAATAAAGGCCAACATGGTATTTTTCTTCTTAATTGCTTGCTGAACCTGCAAGCTAACTTTCTGTCTTCCCTGTACAAGTACACTCAAGTCTCTCCAAACATTTAGAAGTTTCATGCCTTTTAAAAAAAATTCTGCTTTTCTATTCTTACTACTAAAGTGAATAAGCTCACACTTCCCCATATTATACTCCACCTGCCACCTGTTGCCCACTCATCTATCCCTTTGCAGCCTCTCTGTATCCTCCTCACAGCTTACATTCCCAGCTAGCTTTGTATCGTCAGCAAACTTGGATGCATTCCTCTCGGTCTCTTCGTCTAAGTCATTCATATAGATTGTAAATAGCTGAGGCCCCAGCACTGATCCTTGCGGCATTCCACTACTTATAGCCTGCCAACTTGAAAATGCCCCGTTTATCCCTACTCTCTGCTTCCTGTCCATTAACCAAACCTCAATCCATGCTAATATATTGCTCTTATCTTGTGTATTAACCTTTTGTGTGGTATCTTGTTGAATACCTTTTGGAAATCCAAGTAGATTACATTTATTGGTTCCCCTCTATCTATCTACTAGTTATATCCTCAAAAAGCTCTAATAAATTTGTCAAACATGATTTCCCTTTCATAAAATCATGTTGACTCTGTCTGATCATACTATGATTTTCTAAGTGCATTGTTAAGACTTCCTTCATAATATATTACAGCATTTTCCTGACAACTGATGTCAGGCTAACTGACCTATAGTTCCCTGCTTTATCTCTCCCTCCTTTTTGAATAGCTGTGTTACATTTGCTGACTTCCAATCCACTGGGGCCATGCTAGAATCTAGGTAATTTTGGAAAATCATAACCAGTGCATCCACTATCTCTGCAGTTACTTCTTTCAGAACCCTAGGATGTACGCCATTAGGTCCTTGGGATTTGTCAGCTTTTAGTCCCTTTAATTCCTCCAATCCTTTTTCTCTGCTGCTATTGGTTGTTTTAAATTCCTCCCTCTTATTAGGCCTTGGTTAGCCTCTATTTCTGGCATGTAATTGTGTCTTCCACTGTGAAGACAGACACAATATTTGTTCAATGTCTCTTCCATTTCCTCATTCCCCATGATAGTTTCTCCTGTCTCTGCCTCTAAGGGATCAATGTTTACTTTAGCTACTCTCCTTTTTATATACTTGAAAAGCTCTTACATTCTGTTTTATATTCCTGGTTAGTTTACATAACGAACATACATACGAACATATAAATTAGGAGCAGGAGTAAGCCACTCGGCCCTTCGAACCTGCTCCGCCATTCAATAAGTTCATGGCTGAACTGATTATTCCACATTTCCACCTACCCACAATAACCTTCCACCCCCACCCCCCCACTATCTATCTATCTCTGCCTTAAAAATATTCAAAGACTCTGCTTTTGAGGAAGAGAATTCCAAAGACTCACGACCCTCTGAGAGAAAATTTTTTCCTCATCTCTGTCCTAAATGGGCGACCCCTTATTTTTAAACAGTGACCCCTAGTTCGAGATTCTCCCACAAGGGGAAACCTCCTTTCCACATCCACCCTGTCAAGACCCCTCAGGATCTTACATGTTTCAACCAAGTCGCCTCTTACTCTTCTAAATTCCAGCAGATACAAGCCTAGCCTGTTCAATCTTTCCTCGTAAGGCACCCCGTCCATTCCAGGTATTAGTCTAGTAAACCTTCTCTGTACTGCCTCCATGCATTTACATCCTTCCTTAAATAAAGAGACCAGTATTGTACACAGTACTCCAGATGTGGTCTCACCAATGCCCTGTGTAGCTGAAGCATAACCTCCATACTTTTGTATTCAAGATTTATCCTCACGATAAATGATAACATTCTATTAGCTTTCCTAATTACGTGCTGTACGGGCATACTAACCTTTTGCAATTCATGCACTAGGACACCCAGATCCTTCTGCATCTCAGAGCTCTGCAATCTCTCACCATTTAGATAATATGCTTCTTTTTTATTCTTCCTGCCAAAGTGGACAATTTTATGCTTTCTCTCATTATACTCCATTTGCCAAGTCTTTGCCCAATCACTTAACCTATCTATATCCCTTTGTAGCCCCCTTATGTCCTCTTCACAAGTTACTTTCCTACCTATCTTTGTGTCATCAACAAATTTAGCAACCAAACCTTCGGTCCCTTCATCTAGTCATTTATATAAATTGTAAAAAGTTGAGGCCCCAGCACAGATATCCCTGTGGCAATCCACTCATTACATCTTGCCAACCAGAAAATTACCAATTTATTCCTACTCTCTGTTTCCTGTTAGCTAGCCAATCTTCTATCCATGCCAATATGTTAGCCCCTACACCATGAACTTTTATTTTCTGCAATAACGTTTGATGTGGCACCTTATCAGATGCCTTCTGGATATCTAAGTACAATACACCCATCGGTTCCCCTTTATCCACAGCACATCTAACTCCCTCAAATAACTCCAATAAATTGACTAAACATGATTTCCCTTTCACAAAACCATGTTGACTCTGCCTGATTACCTTGAATTTTTCTAAACGCCATGCTATAATGTCTTTAATAATAGCTTCTAACATTTTCCATAAGACAGATGTTAAGCTAACTGCCCTGTAGTTTCCTGCTTTCTGTCTCTCTCCATTTTTGAATAAAGGAGTTACATTCACTATTTTCCAATCTAACGAAACCTTCCCCGAATCTAGGGAATTTTGGAAAATTAAAACTAACACATCAACTAGCTCACTAGCCACTTCTTTTAACACCCTAGAATGAAGTCCATCAGGACCCAGGGACTTGTCAACCCGCAGCTCCAACAAATTGTTCAGTACCACTTCCCTGGTGATTGTAATTTTCTTGAGTTCCTCCCTCCCTTCCATTTGCTCTCATATTCTATATTTTCCCTTTTTAGCAACTTTCTGGTGGCACTTTGCTGGCTTCTAAAATTCCCCCAATCCTCAGGCTTACTACAATTTGCAATATTATAAGCCTCCTGTTTTAATCTCATATTATTCTTAACTTCCCTAGTAAGCCACAGATGGATCATTCTCACTGTGTTTTTGTTTTTTAATGGAACGTATTTTTGTTGAACATTTTGAGTTGTTTCTTAAATGTTTCCCACTATTTATTTATCACCATACCTTTTAGTCTATTCATCTAATCCATTTTAGCCAGCTCTCCACTCATATCTATGCAATTGGCTTTGTTTAAATTTAAGATTTTTGTTTTGGACTTGAGTATATTACTCTCAAACGTAATATGACATTCAATTTTTTTTTATTCGTTCAAGGGATGTGGGTGTTGCTGGCTAGGCCAGCATTTATTGCCCATCCCTGTACTATAATGTAAAGCAGGGAGTATGGCATCTTTCTACTTCATACTCATTTACATGATTTCGGTGCGCAGCTGGCACGAACGATGTTGTTGAAGGGCTGTATGCTACAGCAGGGATCCAAAATTGATACTTGCTAGCAATACTTAAAGCTAATCTGCACTGCTTAAAGCTAGCCTGCACCTCTTAAAGGGAAGCTGCATTGTGACTCCTGAAAGTGCTGACATTATTCAGAATAGTGCTGTGCAACAAAGAACAATGGAGAACATGTGCACCAAGGTTTTGCGATGCTGTACTGCAGGTCTTGATGGAAGAGGTAGAAACAAGGAGAGCATTTCTATATCCCCAGGGGTCTAGTAGGCCCTCCAAACACATGATAAAAAGGTACTGGGAGCAGATAGTGGTATTTATATAGTGCCCTTAATTTGGTAAAATGTCACAAGGAGCTTCACAGGAGCATTATCAAACAAAAATTGACACTGAGCCACATAAGGAGTTACTGGAGCAGATAGCCAAAGCTTGGGCAAGGTTGTAGGTTTCAAGGAGCTTCTTAAAAGAGGAATGAAATATAAAGAGGTGGAGAGATTTAAGGAGGGAATCCCAGAGCTTAGGGCCTCGGCAGTTAAAGGCACGGCTGCCATGGTGCAACAATTCAAATTGGGGATGAGCAAGAGACAAGAATAGGAAGAGCGCAGATATCCCAGAGGGTTGGAGGAGGTTACAGAGATAGGGAGGGGTGAGGCCATGGAAGGATTTGAAAACAAGGATGAGAATTTTAAAATTGCGGCATTGCTTAAATGGGAGCCAACATCGGTCAGTGAGCACAGGGATGATGGGTGAACTGGATCACTTGAAGTTAATGGTTTGTGAGAGATGGGAGGCCAACCAGGATTTCATTGGTATAGTTAAGTCTAGAGGTAATAAAGGCATGATGTGGGTTTCAGCAGCAGATGAGCTAAGGCAGGGGTGAAGTTATGTGATGTTATGGTGGTGGAAATAGGCGATCTTAGTGATAGCACGGATATGAGGTCGGAAGCGCATGTTGGTGTTAGATACGACACGACAGTTGCAAACAGTCTGGTTCATCCTCACACAGTTACCAGGGAGTGCAATGGGGCCGATGGCTATACAATGGAGTTTGTGGTGGGGTCTGAAGACAACAGCTTCAGCCTTCCCAATATTTAGTTGGAGGAAGTTTCTGCTCATCCAGCACTGGATGTCAGACAAGCAGTCTGACAATTTAGAGACAGTGGAGGGTTTGAGAGTTGGTGGTGAGGTGATACTGGGTGTCGTCAACATACATGATGTCGCCAAGTGGCAGCACTTACATGAGAAATAGGAGGGGGCCTAGAATGTGATCGGATAGATAATAATGGAAGCAGGCAAGTGCAGTCCCATGCAGCTGGACGTCGGAGGAGATGTGTTGGAGAGGATGGTGGGGTCAACTGTGTCAAAGGCTGCAAACTGGTTGAGAAGGATGAGGAGGGATAGTTTACCTTTGTCACAGTCACATAGGATTTGCGACTCTGACAAGAGCCATTTCGGCACTGTGGCAGGGGTGGAAACCTGATTGGACAGATTCAACCATGGAGTTTTGGGAAAGGTGGGCACGAATTTGGGAGATGAAAGCATGTTCAAGGGCTTTGAAGAGTAAAGGGAGGTTGGCGATGGGGTGGTAGTTTGCAAGGACCGAGGGATCAAGCATTGTTTTTTGAGGAGAGGAATGATGATGGCAGATTTGAAAGGGAAAGGGACAGTACCTGAGGGGAGAGAACTGTTAACAATGCCAGCAAATGTGTAGGCCAGGATGGGAAGTTACATGCTCAGCAGTTTATTGGGAATAAAAAGAAAGTCTTGCATTTATATAGGGCCTTTCATGACCACCAGACGTCCCAAAGCACTTTACAGCCAATGAAGTACTTTTGAAGTATAGTCATTGTTATAATATAGGACATGCAGTGTTAATTGTATATTCATTGTGTTTGATTGTATGCAGGTGGTTGTTCACTTGCATCCCTATCAAAAGACACAGACTGAAATTGTGATTATTCGGTTAGGTGGTGTATGCTTGTAATATGTAACTGTCTGAATAAATATAAAAGTGTATAAAAATTTTCTCCATGCACCTGCTGCCATTGTCCTTTAGGTGGTAGAGGTCACGGGTTTGGAAGGTGCTGTCGATGGAGCCTTGGCAGTTGCAGCAGTGCATCTTGTAGATGGTGCGCACTGCTACCACTGTGCACCAGTGGTGGAGGGATTGAATCTTTTAAGGTGGTGAACGGGGTGCCAATCAAGCAGGCAGCTTTGTCATGAATGGTGTTGCGCCTCTTGAGTGTTGTTGGAGCTCAACTCCTCCAGCCAGGTGGAGAGCATACCATCACACTTCTGACTTGTGGTTTGTAGATGGTGGACAGGCTTTGGGGAGTCAGAGGTGAGTTATTCACCCCAGAATTTCCAGCCTCTGACCTGCTTTTGCAGCCATAGTATTTATGTGGCTGCTGCAGTTCAGATTCTGGTCAATAGTAACCCCCAGGATGTTGATGGTGTGGGATTCAGCGATGGTAATGCTTTTGAATGTCAAAGGGAGATGGTTAGATTCTCTCTCGTTGGAGATGGCCATTGCCTGGCACTTGTGTGGTACAAACGTTACTTGCAACTTATCAACCCAAGCCTGAATGTTGTCCAGGTCATGCATGTGGGCATGGACTGCTTCAATGTCGGAGCAGTCACGAATAGTGCTGAACATTGTGCAATCAGCAGCGAACATCCCCATCTCTGACCTTATGATGGAGGGAAGGTCATTGATGAAGCAGCTGAAGATGGTTGGGCCTAGGACACTACCCTGAGGAACTCCTGCAGCAATGTGTTGGGGTTGAGATGTTTGGCCTCCAACAACCACAACCATCTTTCTTTGTGCTAGATATGACTCCAACCAGTGAAGAATTTTCCCTCGATTCCCATTGACTTCAATTTTGCGAGGGCTCCTTGATGCCACACTCGATCAAATGCTGCCTTGATGTCAAGGGCCATCACCCTCACCTCACCTCTTGAATTCAGTTCTTTTGTCCATGTTTGGACCAAGGCTGTAATGAGGTCTGGAGTTGAATAGCCCTGGTGGAACACAAACAGTGTCACTGAGCAGGTTATTGTTGAGTAAGTGCCACTTGAATGCACTGTCGATGACACGTTGTGTTACTTTGCTGATGTTTGCGAGTACACTGATGAGGTGGTAATTGACTGGATTGGATTTGTCCTGCTTTTTGTGGATAGGACATATCTGGGCAATTTTCCACATTGCCAGTTAGCTGCCAGTGTTATACTGTACTGGAACAGTGTGGCTAGGGGCACAGCTAGTTCTGGAGCACAAATCTTCAGTACTACAGCCGGGATGTTGTCAGGGCTTTGCTGTATCCAGTGCCTTCAGCTGCTTCTTGATATCACATGGAATTAATCGAATTGGCTGAAGACTGATATCTATGATGCTGGGGACCTCAGGAGGAGGGTGAGATGGATCATCCACTTGGCACTTTTGGCTGAAGATGGTTGCAAATGCTTCAGGTTTGTCTTTTGCACTGATGTGCTGGGCTTCTCCATTATTGAGAATGGTGATGTTTGTGGAGCCTCCTCCTGTTAGTTGTTTAATCTTTTATCTCATCTGAAAGATGACACCTCTGAGAGTGCAGCAGTCCCTCAGTACTGCACTGGAGTGTCAATCTAGATCAGAAATGGGCAAACTGTGACACGTCGGCCACAACTAGCCCGTGGGAGCTTTTCATCCAGCCCTCGAGCTGCATTGAATTTTAACAATTATTTAAGTACTTCATTACTAAAAATAGTAAAATATAAAAACCCATTAAACCATGTCAGTGGGTTGATTTCAAGTTGAAATCCCCTATTGTTTGTCATTTATATAAACGGCATAGATGACTATGTGGGGGGTAGGATCAATAAGTTCGCGGATGACGCAAAGATTGGCCAAGTGGTTAACAGTGAGGTGGAGTGTCTTAGGTTACAGGAAGATATAGACGGGATGGTCAAATGGGCAGAAAAATGGCAGATGGAATTTAACGCTGAAAAGTGTGAGGTGATACACTTTGGAAGGAGTAATGTGACACGGAAGTATTCAATGAATGGCCTGACACTGGGAAGTTCCGAGGAACAAAGGAACCTTGGTGTGTTTGTCCATAGATCTCTGAAGGCAGAAGGGCAGGTTAATAGAGTGGTGAAAAAGGCATATGGGACACTTGCCTTTATCAATCGAGGCATAGATTACAAAAGCAGGGAGGTCATGTTGGAGTTGTATAGAACTTTGGTAAGGCCACAGCTGGAGTACTGTGTGCAATTCTGGTCGCCACATTATAGGAAGGATGTGATTGCATTGGAGGGGGTGCAGAGGCGATTCACCAGGATGTTGCCTGGGATGGAACATTTAAGCTATGAAGAGAGGTTGGATAGGCTGTTGTTTTTGCTGGAGCAGAGAAGACTGAGGGGTGACATGATCAAGGTGTACAAGATTATGAGGGGCATGGACAGGGTGGATAGGGAGCAGCTGTTCCCCTTAGTTGAAGGGTCAGTTATGAGGGGTAACAAGTTTAAGGTGAGGGGCAGGAGGTTTAAGGGGGACTTGAGGAAGAACTTTTTTACCCAGAGGGTGGTGACGGGTCTGGAATGCCCTGCCTGGGAGGGTGGTAGATGCAGGTTGCCTCACATCCTTTAAAAAGTACCTGGATGAGCACTTGGCATGTCATAACATTCAAGGCTATGGGCCAAGTGCTGGCAAATGGGATTAGGTAGACAGGTCAGGTGTTTTAATGCATCGGTGCAGACTCGATGGGCCGAAGGGCCTCTTCTGCACTGTATTATTCTGTGAGTCTGTGAAATAATTTTTCGTAGTCTACTAATTTATTAGGCATATAGGGCTGTATTTTGTGGAAGAGGTGGGTGTCCCGCCTTGGCCTTTTCATGCCCCCCTCCCAGAACTTTCCTCCATTGTTTGTCTGCCTAAGTGTTCCACATCGGGATCCCCGTCTCTTTAAAGACAGGGATCCCAATCACAGGGCTGGCAGCTCAGCAGTCTCGGCAGCATCACCACGAATGGTGGCAACTGCTGGTACTGCAGAGGCCTTGGACGCAGGCCCAGCCCTAGAATCCCGGACCTCAGGTAAGTGAGGTGGAGTTACCGGGGCCAGTCCGGAAGGCCTTGGTGAGTGGGGTGCAGCGTGGTGGTAGGTGTGATGTCCAGGGGGAGGGGGTCCATGGAGATGTAGTTTTTGCTGGCAGGGGTCCTCCATAGGCCGCAGATTGCCCACAAAGGAGTGACACCCCCCCCCAAGCCCACAGGGAGGGAACCTCATTTTACAAGGCGCCCTCCTCGTGTGGCGGAGGCACCCCCTGCCGCTGGTTAGATCCCAGTGGCAGCAGGAAGAGGCCCTTAAGTGGCCATTAATATGCCACTTAAGGGCCACAATTGATGTCTAGGCAGGAAGGCCATTGTTGGCTTATCACGCCTCTGGCAAAACCGCTTGGAGACAGGGTGGCGACAGGCCCTCCGCCCTCCACCTCTGTCGCGAGTCTATGGGTCCCCACCCCCAACCCCTCCACAGTGTATCAAGTTCTTAGTACCTGCTTTACATAGGGGAGGTACTACTTGGTTCTGTACTGTATGACGCTCTTCATCTGAATTCTGTTTGATTTGTGAAGAAAGAAGATAGTATATTATGAGTACATAAGAACACTTCTATATTTAGATACTGCATTATGATTATTGCGTACTTACGGAAATCAGAGTCTGTGAATGTGTTGCTGCAGTATAACATGCACATTATAGACTATCTGATTAATTGATGTGAAAGTTTTTGTGATATTCCAATCTTCACAAATTCATTCCTACCAGTCTCTCCTTCCCACCACCAAAAAAATCAACCTTCTTTCATCATTTAAATTGAATAATTTCAGATGTAGGGCTTTTTGTTTGATGTACTCCCATCCCCCATCCCACCATTACATAAGAGTTTTGTCAGTCTTGGCTCAATGGTAACGAACTCACCTTCGAAACAGAGGGTCATGGATTCAAGCTCCAATCCAGAAACCACAGCACACAATCTAGGCTGAGACTCAAGTGCAGTACTGTTGTTCTGTCAGAAGTGCAAAATTTCAGATGATATCTTAAATCGAGGCATTGTCCACACTGTCAGATGGGTATAAAAATTACATGGCATTATGCGAAGAGCAGCGGAGTTCTCTCTAGCGACTTGGCCAATATTTATCCCTCAACTGACAGCACTAAATAAATAGATTATCTGGTCATTTATCTCTGCTGTTTGTTGGTCCTTGCTATGAGCAAATTGTCTGCTGTATTTCTTTACGTTACAATAGTAACTAACTTCCTGAGGTTCTGAAAGGTGCTATATAAATACAACCTTTCTCTTGCCTTAAGAACAGTGGTGTTTGGCACACAATAATTCGACCTTTGAAAATTCCTTCCGTTAGTACATTCAATCTGTCTTCATGACACGTATGGATTCAGTTTACATACCCTTTCAATTTTCTCTTCTAAAACATTGCTTGCTGTATTCTTGTTAGCATTTCTGTGTCAGTAAGCATTGTTTGCATATTTTTTTAACTGCAACTATCCTTTGTGGACATATGTCCTGTGCCTCTACTTCAAAGGAATATTTATGCCTTGCATTTGTACTTCTTTTTAAATCATGGACATTTTTCCAGACCTAGTGCCAGATGTCCAAATGAAGACTATATTCAGACTGTCAGTGACATATTGTCATACTTTACACCATTTTTGTTTGTACAGTACCATCAACAATGTGCATTAGGCGAGCCTCCTTGCAAAAGTTTGCTTCCAACCACTGCTGTTCTGCTATTTTCCCACTGCTAGATTCTTGGAGCCCAAAATTCCACCCTTGCTGCTGGAAGGGTGATGGATAAACTGTGGTTGAACCCAGTTCTACTAGGATTCAGCCCCAATGATGCAAAATTCTAGTAAGGGAACCTATGGATGGATCAACAGTCGGTACCATCAATCTCAAGAGTGCTTGTTTGGGGGAATTCCCAGGCTCTCCGAGGAAATTCCATCTAGTCCGTTCTCTGATAGGCCCAGCCAAACTTACATTTGCTCAGAACTAAGCTCTGGTTTTGGCTGAGTAAAGGCTCCGGAATACTAGAAGGAGCAGATAATTGATCGTGGAAGGGTTCCATTACCTTGCAGGGAAACTCCAATAGCTCTTTTGGAAGCAGTAGGGTTGGGACTGCTCTGCTGCTGTGAGACAGTTCTTGGGCTAACATACAGATGCGTCGACATGAGCTTCAGTTGGGATATACGCAACTGATCCACATGTCCTGACCTTGCTAATGACCCTGTCTTCACAAATTGAGATGGCGTCAGCGAACTGTATTTTAACAACAGGCCCAATGGAATTTCAGTCCCTTGGATTTTTGGGTAAAGTAGATTGTTAGGTGCTTCAAAAGCATGCAAAGATCAATATAACAATTGCATTACGATTGGCATTTACTTTTTTATTCGCTCTTATGAATTTGCATTTTGTACAGTTACAACTTAGAAACTCAGTGCACTGCAAAAATGTAATTAATGGATGTATTAAAAGTTGGGAAAACATGCTTTTTGGTTATTATGTTATGAATTAAGGAAGGATAAGCTCCAGAGTAGGCCTAGAATAAGCATCAAAGAATATATGAAAGGTTTGGCTTCAACACCTGTGTGAATTTACAGCCTTACCATACCTGACCCTTGGGAGTGTGTTCTGTACTCAATTCCTTCTGATTATCTAGCACACCCATAAAACAAGAGGGAAAACAAGAGCTAAAAACAAGCAACACTAGCTCATAAGCACATAAGAAAAGATTTTTAATCAAAGAAGGAGAACTAGATGTTACAAAAGTTGATATAAAAAATGCATTCATCATCTCCAAGGTTCAAGATTCAAACTCAGCTCTGGGAATAGGCATTAAAAATTTACAAAATCCAGATGTTTTTGTAGCAGATGTTCTGCCATGTATATTCCTAAGAAAACAGTCTTAAAAGTTTAATTTACAGGGAAATAAATCCGGCTTAGGGACATGAAGTAATTTTCTCTTTGTTGGCTGTGTAAAACTATTCCAATCTTGACATCTGATTTGTGCATACTTGGCTCTGAGGGAGATGGGCAGGAGTTTATAGCACTCCTGTGGGTCCTTAAGAATGGAAATTAAATTATTTCCACACCAGTTTCATCGCACTGGATTAGTGACATCAATCGCCCCAAAATATGGGATAAATCAGAAATTTTTTGGAGTACAAAGGAAGAACATTACAGTAGAAAATCTGCTTTGTTTGCTATCTGTGGCAAAATCATAGCACATTTCCAATTTCTGTATAAAAAGCGAAGGATATCTTTCCTCTGTGTGTTGAAATAGAATTCTGAATTATGTGTCTCATTAAGGATGGCCATAATTCATTTTGAGCTTTATCACTTATGAGTAGTAGTTTTTTTTTAGTCAACCTGGTGTCTGGCATGCATGAAAACCCATCACCAAGCTTAACAGTCTCCTAACCGAACTGCTGAGAATCGACAAGTAGAGTTTCCATTTACATGATATCAAATGCAGGCTGCCCCCATAGGAATAGATCACACTTAATGTAAGCTCAAAAATGTAGGCACAGGTTGACAAGAATCAAGACTTGGAGAGCCTCGAGTATGTATAGGGGTATTGCTGGAATTTAATCAGCTGACTGTACTGTTTACCAGCACAGAGCACTGGTATATTCTACCTCTTGTCTAGCTAAAACCACATTATTCATCAGTGCATTTAATGCAGAGTTATCTGGATTTCATGGGGAGGAATCAGAGCTCCCAAAAATATGTGTATCTGTCTAGGTCCAATTAATGAATCATCAATATCACCTCAAAATGCTGCTGAACTGCCTGGCTCAAGTATCAAATTACCAGAACTGACCTCTGGTAAACCTGTGCAGTAACAGTGAATTTTAAATCGAACTCCCAAATGCACTGTGGTAGCATGATTTGAATATGTTAATGACGGACCTACCTCTCCATGGTGTGACTCTTGGACTTCCCAATATCTGTTGGCATCAAAACGGCACCAGGTGTGAGTGTGTTGGGTTAGACTCATTTTTTCCACGTTTCACAATTTAAGCTTCCCCATACTGGTCCTTTCCCGCCCACCATCATGGGAGCTATATATAAAGGTCATCATCTCTCCAAGGAGGATAGTCACTAGGTGGCCATTAGAGTCAGAGTCATTTACGGCATAGAAGGAGGCTATTCAGCCCATCGCGTCCATGCTGGCTCTCTGCAGAGCAATCGAGTCAGTCCCACACTCCCGCTCAATCCCCATAGCCCTGAAATTTTATTTCCTTCAAATGCCTAACCAATTTCCTCTTGAAACCATTGATTGTTTCCACTTCCACCACCCTTGTGGGCAGTGAGTTCCAGGTCATTACCACTCACTGTGTAAAAAAGTTCTTCCTCATATTCCCCCTGCATCTCTTGCCCAAAACCTTCAATCTGTGTCCCCTAGTCCTTGTACCATCAGTTAATGGGAACAGTTTTTCCTTGTCTATCTAAGCCTGTCATAATCTTGTACACTTCTATCAAATATCCCCTCATTCTCCTTTGCTCTGCGGAGAACAACCCCAGATTTTCCAACATAACCTTGTAACTAAAATCCCCCATCCCTGGAACCATTCTGGTAAATCTCCTCTGCACCCTCTCAAGGACCCTCACATCCTTCCTAAAGCGGAGTGACCAGAAGTGGACATAATACTCTAGTTGGGGCCTAAAGAGCTTTTTAAAGGTTCAGCATAGCTTCCCTGCTTTTGTATTCTCTGCCTCTATTTATGAAGCCCAAGACCACATCTGCTTTGCTAACCACTCTCTCCAATATGTCCTGTCAACTTCAAAGATTAATGCACATGGACCCCCAGGTCCCTCTGTTCCTGCATAGTCTTTATAACTGCACCATCATTTTGCCTCACCCAATCCCTTCTGCCAAAATGCATTACTTCACATTTGTCTGTATCAAATTCCATCTGCCACCATTCTACTAGCCTATTTATGTCCTGTTGCAGGCAGTTCATATCATCCTCACTGTTTGCCACTCTTTCAAGTTTGGTATGTTTGGCAAATTTTCAAATTCTACTCTGTATTCCAAGATCCAAGTCATTTATATATAGTATAAAAAGCACTGACCCTTGAGGAACACCACTGTCTACCATCCTCCAGTCTGAAAAACAACCGTTTACCACAGAGAAGAAGGGTCACTGACATGAAACGTTAACTCTGCTTCTCTCTCCACAGATGCTGCCAGACCTGCTGAGTATTTCCAACATTTCTTGTTTTTATTTCAGATTTCCAGCATCCGCAGTATTTTGCTTTTATTTACCACAACTTACTGACTTTAAACCTGTTTTTTTATCCAATTGGGCACTGACCTTCCTATTCCATGAGCCTCAATTCTGTTAACCAGCTCGTTATGTGGTACTTCATCAAACATTTGCTTAAAATCCATATAGGCAACATCCATCAGATTTCCTTGATCAACCAATTTAGGCAATAATTGTAAACCATATTGCATAAAAAAAGTTCAGAACCTTTTGTAGAGAGTGGAAATGGCTTTAATAGTTAAAACAAAAATAATATATTAGAAAGTTGTTACAGGCCTGAAATCGACAATCCTTTTGGGGCAAATGTGGTGCAGTTTTGGTGCAGGTGACCAGAGGTTGGGGCATAATTTGAGTTAGAACCATAGGAAAATTATGGCACAGAAGGAGGCTATTCAGCCCATCGTGTCTGCACCAGCTGAAAAAATCTAGCCGCCCAATCTAATCCCACCTTCCAGCACCTGGTCCATAGCTTTGCAGGTTACAGCACTTCTGGTGCATTCCAGGTAGCTTTTAAAAAAGTTGAGGGTTTCTGCCTCCACCACCATCTCTGGCAGTGAATTCCAGATGCCCACCACCCTCTGGGTGAAAAAGTTTTTCTTCATGTCTCCTCTAATCCTGCTACCAACCACCTTAAATCTGTGTCCCCTGGTAATTGGCCTCTCCGCTAGGGGAAACAGGTCCTTCTTGTATACTCTATCTAGGCCCCCTCATAATTTTGTACACCTCAATTAAATCACCCCTCAGCCTCCTCAGTTCTACGGAAAACAACCCTAGCCGATCCAATCTTTCCTCATAGCTGCAACTTTCAAGCCCTGGCAACATTCTTACAAATCTCCTCTGTACTCTCTCCAGAGCAATTGTGTCCTCCCTGTAATGTGGTGACCAGAACTGTATACAATACTCCAGCTGCAGCCTAACCAGCATTTTATGCAGTTTCAGCATTACATCCCTGCTTTTGTATTCTATAACTCGGCCAATAAAGGAAAGCATTCTTCACCACTCTATTTACCTTTCTGCCACCTTCAGGGACCTGTGGACATGCATTCCTTCTACCCCTTTCAATATCCTCCTGTTTATTGTGTATTCCCTTGCTTTGTTTGTCCTCCCCAAATGCTTTACCTTACACTTCTCCAGATTGAATTCCATTTGCCACTTTTCCACCCACTCAACCAAACCATTGATATCATTCTGGAGTCCACGGCTATCCTCTTCACTATCAACTACACGGCCAATTATTGTGTCATCAGCAAGTTTCTCGATCATGCCATCATTCTGAAATTTCATGCTAAATTCCAGTGGACTTGGAGGCATCTATGCAAATGACAAGATATTGAGGGCAAAAGCTGCTGTTCCAGGCATTTTACCACTCACACCAAAATTCCACTAGTCTTAAGTCTGTAGAAAAGAGCCATAAATTGCCTGCATGACTTGTCAAATTGGTAGCACTGCAGTTTGTTAAATCTTCTGAGATATAGTGGCTGAGTGGAGCTTGGACTTTGCTGTGACTCTTGCATTCTTTCTCAGCTCCTTCAAGATGGTCTTCAGTACCTCATTGTAAGTATGATGATCACTCAGCATTCTTCCAAAGCAGGAGGCTCATTCAGCATTTTCAGAGAACTGAGCCCACAGACTCTGAAGCCAGAGACTGCCGTTTGCAGAGCTTTGGCTCTTCTCTGTCAGATCCCACTTTCACCTCTGGTTCCATTCGAAAGTTCATGTGTTGCATCTCACCCAATGAAAAAAAACACATTCGAATAGTCTACATCATCCTTGGGTGGGGTTCTCTGAGTTGGTGAACAGAAATGAGATGGTAAATGTTGGAGTGGGCTAGGATGTGACTGCTTGGGCAGAGGTTGAAAAGCAGAGTCTGCAGCAGCTCCTCTGCCCAGTAGACTTAAAAAAGCTCTTGGTCTTCTATACATCGGCCTCAATGCCAAGAAAACATCTGTGTTGCAATGTCCAAGAGGGAGTAAAAGAGCGGTAAGTTTACCCCTTGAATTTTAATTCCTGTTTTGCCCAGTTTCTGCTAAGTGGAGGGAGTTTAAATGGCCCCTAATGTCCCTTTAAGCTAGTTGGACAGATGTAGACAGGCCTGATTGCCTGATATTTAGTTATGTCAAAGTTTTTGTCAGTATTTGTGGAAATTATCACATTATCAAATTATACATTTTTTAATACACTACTAATGCTGTGATATATATTTGAACTACAAAGATACTCATATGTAGCATTGTTGAGCAAATAGTTTGAATCATTATTATTTCATTCATGATAATTTAGTACAATGAGGATTCATTGTCAAACTAATCTCTGTTTTATTTTGTTCAGTTTGCTGAATCTAGTTTACTGTTTTTCTTTTGTTTTACAGCTTGTTGTTAATGCTTTGGTTGCTTCAATCCCATCGATTTCCAATGTAATGTTTGTATGTCTCGTTTTCTGGCTGATATTTGGCATTGTTGGTGTTCAGATCTTTGGTGGAGCCTTCTTTCAATGTGTGGATGAAAATGACAAGCGTCTTCCCATTAGTATTATAAATAATCGATCTGAATGTGATGCATATCGGGATATTGGGTACCAGTGGGTCAACCCCAAGATTAACTTCGATAATGTATTAGCTGCTTACATGGCTCTCCTGCAGGTGGTAAGTAAGCAAAAATACATTTGCTCAGGATCTTCCATATAGACTTTAAGCTATTTTGTATTTAAACATAATTTAAGAAAGATTTGTGAAAGGAATTTATATCAATTGTAAATGTCTAACAAGGTTGTGACCTTTTTGGTATGACAACTCAAGGGACAGTGTGGAAACTATTTATAAATTTTCTTTTCTTTCTGGCATTAGTGCATCCATTTATAGAATAGCAAATCTTGGAAGAAATCATAAAGCATGTTGCTCCAGGGTGTTACTAAAATTGTTAATGTCATTAACCTTTACTTATAATTAGCTTTAAATAATGACGTGGAAAGAACATCTTTGTGCATGATTTATGTCCTCTAACTATAAAAGTAACTCATACACTGGCGCAATTTATAGTCAAATCTTATGACAAATGCATAAATGAAATGTATTAAATGTTTTTCTATGATGGATATTATCATTATTGCTAATAGTCCCTTTTGTACTGGAGATACCAAATTGGCTTGTTCTAGTGAGGTTAGCTATTAACAGCAAGTTATACCAACAGTATTGTGCAAACTATTGGCTTGTGGGTGTCTACTCAAATCCATAAGTTCTGCTCATGTCATTTTTTAAGTTAACAAACAGCTTATTCTCCTATTCTTCATTTATAAAAAGCCTTTCACATCTTTAAAAGTGCCAAAGAGTTTGCAATAAGTATTTTTTTAAGTGAAGCCACTGTTGTTTAAAAGTCTGGGTTCACTTATAATGCAGCTGGTGTAAAGCCCAAGTGTGATAATTTTCTTATCAAGGTATTGCCAAAGGAAAAAATGAATTTAATTAGTTTTTTCCTGATCTTAGGCCATCCCAAAGAACTGCACAGCCAATGAATCACTGTTGTTTTGTAAGCAAACTGCCAATTTTGAGCAGGCAAGGTATCACAAACAGCAAATGACCAATTAATCTGTTTGCTGGTATGATTTGAGGGACAAATGTTGGCTAGAAAACCAGGAGAACATCCTTTTTACAAAAGTGCCAGGGTATTTTATACATCCACCTAAACAGGCAGACAGTGGCTTGGTTTAAAGACAGTGGCTTGGACAATGGAGCGCTCCCTCAACATTGCACTGAAGTGCCAGCGTAGATTAGGTGTTTAAAACAGGAGCGAGGCTTGAACTCATAGCTTTCTGACCTAAGGAGTGCAAGTGTTATGAACTTTTACATGCTGATCCAAATCACCCTGAAATAAGTACATTCAAACTACAGTTGCAGGATCTGTGTCAGTTAGGGTTGCCAACTCTGGTAGTGGATATTCGTGGATGAGTCATCACATGGCCTTCTGCCTCCAACCACCCCACCGCCACATTCCTGCCATTGGTTGCCTAACATGTCCATACTTGCAGTGCATCACCTTTCCACAGCCAACTGGAAAGCAACTGGACTCTTCATTACCTGATTAGATGATTCTTAACTGTCAGTCAAACAGCCTTTTTACCCATGTCCTATGTTTTTATAACTAGTGAGCAGAAGAGTTCAAAGAAAATGTAAAAAAAAAATATTCATCGCACCTATGTTTTTTCTTCTGGGTTGCTCACAGCAGTATCCTGGAAATTAGTCTTTAATTTCTGAAGACTCTATGGCAACCTGGAGAGTTGGCAACCCTAGTGTTAGTGTGATGTGGAACTAGGTAATATTAGCACAATAAGTGCAGGATAACTGGGCCATTAGATAATTTTTTAAATTTCACTTTATTTTGAACCATCAATTCCTCATTAACCAGCTAATAAATCTGTTCTTTAAATGTTGACTAATTCCAAGAGTATTTTCCTTTATTACATCATTCACTTCGTTCTTTTAATTGCTGGGGATGTTTCTAATCCACTTATCCTCTTATCACAGTACTCTGTTCCTTCTCACGTCACTGGTGTTGTTGCACTTTTTTCCCTTCTCACTGCTATGGGTAAACAAAATAAGAACTTGTACTCCCCATATAAATCTTGTCCCAATGAGCATAAGTTTGATTATGTGAAGAGGATATCTCCAAATAAGGGTGAACAATGTCATTGCTGGGGAATGGAATTGTTTTCTATGTTTGTTGCTTAGTTTCAAAATCAAACACTCCTAGGTGCAGTTGTGCCCCCATCCAGTTTTGGACTGGACAGTCTGGGTTTGAGTGGCCTGTCTGAAAATTTGCAAAATGTAAACTGGACACATATTTGAAATTTGTGGGATTTGCCACATTTTACATCATCCTGGGAAGCCTCTTTGAAGCTGAGTTGAAGCCTCTTTGAAGTATGCTATTAAGAGGCTAAAACCAAGGATTCTGTCAAAGTCTATCTTTGGACTGGGCAATGGGTCCTAACCCTAGACTGAAAAACAAGTAATCCAATAGAAAAATGACTAAAGGTTGGTGGATTTAATCATTTTCTTTAACTGCTTGATTTCTCAAAGGGTGCTATTGGTATGTTAGCTTTTCTTATTGCCTTTTAAATGAGCAGGCATTATTGAAGAATACTTTATCCAGGAAACAGGCAGTATACATTACTTATTCATAGCTTGCAGCAGGACAACATATAATGCCTAACCTAACCTAAGTGGCATAAGCAACTGATCAGAGCGCTGTAATCAGAGAAAAAGGAAAGTCTACAAATTCATAGTAATTTGAAAGAACTGAGACTTAGGTTCCAAGAAGAATTGCAAAAGCAAAATACTATGGAAGATGGAAATCTGAAATAAAAACAGAACATACTGGAAATACTCAGCAGGCCAGGTAACATTTGTGGAGAGAGAAAAGGAATTAATGTTTCAGGTCAATGACCCTGCATCAGAAGAATGTGGGGCGGCACAGTGGCGCAGTGGTTAGCACCGCAGCCTCACAGCTCCAGGGACCCGGGTTCGATTCCGGGTACTGTGTGGAGTTTGCAAGTTCTCCCTGTGTCTGCGTGGGTTTTCTCCGGGTGCTCCGGTTTCCTCCAACAAGCCAAAAGACTTGCAGGTTGATAGGTAAATTGGCCATTATAAATTGTCACTAGTATAGGTAGGTGGTAGGGAAATATAGGGACAGGTGGGGATGTTTGGTAGGAATATGGGATTGGTGTAGGATTAGTATAAATGGGTGGTTGATGTTCGGCACAGACTCGGTGGGCCGAAGGGCCTGTTTCAGTGCTGTATCTCTAATCTAAAAAAAATTTGCTTCTATACTGAAATTCAGTGCTACGTCAAAAATCAGTTTCAGTTGTTGTATTAGCATGCTTAACAAGATTTATGTTAATCACATCATTTTGAGTTGGTTTTTATATTTACAGGCAACATTTGAGGGTTGGTTAGAAATTATGGCAAATGCTGCTGATACTCGTGGGGTATGTTAATAATTTTTTTGTGTCCTGTAGCAATTAGTTTATATTTCCACTGGTTATTTTCATTCCTTTCCATTATTACATGGTGTTTGATCATATTAAATGTCATTTGCCACTCATCCAGCCACATGCTTAACCGAAAAGGATTCAGTTGTTTTTGATTTTCATTTTCCCTATCGTTCGGATCTACTCTTCCAATTTGGTGTCATCTGCAAACTGGACAGTTTTATTTGTATCCCCAGCTCCAAATCATTTATATACACTGTAAACAGCAATGGCCAAACATTAAAGGTGATGACACTTGCTACGTAAACATGGCTTTATTCACAAGCTTTGCTTTCTCTGGTTTAACCAGTTTTCAGTCTACCTCAGAAGCTTATATCCTATTCCTACCTTGAGGACTAATTGCTTATGTGGCACAATGTCAAGCCTCAATGAAAGCTAAACATATCACATTCACAAATTTCTGTTGTCAACAAAGTAATAATTTCCTCAAAGACATCCATAACATTTGTTAGGCAAGACATCATATCCTGCCACTAAACTTGACCTTGTGAGGTTTACAAAACTCGCTATTAATAAAAATAATCTGTGTAAGTGGCCCAGAGACATAGCTTACTGGAGCACCATGGCAGAGGGAGAATACAAGTTTGATTCATACAGTACTGAGCTGCTGACTTAAGCAATCAAGTAGAACCATGCATTTCCCCACAAGGAGAGAAAATTAGAGGGACAGTCATTTACAAGTCTCCATCAAGCAGGTCAGTGGGTATGGGTTGCTTGTAGCCCTTAGACTCTAGGGTCACTGAGACAAATAAAGGGATTTGATAGTCTCAGGAAAAAAGAGCAAAATGGTGATAATAATCCGTACTTCAAAAGCTCTTCAATGTCTCACGTTAGAAAAATAATCAGCATTTCAAGTGACTCCTTAGTACCATCCAGAATTGCATTCAACTAATGTTAAACGGAACTGCTGTAATTAATGAGCCAGCGAAAATACCCTACAGATGTGTAAAAGTACCAATAACATCAGGGAAGAGGATGCACACAGAGAATATCGATTGGCACAGAGTTTGACTTACGCATGACAACTAGTGACAATCTCCATTGTGTTTTGCTTTCTACTTCACCAATAAATATCAAATTTAAAAGAAAACTCCTAATCAGCACATACACATAGCTGTATGGAACACAATGCTGGATTCTTATAACATTGGGGCAGCTCCTGTTTGACATTAAAAGAATGTGTCCACTTCACATAAGCTGCACCCTAATGCCTGACTCCTGGGATCTATCGAGGAGCCCCTGAGATGCTGGTTATCTTTCTATAGTAATTCTTGTTTTATCCCTAATATGAGACAAAAGACAGTGCTGGTCCTGCACTGATCTTTTAATTTATTTGGTCAAACATTAGAATTATGTGGCGTTTATATTCAACGATTAATTAATTACAATGGTGATCATGAATCTAATGCTACCTTTTTAGTAGTAGCCGCTACATAAACCAAGTAATGAATGTTAATAATTGGGGATATTAACATAGTTTGCCATTTTAGAAAAAATTAATGGCAAATAGGAAGTAATTTCTTTTTGCTCCTTGCAATATAAATATTGATAATTCCACTGGGAATAGATATTAACATTTGTAATGTCTTCTGCAGATTGACCTTCAGCCAGAAATGGGTGCAAATCCATACAGCCTCTTCTACTTTGTAGCTTTTATTGTCATTGGAACATTTTTCACTCTAAATCTTTTCATTGGTATTATTATTGATAATTTCAACACCATGCATAAAAGGGTGAGTATTGTAAAATAATGTTAATGAGGAAATTTTCCTTTTCCTTTTATATTTGTGCTGAAGATTGGGAATTGTTTGATTTGTGGATGTATTGATTGACTACCAAATTTTGTATTTTTAATCCACTTATTACAGTATCTATAAACCATCTACATAATGAATATTGTTGCTGTTGGAAGTTCTACCCTTATCTTCCTGCATCTCCCCACACTGTTTGGTAGCAGTAAGCGATACTAAGCCTCCATTAGAATGAACTTCAGAAGCTTGCAGGCAGCCATTTTGCTTGTGTTATGGAAATATTGCATTTGGTATAGCAAGATTATGATGCAAAAATATTATTTAATTTTTAAACATCAACTGTTAACATGCATAATACAAAGAGCAAATGGCCTCTAGTAAATTTTCTAAGTTGTAGAGGAACCAAACAATTACAGAGATGCCAAGCTCGGGAATCCCACTCATTTTAAAATGTGATTAAGCAAGATTCCAAATAAGCCATCGTACCCTAGCACTGTACTTGCTCAAGAAAGAAAAATTAAAATCAGCAAAAAACAGAATTTAAATTTTCTACTTAATGATAATTCTTGATCATCTTGGTACCATAAATATGGTATTCAATTATGTTGGTGCAAAACTGAAACCACAACTGCAGTATAATAGCAATCGGTTTTAAGAATTTAAGCTTGTGCAATGTAAGAAGAAAAGTAACTGCGCTTCACTAACATTAAAATTTAACTTGCGTTTATAAACTAATGAATTGAGCTTAATACGTATTATTTGCATAGAGCTCCGCTTTGACTGTAGTGTATCATGAAGGCAGCAGGGGTAAATCTAATTACTTGTCTTTTGTAGGCACAAACTATTATATTCATAAAACATTAGACCACAGTTTACGGTAGCTGGCAAACAAATGGTGCCTCTGTTTGTTAGACTTGGCCTTGGCCACTTCATTTCTATGACCTTTTGCACTGGAAGTTGCTGTAGATTAGTGATTTAAATAGCGTGCCGCCCTCCACAGGGCATCTGGGACCTGTGTGAACTGGGCAAGCAACAGTATGTCTCCTTAACCAATCAGATAGAAGTATTGTTAGTAAGCAGCATAGAATCTGAACCAGGAAGTGTTAGTTAGAATATTGAATTCAATGCCATCACAACTACGGAAAGTGAAATCAAGAGAGGGAATGAAGGATTGGAGTAAGAGAGAGAGGAAAAAGAGACAGAAAGAAAAAATAATTTTAAAAATCTCCAATAGCAATTAAACTCTGAATGAATAAGATTCCACGCTTATAAAGGTTAATTTTCAATGTCAGCAAGGTTGTTTGGCAGTAATCAAGACTTGCCAGGCCATTAAAAAGAATAGTTAGACAGAAATGGACAAGCCCCAACTTTCTTTGTCAAGTTTAGTCCATATCTATCATGCAAGAATAGAAACTTTAGGCCATTCAATACATTTAGATGGCGAGCCCGACAGTGAGATGCTTGTTTCACGCAGCTAATGGTGGAGCGGCGCATAAGTGTTGATGGAAGAATAGCTGTTTTTTGAAAGTGATTATTCTAGTGTCTCAGTACGGGGTAAGATATACTTTACGATATACTGGGTTTTCAATCCTAAATCTGAACCAGTGGCCATAGATTTGCAAAGGAAAGATTTGCCTGACAAAACTTCTTGACGTCTCTGAGGATTCTACAGATAAAGTAGAGAGTGGAACTATTCATAATTATTTGCATTTTCAGAAAGCTTTTGTCATAGTTCCACATCAAAGATTGCTAATTAAATTAAAAGCCACAAGAATCCAGGCTAAAGTGTGGAATCAGATAAGAAGTTGGTTTAATACTAGGAACCAGTGAGTACACATGAAGGGCTGAATTTTATTAGCATGCCGCACATCGCAGTGGCGCGCTTTGAAGTCGGCGGCCTGCCCGCACTGCCCCACGATATTACACGCGGAGGCTCATTTAAATGGAGGGGACAGAGCAGCCGCCCCCTATGACATAGAGGGGGTAGCTGCCGCATCCCCGGCAACGGCGTCTGGCGCCACCACGCAGGTGCCGGTGCCATTTTTAAAGGGCATCAAGCCCTTCAGGAGAGATTTAAATATTTAAAGGTGCAGTTTTAATAAAACTTTCAAAAAAAGTTTAATTTAACTTTGTATCCTTCTCCCAGTCCCCCATTGAGTACTCAATACATAAATTGACCTATTCCCCAAAAAAGCACTTCTTGAAATTCTGAACTTTCCCCTCTGAACTTCAGCATCTTTGACCCTCAACCCCTTCCCACCATCCCCACAATCAATAGGAATAGTTTTCCCTGCTCCCCCCATCCCATCCTGATAATTTTAGTCCTCCTCCCTCCCCACCAGTGTTTTGCCTTGTAACTCCATACGGAGTTCCGAAGGTGCGCAAGTTGTGGCCACTGGCCGTAAAATCAGCGTAGGACAGTTGGCGGCAGCAGGTAAGTTCATTTGCATGCTTATTACCCTCATTTGAATATTTTAATGAAGGCCCCACTGCCAAGCTAGCATTTTACGGGCCTCCCCGCTATGACCCATGACGTCGAGGGGCTGGTAAAATCCAGCCCGGAAAGTGCAATGTAAAACTGGGAGGTGCTGAGTGGAACCCTGCAGGGGTCAGTGTTTGGACCCATGTTGTTGTTGTTGCATATTACTCAACAACATAAACTTGCATTTATATAGTACCTTTAACATAGCAAAACTTCCCAAGGTGATTCACAAGAATGATTATCAAGCAAAATTTGACACTGAGCCACATAATGAAGTATTACGACAGGCGATCAAAAGCTTGGTCAAAGAGGTAGGTTTTAAGGAACGCCTTAAAGGAGGAGAAAGAGGTAAAGAGACAGAGAACAATGGCAAAGGCTGAGGCTCCTCCACTGCTGCATCTGAGGACCCCTTTTCTTTCCTCCCAGAAATATAAATTATACATAAAAGTTGTAAAAACAAAATTACCTAACAGTTCAAATTTGACATTACATAAAATGCAATACAAATCAGTTTCTTTCAATAAAGTACATGCGGTCCCTCACTACGTTTGCCATTACAGGTTATATTTACAAAGTACATTTACATTTCAGGTCAAACATTCTCAGGTCATAGAGTCAGAGGGGTTTTACACAGGTTCCAACCCCTCAGTATGCTATGGCGGGAGGGCCTTACATAGTGGCCTTTTCCCATTGAGTTTTTATTTTTATTTATTTTTTTAATTAATTTATTTAGAGATACAGCACTGAAACAGGCCCTTCGGCCCACCGAGTCTGTGCCGACCAACAACCACCCATTTATACTAATCCTACATTAATCCCATATTCTCTACCACATCCCCACAATTCTCCTACCACCTACCTACACTAGGGACAATTTACAATGGCCAATTTACCTATCAACCTGCAAGTCTTTGGAGGTGGGAGGAAACCGGAGCACCCGGCGGAAACCCACGCAGACACAGGGAGAACTTGCAAACTCCACACAGACAGTACCCAGAACTGAACCTGGGTCACTGGAGCTGTGAGGCTGCGGTGCTAACCACTGCACCACGAGCAGCATTAATGAAAATCAAGCTGAGCCTTAAACAAGCAGCAATTTGGATGAACTTATTGCTACCATATTTCTGTACATCTACTGTCTCACTACCTTCCCAAATCAGATGAAAAATAACTCCTGTGATTCCTCGCCAGTACACTTAGCAGCCATTGTGATACATACCATTTCCACTGTGTTAGTGTCATTTTGCATGAGGCAAAAAAACCAACAAAATAGTGCATATTGCCATGCGAGGCCCCCACCTGCCAAGAGTGAGGCACATTAATTTTGTCATGAACATTGATTTTAAACTGTTACCGGAGTGGAGAAAGAACTGTGGTTGGAAAAGACATTTGCATATTAACAGACGGTGATTGGAAGGACAAATGACCATTCCCTGACACATTCAACCCACAATGGACCTTGATCACCAGGTATTTTGTGTAAGAGGAGCATTCCAGAGACTGCTAAGATGATACAATCCAAGACGTGGTCAGACCAGTTAGTCACATGACTAACCTGCTTGGCAACTTGGGTTTTTTTTTGAATTGTACAAACAGTTTGATCAGAGTGTCTGTTTGCTCCTGGACTGAGAAGATACCTCCTGTCTGCTCCCATCTCTTTCTCACAAGCCTTTGAATCCACTGAAGACACGTGAACCCCAAGACAGAAAAGTTTCCGACAGCGAACAAGGTTTAAGAAGAATCCTGGGCTCCAACGAAAAGCAAGAACTACCTACAATCAAGGACTCTACAGTGAGCTCGAAGAACCACAACAAAAACTCTTCAAATATTGCCTCAAACCTTTCCACTTTATTTTTCTTCTATTCTTTTCTGTCTCTATTTGCATGTGTGTATCATGTACGCATGCAAGCATGGGCGCGTCGCATGTCTGTAGGCGTCGACCGAATTAGAGTTTATGTTTAAGTTTAATAAATGTCAACTTTTCTTCTTTAAACCTTACAAAGTCTGTTTGTGCTGGTTTCTTTGCCTTATAATTGGAAAGCAGTGAACAAAGATTCACCAACGGGGAGCTAAAAACACGGTGTTTTTAAAAATTAAACCCTGTTATGGTAAGACCAAGTGATGGCTGAGAGGAACCCCTGGACATCTTTCTCACCTGGTCATAACAATATCCATAAGATTTGTTACAATTGACTGTGTTATCTGATACTATCGTCTTTTTCTTCATTTAAATTCAAATGTGAACCTTAACTACAGTGATTAAAATTTATGTGTTATTTAGCTGAAGCACCTAGTTGGCGTATTTTTACCGTTGTTTGTTCATTTATGTTGAAGTTGGGAATTGGGATTAATGGTGGATTGTCATATATGATTTGGTAATTGAAAACAGGCATATATTTCTTTGTCAATAGTATTCTCATTGGGAGTACTGATAAATCAAAGAAAACATAACAGAAATTGCACGGCTCACAAAAGGCAGACATACTTTGTTAAAATGCTGTAATCACAACTGAAATCTGTGGTGTGATAAATGAAGATTTTGTCTTAGTTTGTGCATTTCTGAATTTCCTTTTGCTTTTGTTGCAGTCACGAAAAGAAGGAGCTTTAGTTACGGTTCTCACTGAAGATCAAAGAAGATTTTATGGCACACTGAAACGTCTATCTAAGACTAAACCAGTTAAGAAAATTCCCACTCCCAAGGTATGCTTTAATAACAAGAGTTTGCTTCATTAAAGATATGCCCATATGCATTTGTTTTACTGAGCATGATTATTATCTAGCTATGACAATAACAACTAATATTTCTATATTGCCTTTAATGTAATAAAATGTCCCAAGGCGCTTCACAGGAACGTTATAAAACAAAATATGACACCAAGCCCCATAAGGCGATATTAGATCAGATGACCAAAAGCTTGATAAAAGAGGTAGATTTTAAGGAGTGTCTTAAAGAAGGAAAACAAGGTAGAGAGGTGTAGAAAGGGTATTCCAGAGTTTAGGGCCTAGACAACTAAAGGTATGGCCACCAATGGTGGAGTGATTAAAATCGGGGGTGTTCAAGCAGCTAGAATTAGAGGAGCATAGATATCGTGGAGGGTTGTGGGGCTGGAGGAGATAATAGGGATAGGCAGGAGCAAGGCCATGGAGGGATTTGAAAACAAGAATGAGAATTTTTAAATCAAGACGGTGCTTGACCGGGAGCAAATGTAGGTCAGCGAGCAGAGGGGTGATAGGTGAATGGAACTGGGTGTGAGTTAAGACATGGGCAGCAGAGTTTTGGATGACCTCATGTTTACGGAGAGTAGTATATGGGAGAACAACCAGGGAAGCACTATTATCCTGTAATTTTAAAGATATAACAGAATAGTTTTTACAGTTTATACATTTGATTCCCATTAATCATCATGCTGTTAGGAGTTTCTATCTTGACGTTTGCATGTACATTACTGGTTCCTTACTTTATTAATTCATCTGTATATATGGATCAGATTTTGACCCCAAATGGATTTGGGTTTTAGACCAGGGAGCAAGCAGTGAAAGGGGCCAATCTTGGGAGAGGTTGAGGTAGTTGAGTGCAGGAGTGGCCCAGGTTGGTTTCATAGAGGGGCTCAGAGGAGCACTGCAGCTCTTCCCAACCCCACAAAAATAAAGACAAACTTACCTGATGACTCCTGTTTGGCTGGTCTTCAAGCTGATACTATGCAAAGTGCAGTGTATGCTCCACCCAATGCTCTTCCAAAATGGCAAACGGGGTCTCAGGTGCATTGCAGGACCCCAGTTTGCATTTGAAATAAGCCAACTGGGGAGGGTGCACTGGCTGCCCAGTGGCTGGTCCTGGGAAGATTGTGACCTGCACAGCAACAGCAGGAATGGATCAGTAACGCCTTCCCCACCACATTTTCAGTGCATTTCTGCCAGGCGTGAAGCCTCATTAACTCCCCCATCTGTTTATTAAGGACAAAGTTCCGGACAGAACACCCGACATTGACCTAGGCACCGGAAACAACAACGGCAAACCCAGCCGTGTCGACCCTGCAAAGTCCTCCTTACTAACATCTGGGCTTGTGCCAGAATTGGGAGAGCTGTCCCACAGACTAGTCAAGCAAAAGCCTGACATAGTCATACTCATGGAATCATACCTTACATCCGATGTCCCAGACACCAGCATCACCATTCCTGTTTCACCGGCAGAACAGTCTCACCAGAGGTGGTGGCACAGTGGAATACAGTCAAGAGGGAGTTGCCATGGAAGTCCACAGCATTAACTTTGGATCCCATGAAGTCTCATGGGATCAGGTCAAACATGGGCAAGGAAACCTCCTGCTGATTACCACCTACCACCCCCCTCAGCTGATGAATCAGTAGCCATCCATGTTGAAGAAGAACTGAGGGTAGCAAGGTCACAGAATGTACTCTGGGTGGGGGACTTCAATGTTCATCACCAAGAGTGGCTCGGTAGTACCACTACTGACCGAGCTGCCGAGTCCTGAAGGACATATCTACCTGACTGGGCCTGGGGCAGATGGTGAAGGAACCATTGGGCTGGATTTTACCAGCTCCCCCACGTCGGGGGTTGTAGCGGGGGAGCCCAGAAGGTACCTCCAGGAGAGGCCCGCCACGGGCCTTGACGCCGGGAAGGCCCCGCCCCATATTACTGGCGGCGGCGGGGCATCGTGGTGGCCTGTCCCCCCTCTGTTCGGCGACGGGAACCCAATTAAAATATTTGAATTTTTTTCAACTTACATGAATAAAGACCTACCTTGACGCGACAGACATTCCACTCCGATATTCCGGTTGGTTGCCAGTTCTCCTGTGCCTTCAGATCTCCAGAACACTGGTGGCGAGGGAGCAGGAGTGATGTTTTCAGGGCAGGAGGTCAGGGGGAGCAAGGAAAACTCTTGATGTTGGTTGAGGGGATGGTGGGAAGGGATTGAAGGTTAAAGTGAAGAAAGTTAAGGGGGGAAAAGTCGGGATTGAGAGTTGACTTTTTTTTGGGGGGGGAGAGGGCAATTAATAAATTGAGCAGTCATTGGGGTGGGTGGGAGAGGGGATTGAAACTGCTAACAAAGTTTTAAATTTTTTTTTAAAGACCTGTACCTTTAAAAATTTAAATGGACCTGAAAGGCTTGAAGCTCTTTAAAAATGGCACCGGTGCCTGCGCAGTGGCGCCAGACACCGTGAGGGGGGTGGAGTGCCTGGCCCCTCTACGTCATCGGGGTGGGCGTTCTGTCCCCTCCAATCAAATGAGCCGCCACGCTAAATATCCCAACGGCTGCGCAGCGCACATCTTATGCGTGCGCCGGGCCGTTTTTGAAGTTCGCCACCGAAATCAGTGGCGAGCTGGAGAAATTCAGCCCAACGAGGGAAAAACCTTCTAGACCTTGTTCTCACCAATCTACCCATTGCAAATGCATCTGTCCATGACAGTATTGGTAGGAGTGACCATCGCACTCTTCTTCTTTGACCTCCTTGTTTCGAGAGACAATGGGTAAGCTTCTGGAGGTGGTCAGTGGTTTGTGAAGCAGTGCCTGGAGTGGCTATACAGGCCAATTCAAGAGTGACAGACTCTTCCATAGATGCTGCAGATAAAATTGGTTGTCGGGGCTGTTCCACAGTTGGCTCTCTCCTTGCGCTTCTGTCTTTTTTCCTGCCAACTGCTAAGTCTCTTCGACTCGCCACACTTTAGACCCGCCTTTATGGCTATCCGCCAGCTCTGGCGATCACTCGCAACTGACTCGCACGACCTGTGATCAATGTCAGAGGACTTCATGTCGCATTTGTCTTTAATGCGGAGACATGGATGGCCGATGGGTCTGATACCAGTGACGAGCTCGCTGTATAATGTGTCCTTGGGGATCCTGCCATCTTCCATGCAGCTCTAATGGCTAAGCCATCTCAAGTGCCGCTGGCTCAGTACGGTGTATATGCTGGGGATGTTGTCCGCCTCGAGGATTTCTGCATTGGAGATACGGTCCTGCCACCTGATGCCAAGGATTCTCCGGAGGCAGCGAAGATGGAATGAATTGAGACATTGCTCTTGGCTGACATACGTTGTCCAGGCCTCACTGCCGTAGAGCAAGGTACTGAGGACACAGGCTTGATACACTCGGACTTTTGTGTTCCGTGTCACTAGACCTTGTTCTCACCAATCTACCCATTGCAAATGCATCTGTCCATGACAGTATTGGTAGGAGTGACCACCGCACAATCCTTGTGAAAATGACGTCCCGTCTCCACACTGAGGCTACCTTCCATCGTGTTGTGTGGGACGACCATTGTGCTAAATGGGATAGATTCAGAACAGATCTAGCAGCTCAAAACTGTACATCCATGAGGCACTGTAGGCCATCAGCAGCAGCAGAATTGCTGCTGTAACCTCATGACCCGGCATATCCCTCACTCTACCATTACCATCAAACCAAAGGATTAGCCTTGGTACAATAAAGAAGGCTGCACTTGCTGACAATGCAACTACTAGGTGGCGCTGAACGGGCACATGCGCAAATGTAGCCTGTGCCACTAAAACGTCAGTCTGTGACGTTCAGGCAGCTGCCAGGACTAAAGATGGCACTGCTCAAATAATCACACAAAGGCAAAATAAACACATAGCAGCACACAATGGCTGGAGAGAGCGAGCGAGCGGGCGAGGGGGTAGCGAGCGAGCCAGCGAGGGGTGGAGAGCGAGGGGCCAGGGGGCAAGAGAGAGCGAGCAAGCAGCCAGGGGGTGGAGAGCGAGCGAACGGGGGGTGAAGAGCAAGCAGGCCGGGGGTGCAGAGCGAGTGGGCAGGGGGTGGAGAGTGAGCGGGTGGGGGGTGGAAAGTGAGCGGGCGGGGGGTACAGAGCGAGCGAGGGAGCGGGGGTAGGTGGAGAGTGAGCGGGCGGGGGGTGGAGAGCGAGCAGGTTGGGGGGGGGAAGCGGAAAGTGTGCCCGCCGCCACCAAGGTCTTCGTCCGCTCTCCAACCATCCCCCGGCTTCTCCGCGTAACGCAATGACGTCATATGCGCATGCGCCAACCAGTCCTGGCAATCTGGAACGCAGCACATGTACAGAGAGCAGGAGCCCGTTTGCGCATGTGCACAGCTTGCTGCAGGAGAGTATGGCCAGAAGCAGCACCAGGTATACCTAAAAATGATATGAAGCTACAGTACAGGACTACTTGCATGCCTAACAGCGGAAGCAGCATGCAATAGACAGAGCTATGCGATCCCACAGCCAATGGATCAGATCAAAGCTCTTCTATCCTGCCACATCCAGTTGTGAATGTTGGTGGACAATCAACAACTAACCGGATGAGGAGGGTCCACAAATATCCCCATCCTCAGTGATGGGGGAGCCCAGCCAGTCAGTGCAAAGGAAAAGGCGGAAGCATTTGCGACCATCTTCAGCCAGAAGTGCCGAGTGGATGATCCACCTCGGCCTTCTCCTGAGGTCTCCACCATCACAGATGCCAGTCTTCAGCCAATTCAATTCACTCAACATGATATCAAGAAACAGCTGAAGGCATTGCATACTGCAAAAGCTATGGGTCCTGACAACATCCCAGCTGTCGTACTGAAGACTTGTGCTGCAGAACTAGCCGCACCTCTAGCCAAACTGTTCCAGTACAGCTACAACACTGGCATCTACCCGACAATGTGGAAAGTTGCCCAGGCAGTTCCTGCCCACAAAAAGCAGGACAAATCAAATCCAGCCAATTACCACCCGATCAGTCTACTCTCGATCATCAGCAAAGTGGTGGAAGTTGTCGGCGACAGTGCTATCAAGCGCCACTTGAAAAACAACTATTTGTTCACTGGTGCTCAGTTTGGATTCCGCCACGGCCACTCGGCTCCAGACCTCATTACAGCTCAGTCCAAATATGGACAAAAGAGCTGAATTCAAGAGGTGAAGTTAGGGCAGCATTTGACAGAGTGTGGCATCAATGAGCCCTAGCCAAATTGAAGTCAATGGGAATCAGAGGCAAAATTCTCCACTGCTTGGAATCATAACCAACATAAGGAAAATAGTTGTGGTTCTTGGAGGCCAATCATCTCAGCCCCAGGACATGCTGCAGTGTAGTGTCCTAAGCCCAACCATCTTCAATTGCTTCATTAATGACCTTCCCTCCATCATAAGATCAGAAGTAGGTATGTTCGCTGATGCTTGTTCAGTGTTCAGTAACATTCGCAACTCCTCAGATACTGAAGCAGTCCGTCTCCAGCAAAACCTGGACAACATTCAGCCTTGGGCTGGTAAGTAGCAAGTAACATTCACACCACACAATTGCCAGGAAATGACAATCTCCAGTAAGAGAGAATCTAACCATCTCCCCTTGACATTCAACAGCATTGCTTTTGTTGAATACACCACTATAAACATCCTAGGGATTACCATTAACCAGAAACTGAACTGGACCAGCCACATAAATACTGTGGCTACAAGAGCAGCGAATAACCCATCCACTGACTGCCCAAAGCCTGTCCACCATCTACAAGGCACAAGTCAGGAGTGTGATGGAATACTCTCCACATGTTTGGATCAGTGTGGTTCCAACAGCCCTGAGGAAGCTTAATACCATCCAGGACAAAGCAGCCTGCTTGATTGGCACCCATTCACCACCTTAAACATTCACTGCCTCCACCACCAATGCACAGTTGCAGCAGTGTATACCATATACAAGATGCACTGCGGCAACTCACCAAGGCTGCTTCAACAGCACCTTCCAAACTCATGACCTCTTCCACCTAGAAGAACAAGGATAGTAGACGCGTGGGAACACCACCATCTGCAAAGTCCCCTCCAAGCCACACACCATCCTGACTTGGAAATGTATCGCCCGCTGTTCCTTTACTGTCACTGGGTCAAAATCCTGGAACTCCCTCCCTAACAGCACTGTGGATGTTCTCACACCAGATGGACGGCAGCGGTTCGAGAAGGCAACTCACTGCTACTTTCTCAAGGGCAATTAGGGATGGGCAACAAATGCTGGCCTTGCCAGCGATGCTCACATCCCATGAAACGAATAATAAAAATTACTCAGAAAGATTGCAAGTTTAAAATAAATACACTATCTGAAAACTTACAATTCTGGTTATCTTATGTATGATTTCCTACATGTATCTTATTGCTGGTGTTACTAAAGTGCTTCTATATTATTTGTTAAGTATATGTTTTTGGAGGACTTATATTTAAATTGTGGAGATGGATTCATTGGAAGGCTGAAGATTTCATAGAAGCTGGACTTTACTTTGTTGTTAAAAGTTAATTGAAAGGACACTGAGATGATGTTTAAAAACAATCTTGCTGGAAGTCATGCGCTTTAAGCAATAAACAACAGAAACATTGATGACCTGGGAAAGATGTTTCCAGAGAAGTAACAGGTCAACATTTATAGGGGTCAGGAGGCTTTACTATTGAGATATTGTTTTTGGTTTCACTTGGGACAGTGTGTTGGAATGTGAACTGTTTTGAAGACTGTTGGAGAAAACCAGCCAAGAGAGCAGCCACCATCAGCTCACCCTCTTCCATCTCTTTGAGAACTTCCTGAGAATCAAGTGTAAGAAATAGAGAAACTGATGCTGCATTTATCCTGAAAAGCCTGCCAAACTGATCCTCAATGTCACCTGAAAAGAACTGCTCTAGAAAGATCCCAGTGACAGCCATCTAAGCAAATTTGGGATGCCAGACCAAAAATGGACAACTGACATCTTTCCATATCTTCTCTTTTTCCTTCATGAATTAGCAAGTATTTGGCCAAAGTATTCTTTTTTGTTATTTTTTTTGTAACAAACCTCTGCAGAGACAATTTCTGTATTTTTTTCCAGTGTGTGTGTGAGTTTGCGTGTGGGGAATTTAAAAGGGAATTTTCATATTTCAATCTGTGTTAATGCTTTGCTTCGTTACTGGTTAAGTCTTGTTTTACACTAAACTGATAATTTTCTTGTTTATTAAAGAAACCTGGTTGGTGTATTTTATTCTGGGATAAAGAGTAGAGTCTATGATTGACAGCATCAGTAACTGGGTAAACATTTTTTTTTTAAGTCTATGTTGTGACCTGTGAAGTGGAACTAGAAAAGCCAGTGCACTCCTCCCGCTTCAGTCATAACACTGGGAACTTAGATTTATCAGGAAAAAATACCTTTACTGTTCAATTATTCTGCTATTGGTAGGCCGGTGCAAAGACTGACAAACATTAATATTTTTACTTTAATTTATTCATATTGTCAACTTAAGGTGCTGAATAAAAATAAGTGAGAGTTGCTTGTTAAAGGGATATTTTCAGAGAAAATGATTCCCTTTCCATATACTTAGCAACAACTCCAGTAGTAATAACATTACCGTAAACTGCTGTTAGGTAATAATGGAATAGTTTGTGTGTAAAATAGGTGTATATTTGATAGTTAATATTATGAAGGGACCTTGTGTGATGAAGTATGTAGAATACCTATCCATTACTTTTTATTTCACTGTTTTCATTCAGGCCCTGAGACTGACCATATGTGTACACTGTAAAAAAATGGAACAATCCAGAACTTCACCACCTGACAGATACAACATTTGTTCAATAGTTTTGTGAAATTATAAGTGGCAAGTAACATTCGCACCACACAAGTGCCAGGCAATGACCATCTCCAACAAGACAGAATCTAACCATCTCCCCTTGACATTCAATGGTATTCTGATCGTTGAATCCCCCACTATCAACATCCTGGGGGTTACCATTGACCAGAAACTGAACTGAAGGAGCCATATAAATACTGTAGATACAAGAGCAGGTCAGAGGCTAGGAATCCTGCAGTGGGTAGCTAACCTCCTGACGCACCCTCCCCCCCCCCGCTCCCCCCCCCCCCCCCCCCGCTCCCCCCAAAGCCTGTCCATCATCTCCAAGGCACAAGTCAGGAGTGTGATGGAATACTCTCCACTTGCCTGGATGGGTGCAGCTCCAACAACGCTCAAGAAGCTCGACACCATTCAGGACAAAGCGGCCCGCTTGATTGGCACCCATCTACAAACATTCACTCCCTTCACCACCAGTGCACAGTGGCAGCAGCATGTACCATCTACAAGATACATTGCAGGGCGGCACAGTGGCGCAGTGGTTAGCACCGCAGCCTCACAGCTCCAGGGACCCGGGTTCGATTCTGGGTACTGCCTGTGCGGAGTTTGCAAGTTCTCCCTGTGTCTGCGTGGGTTTCCTCCGGGTGCTCCGGTTTCCTCCCACATGCCAAAGACTTGCAGGTTGATAGGTTAATTGGCCATTATAAATTGCCCCAAGTATAGGTAGGTGGTAGGGAAATACAGGGACAGGTGGGGATGTGATAGGAATATGGGATTAGTGTAGGATTAGTATAGATGGGTGGTTGATGGTCGGCACAGACTCGGTGGGCCGAAGGGCCTGTTTCAGTGCTGTATCTCTAAACTAAACTAAACTAAACGCACCAAAACTCCTTAGACAGCACCTTCCAAACCTATGACCACTACCAACTGGAAAGACAAGGGCAGCAAATGCATGAGAACACCACCACCTGCAAGTTCCCCTCCAAGCCACACACTATCCTGACTTGGAACTATATCGCTGTTCCTTCACTGTTGCTGGGTCAAAATCCTGGAACTCCCTTCCTAACAGCACTGTGGGTGTACTTACCCCACATGGACTGCAGCGGTTCAAGAAGGCAGCTCACCACCACCTTCTCTAGGCAATTAGGGATGTGCAATAAATGTTGGCCCAGCCAGCAATGCCCACATCCCATGAATGAATAAAAAAAAAAATTCCACTAGATGCTTTATATATAGAAAAGCAATGGACCCGAAATCCCACAAGACTGACATCATGGCATAAATGTAGAGATGCGCAGGTCAATGACCTCCGGCATAACTCTGTCTGCCCCTGTCTGCCCCAGAAGAATTCTAACTGCCGCAGAGTGTGCTGGTTCCATGGGGAGTTTCCAGAGTGCTCCTCGCAAACATTGGCCCAGAATCCATTGCCAGCATAACAATGATTTTAATGGTGCTCACAGTTATTCATCTATAAATCAATCTATAAACAACATGGCGAGGAAGAGATACCCTGTGAATTGCAAATCGCTGAACAATATGCACCACTCTGCTGTTAGCTTTGCAAAAGCGGTAGCTCACCTTCAATATCCCCATAAGTTTCACAACGAGCTGTATTTGCACTGTAAGTACAAATTAAACTCATTGAAGAAAGTTAGGGTTGGTATTTAACTGCATAAGGACCCTTTTAATGATGAGATTTATGTTCCTGCAATGCCACTGAACCTCTCGAGCCCACAAAGGGAACAGTTTAAACTGTGGAGTCTCATTCCTGCAGGTAGTAAATTGTTTCTAGAGGTTCTTAAATTTAAAATTGTACATTTAAAAAGAAATCATTCTCGATTCTCTCTCTCTGAATCAATATTACTTTCTCTTTTTTTTTCTTTCTACACCTAATTATATTCTAATTCACCCTATTTTCTTCACTGTCGTGCCTCTGTTTCTTTCTCTATCCTTAAATCTCATTGGTCAAGGAAATAGACTGTTCACTCCATTGGTCAGCAAGGTCCCAAATGCCCCTTTGATCTTGCACTTCCAGCATTTTGCAGCACAAATGTTTTCAACCTGAAGGGTGAGGAGGAAAATCTAACTAAGAGGACAAGGTGCAAGATGCTCCATTCCAGCAAATTTTACGCCATTATTTCTGCAGCCCCATCAGCCCCCTTTGTAAGGAGCTGCAAATCCTGTTAAACTTATCGTAATCTTTGGGGGCCTAGGCCACCACACCAGCTTTCTACTTTCTACCACCAGCACTTTTGCCCAGCTCTCCAAATAACATAATATAAAATAATACATATATCCCCAAAAAAATCACTGAATTATAATTGTATTTGCATCTTTTCTGCATATTTATTTTTAGGCCTGCTACAGAGGAAAAATAGGCTGGTTGTTCTTGATAGCCTGTCCAGCCTTATGTGCACAGATTTTCACCTGCTTTTGAGCTTGCTCACAAGGAGGAATAAATTGGGGTTTTTTGTCATTCCACAGCAGCAGCCAATTAAAAACAAAAAATAAAATATGGTCTGTGGTTCAGCTGCAAATTAAACAATACCTGGTTGCACTTGAGAGGTTTTTCTATAAATCAGTTTCTGGCAAGTTTTTCAGCAGACTTAATTATATAAAAAAAGAAGGCTCCAATCCAACCTGGAAACAGGCAAATAACATCAATATCAGTAGTGGACAGTGAGTACACTCCACGGGGATCTCCCTGGTTGATATCACCAGAATGAGCCAATTACACTTCCTTAACAACTGAATGTTTTTCAGTGTTACAGAGCAGCGTTCCAAATACAGATTTCAAAAATAACTGCCTGGAAAATATCAACAAATGTGTCATATTCAAAGTACATAGTTGTATAACTAAAACAAAAGTAAAATACAGCAATTGCTGGGAATTTTAAATAAAAACAGAAAATGCTGGAAATACTCAGCAGCTCACGCAAAAAGAAACAGAGTTAATGGGCTGGATTTTATCCGGCCAGCGGGAGCAGAGGCGAGGGGGGCTGAAAAATCAGGGTGGATGCGTTCACCCAAAAACCCGAAGTCATCATGACATCGTTTCTAGATTTTGTCAGCGGCCGGAAAGCTCCAAAGTGGCGTTGCAGCATGACTGGAATTTGAATTGATGAACAGCTAGGTAGAATGTTTTTGAATTGAAGCCAATTTTATGGGGGATTTCAGATTTAGTCAATGCGCATGAAGATCTCGTGCCTTCAGATCCCCAGCCATTTAAAGGTGGCAACACCCAGTCGAGACCTCAATGATGCCACAGGAAGGCTGTCATGGGGAGCAGTGGATAAGGGAAGCTGGAGGAGCGGAGGCCGTTGTCAGCCTGCAGTCTTTGGCTCTATGCACTGGTGGGCTCTCTCTCAGGTGCAAGGGTCAGGTGGGCTCACTCCCACGTGCAAGGATGGGCACTGAGGGGCATTCGCGCATATTCGCAGGGGAGTAGCAATGGTAAGGTCCCAAGGCAGGTTTGTCTCTGCAAGGACAGCACACGGGATGGGTAAAAATCAGCTAACATGGGTCTCATACACCCCATCTTTGTTGACTCCCATGCCACACAACAAGGCTCAGAGGGAGGGAGGGCTGAGACCTGGCTGAGCACACCCGTAAAGCTCCAATTGGAGAACGGAAGCAGCCAGCCACACTAAGAAGGTCCTGTCCGTGCCAGAGACTATATCGGACTTGCCTCAACGACCACCTAATGTCAGAACGGCAGTGTGAATGAAGATTGCAGCTCCCCAGGCAGGCCATCACTGACTTATGCACCATGTTGCAGGACGAGCTGCGACCCATGGGCTTTGGTGAACAACCAATGCCCATGGCCCTGAGGACCACCATGGTACGCAACGTCTACAAGACTGGTTCTTTCCAGGGCTCCGCTGGGGACATGTATTGGGTCTCCCAGGCAGTGGCGCGCCGCTGCATCAAGGAGGTGACAAAGACCTTATTCAAGACTGCCAGCAACTATGTGCAGTACCAGACCAACCATGACAGTCAGGCCGAGAGGGCCACCGGGTTCGGAGCCATCGCTGGGTTCCTCCAGGTGCAAGGTGTCATTGACTGCACATATGTGGCCATCAAGGCTCCCACAGAGCAGCCAGCGGCCTTCATCAACAGGAAGGACTTCCATTCACTTAATGTACAACTGGTACGGAACCACATCCTGCATGTGTGTGCCTGCTTCCCGAGAAGCAGCCACAATGCCTACAAACTTTGACTATTCCAGGTGCCACAGCTTTTCCAGCCCCCCAATCGCATTCAGGGATGGATTCTTGGGGACAAGCGCTACCCATTGAAGACATGGCCACTCACACCTGTGAGGAGCCCTCACAATGCGGCAGAGGAGAGGTACAACACCTGCCATGGTTCCACCTGAGTGACCATCGAGCAGGCCATTGAGCTGCTGAAGATGAAATTCCAGTGCATCGATCGAACTGAGAGGGTTTCACATATTGTGGTCATCTGCTGTGCTCTGCACAATCAAGCACTGCAGAGTGGGGAGGCCTTGCATGAAGAGGACATGATTGATCGCCAGTCCTCATCCAATGAGGAGGATGTGGAGGAGGCGACTGAGCAGGCACCAATAGATCGTGTTTCCCTTGCACTGAAGGCCCGGGCCATTGAGAGAACTTTAGGGGGAGGCGGTGGCATAGTGGTAATGTGAATGGACTAGTAATCCAGCGCCTAGGCTAATGCTCTGGGGACATGGGTTCGAATTCCATTATGACAGATGGTGAAATTTAAATTCAATTAATAAATCTGGAATTAAAAAGCTAGTCTAATGATGACCATGAAACCATTGTTGATTGTTGTAAACATCCATCTGGTTCACTTATGTCCTTCGGGAAGATGTGCAGATTGCAAGTTGACTGTGGAGATTTGAGTTTGGTGAGTGGGGATTTTAAATGTTATTTATCTTTATAAATGTCTGGTCTGCAGTTAGCATTTAACTGGGATTTACCCTCCAGATAAAGTAAGGTTAAGAAAGTAAAGTATGGTTAAGAAAGTAAAGTAGGGTTAAGGTAAAGTAAGGTTAAGAAAGTAAAGTAAGTTTCTTACAGTCTTAGGCAGGATTAACAGGCTCTACTGCAGAGTAGCTGATTAGTTAAATAGCTGGCCAGTCAAATCTGGTTGCTATAATAAAAGCAAAATACTGTGGATGCTGGGTATCTGAGGCCTGGAGGGCTCCAGCTGGCTGAGGAGTTCCTGCACAGGTACAGGAGCCGCCTCAGTCATCATGCTTACTGGAGCTGGGTTCACTGGTGAAGGGGCTGAGGAGATGCTGTTCACATTCAGAGCCTCCTGAGGGGAGTGCCAGATGTGGAGGTCAGCCTCTCCTCCTCCCTTTCAAGACTCACTCGAACATCCCTGCTGACCAGAGAAGGACGAGAACCTGGAGAAGACTTCAGGGGTCTCATCCTTCTCTCACCTTGCCACTGCTGCATTGAGCTCATGGCCAAGGTGATGGTGTGCAGGTCTGTGCGCATCTGTGAGATCCGGCTCTCCGTGAGGGTCGCTAACTCTCAATGGAGGAAGCCATGTATTCACATGTCTGAAACATGGCAGCACTCATAGCATGGATGGACTCCTCCATCGTCCGCTTATGCCCATGCATTGCCTCTGGCAGCTTCGCCAAATTTTCCCTTAGCTTTCTCTGCAACTCCAGCATGTTCTGTGCTGCCAACAGCAGAGGCTCGTCATCAGCCTGGGGCTCAGTATGGGCCAGCCTCCCACAGTCCTCTAACTGTCAGTGGCCTCGGCTGACTCAGCCTCTGTCAACTGCTCAGGCACATATGTGGTGCTGTCATCAACTTGTGACCCTGAATCCCACGCGCATAACCACCAACGTGGAAGAATCTGCTGGTGGAGAGTGCATGGGAATGATGTGATGGTGCACCTCTTACTATTCCATCTCCTCAGAGATTGACGGCAGGCCCCCTGTCCCAGCAGTTGTGCTTGCCTCCAAGGTGCCATGTCCTGCATTAGTGAACACAAACATTTGTGGGTTAGGTTGTTAAGATCTCCTCATGCCAAACATGTGTGATATGGATCTCCAGAAGTGTGGTGGAGGGCACATGAACACAATGGGCTGAATTTTATGGTCCCTTGGAGACGGGCTGTGAGGCAGGGGGGCCCATAAAATAACGAGGCAAGGCAGGGAGTGGAGTGCCTGTCGCCTTCCCAACGCCATGCAATTTTGTCAGGGATGGGGAAGGCCAAAGACAGCCTTCTTGCCCAGGGGCTGACTGAGGCCCTTAAGTGACCAATTATTAGCCACTTAAAGGCCTCTTCCCACCACTGCTGGTATTTTACCAATAGATGGTGGGAACCCCACCATGTGGGGAGATCACCCAGTAAAACATGGTGGCCTCCCTGTAGGCTGGGGGGGGTGGGGTCCTTCTCCATGGGCAATCTTCCAACCAATCCTGTACTTGCATCTTATGTGTCACAGTTTGCATCTTCTAACTCCATCAGTATTTGAACGTCATTATTTTCTCCTCAGTTAAGGAGTGGTACTTAGAAAATTTTTCAACCACTGGATTTAAAATGTTTGGATTTTAATAACCAGCAATTGTGCAACAGCAACAAACGAAAGGGCAAGGAAGAACATTACCATAGATGTTCCAAGTACATCAGTTCTTGTTCTGCTAATCAGGAGGTACTCGAATATTTCAATGACCACACTCCCCCACCCTCCCTTCCTCACCAGGGCCTGCCGAACTTGCCCCGATGAGCCCACCACACATACCTGAAGTCCAGGGCTCCAGCACTGATCCTGGACCTGGGCCTCCCGTAGTACCGTCAGTGGCCACAGTTCCTGATGGCGCTACTGCAAATACTGAGCTGCTGGCCTACCTGATTGGCAGGCAGCTGTAAGGGACGGGATCCCGTCCTTAAATTATGGGGACCGCGATGGCAGGCAGTTCAGTGGCTGCTCACCAAGGAATTTGGCTGGGGGATTGAAAATTGAGCTGAGGCGGAGTCACCCCCTATCTTCCAGCCTGTCGCCGGGACCCCCACTGTCAAGATAAAATTTATCCCAATATCTCTTTACTGTCTTGTGTGGACACTCCAGTCTCACCATTTGCGATTGCACATCTGCCCTGGGGCCCCACTAGCTCCAGAGCCGCCTCCTCTGCCGATGTCAGAAGATGCACATCAGGGATGCTACCACCAGTCCTCGATGTCTCTTTGGTGTTATGGGCACATTTCTCCTGCAAGCAGAAAGAGGGGCACAGTCCCAGAACAGTTATGCTAGTGGCAACCCTTCGTCCCCTGATGAGGTCTCCTAAATGGCTCCTCCCGACGTCCGCTATCAGGGGACATGATGGGGGTGTGCTGTGAAAGAAGGCAATCTGTCACCAAGACGCAGACATGCATGTGACAGGATATGGTGATGCCTCACCCCCTTGCCACCTCCTTTGTGGTCACTCACTCTTCCTGTGGTGCTCCCTCCCGCATAGCCACATGCAAGCCCCAAAGAGGAGATAGTTATGTCAGATGGCCACACACGTGACAAGTGGCAATAGCACCCGCCTCCAGTGCCGCGGTTGGGACCCGCAATGGGCTGAAAGAATTCAGCCCAGTATTTCATGTCGCTGACTTTTCGTGAATTCTGATCCAGTTCATCGATTAGGGCCTTTGCAAAATCAGTCAAGTCAGAAACTGAGCCAGCCAAAAAGTAAGTCCTGGAATGGGGGGAAGCGAACGGAAGAAGGGTAAGCTTGGGTCAGCCGCAGCCTGTGGTATGCTGCAGAGCCAGAAGGCGTGCTGGCATTGAGGGAAGGAGAAACTAAGAAGTTTACCAGTCTCTCGCCTCCAGCGGTCCCTTTAAAAATAGACCTGAAATAGACCTGAAGCATTCACAGTGTAAGGTGAGCCCAGTTTCTACCAAATTTGGCAGCAAGGTGCTAAAACAGGTGTTAGAATCATAGAATGGTTACAGCACAAAAGGAGGCCATTCAGCCTATCAAGTCAGTGCAATTTGGCTAGTCCCACTCCACAGCCCGTTCCCTGTAGTCCTACAAATTTATTCTGTTCAGGTACTAATCCAATTTCCTGTTCCAAAAGGCATTTGATAAAGTGCCACATAACAGGCTTATCAGCAAAGTTGAAGCCCATGGAATAAAAAGGATAGTGGCAGCATGGATGCAAAGTTGCTCAGTGACAGGAAACAGAGAGTAGTGGTGAACAGTTGGTTTTCAGACTGGAGGAAGTTATAGAGCAGGGTTCCCTATGGGGTCAGTATTAGGACCACTGCATTTCTTGATCTATATTAATGAACTAGATGTGGGCGTGTAGGGCACAATTTAAAAATTTTCAGATGATAGAAAACTTGGAAGTATTGTGAACTGTGAGGAGGATAGTGATAAACGACGAGAACTTTTTTTTATTCTTTCACAGGATGTGAGCTTCACTGGCTAAGCCAGCATTTATTGCCCATCCCTAATTGCCCTTGAAAAGGTGGTTGTGACCCGCCTTCTTGAACCACTGCAGTTCATGTGGTGTAGGCACACCCACATGCTGGTATGAAGGGAGTTCCAGGATTTTGACCCAGCGACAGTGAAGGAATGGTGATATAGTTCCAAGTCAGGATGGTGTGTGGCTTGGAGGGGAATTTGCAGGTGGTGATGTTCCCATGCATCTGCTGCCTATGTCCTGCTAGGTGGTAATTAAGGGACGGGCAACAAATGCTGGCCTCATCAGCGACGCCCATATCCCATGAACGAATAAAAAAAGTCTCGTCTGTCTGAGATCATTGCCTCTCTGACATCATCGCCTATTTCATTCTCACACTCAGAATGCTTTTGCACACTGAACTTTTTTTTTGGTTCTTTCCTTGACTCATAAGGATAATCTTCTTTACCTTGTCATAATTTAGCAAAATGGTTTTATTTTATCACACTGTATACTGATTTGACTGTCAGCTGGACATTGTCCACTTGATGCAATTTACCTCAATTTCTACAATTCACAATCTGTTTTTAACAGCCAGATCTGATTTTTTGCACTGTATGAAGAGGTCTCTGTTCCACCCATATTACTTACAATACTGCTGGTATTGCGCAAGTGTTACCCTTGTCTTTTGCTGACTTCTGCTGCACTGCAAATATCTGCTTCCGACAGATTGAAACTCTTTTTCCTTAATAATCTGGCTCTGACTCAATCAACCTTTGAGTTAGTCATACGCTCTGCTTTCCTGACACACGTTGCAAGCCTTTAAATGTGTCAGCATACTTCTCTGTCACTTTTATGCACTTATTGACTGCAATACTCTTCTGATCTGTCCTCCTGTTGGCATGTGCAATGTACAAGCACTGGCTGTGCTCACTGTTCCATAATTGAAATTCTAGACTTTGATATTTGTCTTTATGTTTCATACACCAGATTATGTTTTCCTATTGGCTTAACAATGTGGCCAAACTATTTCACCAGTTTTGCAATAGATTTGCATAATTCTGTACCTGGCTTCTTGTAACCTGATAGAAGGCTATGGCACAACTTTACATTGGGCTCATGTATCTAATTTGAAACAAACAGTTTTTAATCATTGTGTGGTCAACTGTCCATTCAATATTATCACTTGCCTGACATCATCGACTGTCTGACGTCTCATCTATCTGACGTCTTGCCTGTCTAACATCTTGTCCGTCTGGCGTCATCGCTTGTTTGACGTCTCGTCTGCCTGGTGTAATCGCTCGTCTGACATCATCGCCTATTTGATTCTCACAGTCAGACTGCTTTTCCACACTCTGAACTTTTTTTTTTGGCTCTTTCCTTGACTCATAAAGATAATTTTCTTTGCCTTGTCATAATTTAGCAAAATAGTCTCATTTTATCACATCTCATACACATTTGGCTGTCAGCTGGACATTGTTCATTTCATGCAATTTACCTCAATTTACAATCTGTTTTGACAGCTAGATATGATTTTTTTCACCATATGAAGAGGTCTCTGTTCCACTCATATTTTATTTTATTTTTATTTAGAGATACAGCACTGAAACAGGCCCTTCGGCCCACCGAGTCTGTGCCGACCAACAACCACCCATTTATACTAACCCTACAGGAATTCATATTCACTATCACCTACCTACACTAGGGGCAATTTACAACGGCCAATTTACCTATCACCTGCAAGTCTTTGGCTGTGGGAGGAAACCGGAGCACCCGGGGAAAACCCACGCGGTCACAGGGAGAACTTGCAAACTCCGCACAGGCAGTACCCAGAATCGAACCCGGGTCCCTGGAGCTGTGAGGCTGTGGTGCTAACCACTGCGCCACTGTGCTGCTGGTATTGTGTAAGTGTTCTACTTGTCTTTTGCTGACTTCTGCTGCACTGCAAATATCTGCTTCCTGCAGATCGAAACTCTTTTTCCTTAATATCTGGCTCTGACTCAATCAACTTGGATCCCAACTGTCTATAAGGGATCCGTATTCACATGACTTGGCAACAAGTCAATTGCATATTGGTCAGTTCCTTCTCCTTGAGATTGAAACATGGTATAATAAATATAAATCTTTCATATATAATCTTCTGTGTGCAACATTTCTCAGATATCTCCATTAATGCCTTCAGATTTCCTTTGGCTCAGTGTATGGAAATATATGATACAGCTTTTTTCTATTCATTCATGGGATGTAGACATCGCTGGCTAGGCCAGCATTTATCGCCCATCTCTAATTGCCCTTGAGAAGGTGGTGGTGACCCACCTTCTTGAACCGCTGCAGTCCATGTAGGGTAAGTACCCACAGTGCTGTTAGGAAGGGAGCTCCAGGATTTTGACCCAGCGACAGTGAAGGAACAGCGATATAGTTCCAAGTCAGAATGGTGTGAGGCTTGGAGGGGAACTTGCAGGCGGTGGTGTTCCCATGTAACTGCTGCCCTTGTCCTTTTAGGTGGTAGAGGTTGTGGGTTTGGAAGGTGCTGTCTAAGGAGCCTTGGATGAGTTGCTCCAGAGCATCTTGTAGATGGTACACACTGCTGCCATTGTGCGTTGGTGGTGGAGGGAGTGAATGTTTGTAGATGGGGTGCCAATCAAGCGGGCTGCTTTGTCCTGAATGGTGTCGAGCATCTTCAGTGTTGTTGGAGCTGCACTCATCTAGGCAAGTGGAGAGTATTCCATCACACTCCTGACTTGTGCCTTGTAGATGGTGGACAGTCAAGAGGTGAATTACTCGCCGCAGGATTCCTAGACTCTGACCTGCTCTTGAAGCCACGGTATTTATATGGCTATTCCAGTTCAGTTTCTGGTCAATGGTAACCCCCAGGATGTTGATAGTGGGGGATTCAACGATCATAATGCCATTGAATGTCAAGGGGAGATGGTTAGATTCTGTCTTGTTGGAGATGGTCATTGCCTGACACTTGTGTGGCATGATTGCTACTTGCCATGTATCAGCCCAAGCCCGGATATTGTCCAGGTCTTGCTGCATTCCTACACGGACTGTTTCAGTATCTGAGGTATTGCGAATGGTGCTGAATATTGTGCAATCATCAACGAACATTACTCCTTCTGACCTTATGATTGAAGGAAGGTCGTTGATGAAGCAGCGGAAGATGGTTGGGCCTAGGACACTACCCTGAGGAACTCCTGCAATGATGTCCTGGAGCTGAGATGATTGATCTCCAACAACCACAACCATTTTCCTTTGCGCTAGTTATGACTCCAACCAGCGAAGAGTTTTCCGCCTGATTCCCATTGACTTCAGTTTTGCTAGGGCTCCTTGATGCCATACGCGGTCAAATGCTGCCTTGATGTCAAGGGCAGTCACTCTCACCTCACCTCTTGAGTTCAGCTGTTTTGTCCATGTTTGGACCAAGGCTGTAATGAGGTCAGGAGCTGAGTGGCCCTGGCAGACCCCATGCTGAGCGTCACTGTGCAGGTTATTGCTAGGCAAGTGCTGCTTGTTAGCACTGTCAATGACACCTTCCATCACTTTACTGATGATAGAGAGTAGACTGCTCCATTGCTTCCTCACAGATACAGTAAAATGCTTTAATAAAAGCAAAATACTGCGGATGCTGGAAATCTGAAACAAAAACAAGAAATGCTGGATTCACTCAGCAGGTCTGGCAGCATCTGTGGAAAGAGAAGCAGAGTTAACGTTTCGGGTCAGTGACCCTTCCGAAGAAGGGTCAGTAAAATGCTTTGTTTTGTATCCATAGAACCTATGATCGGCCAGCATATCTTGGAGACGGGATCCTGTCTTTAAAGGGACAGGGATCCCGGCACAGGCTGTTAGTTGACCTGACGCCATAGAATCACTCCAGGGGGACTCCAGCTGCCTGAAGCAGGATTCCTCCTGCCTTTTCAGCCTAGCCCCAGGAGCCCACCTGTGGGCACAAATTTCAGCCCGCTAAGAGCTCATGATATTTGGATAATATATTAGCATGGATAGAGGATTGTCTACCTAACATGAAACAGAGAGTCGGTATATATGGGGCATTTTCAGTTTGGTAAACTGTAACTAGTGGAGTGCCACAGGGATCAGTGCTGGGGCCTCAACTATATACAATCAGTATTGGATGAAGGAACTGAGTGTATTGTAGCCAAATTTGCAGATACAAAGATAGGTGGGAAAGCAAGTTGTGAGGAGGACACAAAGTGTCTGCAAAGAGATATAGATAGGTTAAATGAGTGGGCAAAAATTTGGGCAGATGGAATATAATGTGGAAACATGTGAAGTTGTCCACTTTGACAAGAAAATAGAAAAGCAGAATATTACATGGAGAGAGACTGCAGAATGCTGCTGTACAGAGAGATCTGGGTGTCCTTGTATACGTATCACAAAAAGTCAGACTGCAGGTACAGCACGTAATTAGGAAGGCAAATGGAATGTTGGCATTTGTTGCAAGTGGGATGGAGTATAAAAGTAGGGAACTCTTGTTACAACTGTACAGGGCATTGCTGAGACCACACCAAGAGTACTGCATATAGTTTTGATCTCCTTACTGAAGGAGGGATATACTTGCATTGGAAGCAGTTCAGAGAAGGTTCACTCAGCTGATTCCTGGGATAAAGGATTTGTCTTATGAGGAAAGGTTGAGCAGGTTGGTCCTATACTCACTGGAGTTTAGAAGAATGAGAGGTGATCTTATTGAAACATATAAGATTCTGAGGGTAGATGCTGAGAGGATGTTTTCCTTTGTGGGGGAATCTAGAACCAGGGGTCTCCATTTCAAAATAAGGGGTCTCCCTTTTATGATGGCGATGAGGAGGAATTTCTTCTCTCAGAGAGTCTTTAATCTTGGACTTCTCTTCCCCAGAGAGCAATGGAGGCTGGGTCATTTAATATATTGAAGGCTAATTGAGACAGATTTTTGATCTACAAGGGAGTTGGGGGTTATGTGGGGCAGGCAGGAAAGTGAAGTTAAGACCACGATCAGATCAACCATGATCTTATTGAATGGCGGAACAGGCTTAAAGGGCCAAATGGCTTACTCTTGTCCTTTTTTTATGCTCTTATGATTATTATGTGTTGCAATTGCAGCTACATGTATTAGTCATATGAAAAAAATTAAGGTTTTCAATTACAAGAGAATATGACTGCAGATGCTGGATATCTGAAATAAAAACAAGAAAACACAATATTTCCAGCATATTGTTATTGTTTAAGATTTTCAATTTCTGTATGATGTTACTTGAGGTCAGGGAAGGTTAACCTAACCAAACGAGTAGCTCACTTTCTAACCCATGTTCCTTCTGTACACAAACAGAATTAGGGAAGATTGGGTTATGTTTCAAGGGATTTCAGTGTTCTGTGCATAGCGTCTGGTAATAATCAAATGTTTAGATGTTTTCAGCTTTAATTACCCTTGAATGGTCTCTAACTGACTTCTTCTAAAATTGGCTGATGTTTTTCTCTATTACCATGCATGAATATATTATGATTTGATTATTATTTATCTGGCATTGTAAGCTCCTGTAAGGCTTGCCTAGGTCTTGGTAGGAGGCCCATGAGATCTTAACTTTTCCATTTACAGACCAATAATGTAACATTCTGCATCAATTTAAAGCAATTTTAGCTTCATATCTACATAAACTGTATAATATAACTGCAGTGCTAAGTCATCCAAATTCAATTTAGTCAAAGGGTGTGAAACCACATGGAGTAATGTAACTGCAACCAGTGAAATCAACTTTAAAATTTCCATCGTCTTTGGATCCCACCGCAAAATCCATACCCTTACCCTCAAAGTTGTCACCCTCCACAGACATTGAACCAGACTGTTAGCAAACTCTACCTTTTTTGATCCTGAGCCGAATTTCCAACCTCATATCCTCTCCGTCACATGACTGCCTACTTACACTTCATTAAGATAACCCACCTTCATAATTGAAATTGCCCATTTGTTGCTGAAAGTATCATCTATGCCTTTGTCACCTCCTGACTCAGCTATTTTAAAACTCCTGAATGGACTCCCATTCTCCAACGTCTTTAAACTGTGCTTGATTCTTAACTGCCCTTTGAAATGGCCTAACAAGACATTCAGTTGTACCTAACCACTACAGAAAAGTCGAATAAGAATTTTAAAAAAACAGATGGACCACCAGTATAGACCTAGGCACCAGAAATGACAACGGCACACCCTGTCCTGGTGACCCTGCAAAGTCCTCCTCACGAGCATCTGGGAACTGCTGCTAAAATTGGGAGAGCTGTCCCACAGACTGGTCAAGCAACAGCCTGACATAGTCGTACACACTGAATCATACCTTACAGCCAATCTCCCAGATTTCTCCATCACCATCCCTGGGTATGTCCTGTCCCACATAGAGCCCCCAGAAGTGGCAGCACAGTGGTATACAGTCATGAGGTAGTTGCCCTGGGAGTCCTCAATATTTGCTCCAGATCCCATGACATCTCATGGCATCAGGTCAAACACGGGCAAGGAAACCTCCTGCTGATTACCACCTACTGCCCTTCCTCATCTGATGAATCAGTAGTCGTCCATGTTGAACACCACTTGGAACAAAGGTAGCAGGAGCATAGAATGTACTCTGGGTGGGGACTTCAATGCCCATCACCAAATGTGGCTCAGTAGCACCACTACTGACCGAGCTGGACAAGGCCTGAAGGACATAGCTGCCAGACTGGGCCTGGGGAAGGTGGTGAGAGAACCAACAAGAGGAAAAAACCTGATTGATCTCACCCTTACCAATCTACCTGTCACAGATGCATCTGTCCATGACAGTATTGGTAGTAGTGACCACTGCACAGTCCTTGTGAAGACGAAGACCCAACTTCATACTAAGGATACAGTCCATCATGTTGTGTGGCACGATATCCATGTTAAATGGGATAGATTCAGAACAGACCTCGCAGCTCAGTACTCGGCATCCATGAGGTGCTTTGGACTATCAGCAACAGCAGCAGAATTGTATTCAGCCACAATCTGTAACCTCATGGCCTTCCTTATCCCATACTCTATCATTATCATCAAGCCAAGGGATCAACACTGGTTCATGAGGAATGCAGAGAGCATACTAGGAGCAGCACCAAGCACACCTAAAAATGAGGTGTCAATCTGCTAAGCTACAACGCAGGACTACATGCATGCTAAAAAGCGGAAGCAGCATGTGATAGACAGAGCTAAGCATTTCCACAACCAACAGATCAGAACAAAGCTCTGCAGTCCTGTCACATTCAGTCATCAATGGTGGTTGTCAATTAAACAACTAACAGGAGGAGGAGGCTCCACAAACATCCCCATCCTCAATGATGGTGGAGACAACACGTCAGTGCAAAAGACAAGGCTGAAGCATTTGCAATAATCTTTAGCCAAAAGTGCCAAGTGGCTGAGCAATCCTGGCCTCCTCCTGAGGGCCCCAGCATCGCAGATGCCAGTCTTCAGCCAATTCAATTCACTCCACATGCTATCAAGAAACGGCTGAAGTCGCTGGATGCAGCCAAGGCTATGGGTCCTGACAACATCCTAGCAGAAGTACTGAAGACTTGTGCTCCAGAACTAGCCACACCCCTAGCCAGGTTGTTCCAGTAGAGCTACAACACTGGCATCTACCCGAGAATGTAGAAAATTGCCCAGGTATGTCCAGTCCACAAAAAGCAGGACAAATCTAATCTGGCCAATTACCACTCAATCAGTCTACTCTCAATCATCAGCAAACAGCTATCAAGCAGCACTTACAGCAGTAACCAATTCATCAATGCTCAGTTTGGGTTCTGCCAGGGTAACTCAGCTCCTGACATCATTACAGCCTTGGACCAAACATGGGCAAAAGAGCTGAATTCAAGAGGTGAGGTGAGAGTGACTGCCCTTGATATCAAGGCAGCATTTGATCGAGTGTGACATCAAGGAGTCCTAGCAAAATTGAAGTCAAAGGGAATCAGGGGGAAACTCTCCACTGGTTGGAGCCATACATAGTATAAAGGAAGATGGTTGTGGTTGTTGGAGGCCAAATCTCTCAGCCCCAGGACATCACTTCAGGAGTTCCTCTTCATCTTCAGTCATCTTCAGCTGCTTCATCACTGACCTTCCCTTCATCATAAGGTCAGAATTGGGGATGTTTACTGATGATTGCGCATTGTTCAGTACCATTGGCGACTCCTCAGATACTGAAGCAGTCTCTGTCCACATACAGCAAGACCTGGACAATATACAGGTTTGGGCTGATAAATGGCAAGAAACATTTGCACCTCACAAATGCCAGGCATAAGAATATAGGAATTTGGAGGAGGAGTGGGCCATTCAGTCCCTTGAGTTTGCTGTTCCATTCAACTAGATCATGGCTGATCTTCTATCTCAATGTCATTTTCCTGCACTATCCCCATATCCCTTGATATCTTTAATATTTAGAAATCTATCGATCTCTGTCTTCAATATACTCAACGAATGAACCTCCACAGCCCTCTGTGTGAAGAAATTCCTCCTCATCTCCGTTCCTAAAGGGCCTGCCTCTTATTCTGACCAGCTCCAACAAGAAAAAATCTAACTCTAATCTCCCCTTGATATTCAGTGGCAATGCCATTGCTGAATCTCCCACTATCAACATCCTGGGGGTTACCATTGACCAGAAACTGAACTGGGGTAGCTATATAAATACTGTGAGTACAAGAGCAGGTCAGAGGCTAGAAATTCTGCAGCAAGTAACTCACCTCCTGACTTCCCAATGCCTTTCCATCATCTCCAAGGCACAAGTCAGGAGTGTGATGGAATACTCTCCACTTGCCTGGAGGAGTGCAGCTCCAACAACACTGAAGAAACTTGACACCATCCAGGATAAAGCAACCTCCTTGATCAGCACCCCACCCACCTCCTTAAACATTCACTCCCTCTACCATCGGCATACAGTGGCAGCAGTGTGAATCATCTACAAGATGTACTGCAGCAACTCGCCAAGCCTCCTTCGACAGCACCTTCCAAACTCATGACCTCTACAACCTAGAAGGACAAGGGCATCAGACGCATGGGAACTCCCACCATCTGAATGTGCCCCTCCAAGTCACACATCATCCTGACCGGGACCTATACTGTCACTGGGTCAGAAACCTGGAACGTCCTAAGGTGCTCCTACAGCAGATGGACTGCAGGGGTTCACAAAGGCGGCACACCACCATCTTCTCAAGAGCAATTAGAGATAGGCAACAAATGGTGGCCTTGCCACCAACACTCACAACCATGAAAGAATAAAAGACAACTTAGTTCAGCTGGATATGTATGCCCATATCCTATCCTGCACCAAGTCCTGCTTTCCCATCACCGATGTCGTTGATGGCCTACATTGTCTCCCAATGCATCCAATTTAAAATTGTCATCCTCATGTTTAGCTTCAATCATATTCTTGTTCCTTCCTACCTCTGTACTCTCCTTCAGCCCTACAACTCTCCTCGAATTCCTCTGACTCTGGCCTCTTGTGCTTCCTGACCTCTCTTCTTACTATTTCATTGAATCGTAGAATGGTATGTAAACCATGGAGTGGAGTCAACTCCCCCTTGGCCCCTTTATTCCCTGCACCCACTTGATCCTGGCCGTCACGTGGGACTAAGTCCTCTTAATTCAGGCTCAGGCTGGGTGTTTGGGATATCAGGTAACAGGAGAGCCACCCTCCACTTAATCCACCGGCTACAGTTAATGGCTTAGTACAAAGAGGAGGAAACTCAGTCCTTTCTTTAACTATCAATTTACTTTATTCACGTTGTTGTATAATGTAAGAATAAGGCTTATACACTTGGTTAGACAAAAGCATGCAACTCAAACTGGGTTATACAGTTAATAACAAAGCTAGCTAGAATCAATAAGCACACCCACTAGGTTCCTCTGACCTTTCCCTGACCTAGTCACAGAAAACAAAGGATAATACCCGAAAAAGGGGAGAGCTGATGCTGGCCAGGCATTCCGTTCTCTCTCTCTTTTACGTCGTCACGCAGGGTCTTCCACTTCCACGATGGTTGGTCTCCGGAGTTTTTCGCTGGCTTGATGCCCGAGATTCTCTATTCTTATTCTCCTTCTTATCTCTCCAAAACTGAGCTGTCTCTTTCCGGTTGGTTTAAGCCTGCTCACCTCGTTCGTATCTTCTCCTAATTGGCCCAGGCTCAAAGACCCCGGTATCACACCATGTCCAAATAAGGCTCTATCCCTGTGTCCTCTCCTTTGTCTTGTCACATAAATTAATTAATTCAAACTGGTTTTTACCAGCACAGGCCAGTGTCTGAGCTCCAGGTTACGATAGTTCAACAAGCTATTCCAGCAGTTTGTAACTGATTCTGTATTTCTCGCAGCCCCTGGCCAACATCTCCCCCCTTATGATCCAAAGATACTTATCTTAGGATCATCAAGTTTCCCTTCTATCGACCATTCCTGAGAACGTCATTGTCCCCCAATGGGTGTGCAATACTGTTACCAACTGTGCAACAGCCCCAACAAACAAATTTCTCTGCAGCACCTGTGGAAGAGCCTGTCACTCCAGAATTGGCCTTTATAGCCACTCCAGGTGCTGCTTCACAAACCACTGACCACCTCCAGGCGCGTATCCATTGTCTCTCGAGATAAGGAGGCCCAAAAGAAAAGAAAAAAGATACATTTATAAACTTAGTATATACAGTTTCTTTTTGCAGTTTTTGTTTATATTGATTACCGTTCCTTCTGTTTCATTAGAGCCCCATCATCCAATCTTCGCAAAACTTCATTTTTCCACCTTCTAAGCTGATATACATTGAGTACAACAATTATTAGCGCACATAGAATCACTATGGCAGCAATATGTGATACAATTCTGACCCATGGATGTATTTGAACATTAGATTCCCAATTCCAAAACTTACTCCAAAACCCTGGGTCACGCAACAGTTCATTTGCCTTGTCGGCATGAGTTCTAATTGTTTTAGTGTGTTTATTCCATTGATGAATTATCTCTTTTGCCTCTTCTGCTATTTGTGCCCAATCTGCTGTTAGGTGTGGGATGGGTGGTAATTCGGTGGCAATACATTCCCGTACCTCTTGATCTGTATCAGTATGTTGGACCATGAGATTCTCCTTTATCACTATCCTTGTTATTGGCTTAGGCAGGACTTGTCCATCAACAACCAAGTCCGAGGTTACATTGTAAATGGCTACATTGTGCCCCCCCAGAGGGCACTGTTTCCATCCCTTGTTGTAATTCATAGCAGCCATGGCTATGTAATACGTTTGCCCCACAAGGGCATATTGTAAAAAGGTCTGGTTATTAACAGGCAAAATGGACAATGAACAATTTTCATAGGTGCTGAACCCACAATTTGTAAGTTTGTGTCTTGTTATCTCTTCCGGACAGGCCCAGTGATTCCCCCCTTGATGACATTTTGACAAATCTACCCCTTTCTCAACACCATCCATTACAATGGCATGAGATGGTAGGTTACTTAAAGATATCCAAATACCCTCTTGGTACTTTCCCACGTTATGGACTCTCTTTCAAGGGTAGGTCAAATTGCTTCCGTGTCGGGGAATATGAAACACTGCCCCAACATAATATCTTCCTCTATCCTTGTCACAGGTACCTAACACTCTGTTAGTTAAGGTCAAACTTCTATTCCATCCAGTATACCCAATGTTTTTCTCGCGCACGCCAACCCATCCACTCCCGCACAATACAAATTTAAATCTTCTCACTGTCCTTTGTTGGTTTGAACTATCTTGATCTGCGGAGCAAAGTTGTTTCTGGCCACGGGATAATCTTCCCGCGTCGACACTGCTTCAGACGCGTTCATTCGTTGTGACAGCTCCAATGCGGGTTCACCTATAGTCCCAAATATGGTCAATCCAATAGCAATGAAATGTATCACCCTCTTCATTGTGGGCTGGACCTGTAATATACAAGTGTAATTTCTGCTCTTATTTACAGTTTCTTTCTTATCCTATTTTAAGTCCAGTCTCTCCATACACTGAGCCAGACTGTCTATATCTTGTTCCCAATTTGTTTCTGATTCTAACCGTCCATTTCTTCTAGCCCACTTACTTCCCCTGTTTGCTTTATTTTTCTTTTGTTTTTTTCCTCGATTTCTCTCTGTATGTGGATGCACAACCTCAGGTTGTCTTTCAAACACTTCCGCTTAGATCCGCAATTGATCCTGCTCTTGATCTCCCTGACCTTCGATTGAAACATCAGTAGCATCAAGCATCACATGCCAACTGTGATTATCTTGTTTTTCTCCTACTAACTTTAACTGATTAATGTGATACCACCCACTCTTATCTGGTGCCGTCAATACTTTGTATACAGATGGACTAGCTTTATCTACTATCTCATGGGGACCGGTGAACTTTGGACTCAAGAATGAGGTGGGCTGGTATATTCTGATCATTACCCTTTGTCCGAAGTCCAACTCTATCGGGCTGGCTTTCGCATCGAAATAAGCCTTGCTTTGCTGTCTCTTCTTTCCTTGTTGATGGGCTGCTACGTAATTTGCTTCTCTCACTGTTTCTACTAGTTGTTGCACCCATTTTTCTGATATAATACTGTCCACCTCGGGTTCGGACAAGTCCAAACCTATCAACCCCTCCATTCCTCTCATGTCCCTTCCCGTCATGAGTTTATAGGGAGTATAACCTGCTGATGTACCATTTTAGCTATCATGTTTTTCAGTGGCCGATTCATCCTTCTACAATTCCACTAGACTGTGGTCTATAGGGTATGCGGAATTTCAGTTTGACCCCAAAGAGGGTCATTACATTTTGCATTACTTGGGCTGTAAAATGTGTTCCCTGATCTGATTCTATGCTTCGGGGTAAACCCCACCGAGTGAATACCCTTTCTAACAGAATGTTTGCGGTGATTTTGGCTGTATTTGTTCTGGTTGGAAAAGCTTCACCCCATTTGGTAAACGTATCTACTATTACTAGAATGTACTTAAACCCTCCTGGAGTGGGGGGTAGGGGGTCCTACATAGTCTATCTGTAAATTAGTCCAAGGCCCTTCTACTGGTCCAGTATGTCGGAGGGCCCCTTTCTTGCCATTCCTATCGGGGTTGTGTTGTGCACAGATCAAACAATTCTTGATGTAGTGTTCCACATCACCTTTCATTCCAGGCCACCAGCACACCTCCCTTATCCTTTCCAGGGTACTCTCTGTCCCTTTATGTCCCCATAAGTCATGGTACCAGTGGATTATTTGGTTTCGTCCCCCCTCTGGCACTACGAATTTTCCTTCACATAAAACTACTCCGTCCTGAATATTTATCCCCTTGTACTCTTTGTATGTATCTGGCTCTACTCCTATCAGTTTTTTTAATTCTCCATCTTTCTTCTGCTCCTCTGTTAAATCCATTACTTAACCTGTTTTCCTTTCTGTTCCTCAATGTCTTCAATCGGTGGCTGCCATTCCTGCCCACTAACAGCACCTTGTTTGGCTAGCTCTTCCGCTTTCCTGTTTCCTTCCGTAGTAAGTTTTGAATGAGCTTTTACCTTCGTGATCCCATATCCTTTCCCCTGTGCTCCTTCAAAGATGTATCTTAATAATGGGGCCGATGGAAGGGGCTTCCCATCCGCTGAGACAAAACCTCTCGTCTCCCATAAGGGCAAATGTTCCGTGAGGCTATTACATGCTATCAGAATATATAACTGATCCAGACGGGAAGTATTCCAGGTGGCCAACCACATATGCGATGGCTGCTAATTCTGCTGCCTGCGCGCTCATGGTTTTAGGCAATTTTAAGGCTGTGCTAAATTTCTCCTGACCGTGTTCGGCTTCTACATATATCCCGCACCCAGTTTTCCTCTCGCCATCCTGTACTGATGAGGAACCATCCACAAAAATTTTTAAGTGGGGTTCTTCTTTTACCTTTGCATCTTTACCTTTGGTCCCCGTTGCTTTCTCCAATCCACTCCTACCCCCTCCTCTTTGTTTTGATACAAATGGTCACTTGGGACCATACTCATGTTTCTCTCCTTGATACACTAGGTTGTCTGCCAACATAGTGGTAGTTTTTACCCCTTTTACGCTTATGTTTCTTCCTTGCAACAATAGTGTCCACATTCCGAATAGCAATTCGGTTCTGACTTACTGACCCGTCTTTGTTCCTACCGTCTAATAGTAACTGTACGGGGGTATGTTCTGTCAGTATTGTAAGTGGGTTCAGTCCCACTATGTAAGTAAAATACTGTACTGCCCAAAAAACTTCTAACAAATGTTTCTCACACATCGTATACTCCTGCTCTACCGGTGAAAGCATACGCGAGGCATACGCTACTGGTCTCAATTTCCCGTGTGTCTCCTGTAACAGAACTGCCGAGAGGGTGGTGTCTGTGGTAGCTACCTCCAATGAAAATGGCTCAGTTGGATTTGGGGTTTTCAGAGCAGGCGCAGCAGCTAGTGCCTGCTTTAAATCTGAAATGGCCTGTGTGTGTTCAGTTTTCCATTCCCACGCCACATTCTTTTTCAATAGTTCCATTAATGGGGCCGCTTTTCAGCAAATCCATCAATGTGGTCCCTGCAATATCCCACCAAACCCAGGAAGGATCTCAACCCTTTTACATCCCTCGGGACAGGGAATCTGCCAACCGCTACTATCCTTCGTTGGTCAATTTCTCTCTTTCCCGGTGTCAAGATCATTCCCAAGTTAGTAACCTTCTGTCTCATAACCTGTGCTTTTTTAGGGTTTACTTTTAGTCCCAATTCATGTAACAATTGTAGTAATTCACTTAGTAACTGATAATGTTCCTGTTCCGTTTCAGTTTGTAGAAGTAAGTCGTCTACATACTGCACCAGGCATTCAGGCTTTGAGAACCCTTTTAACCCTTCCCTTAAACGTTGGTGAAATATAGACGGGGAATTATGAAATCTCTGCGGCAGGGCGGTCCATGTATATTGTTGTCCTTGGAAGGTAAATGCAAATTTATATTGGCATTCTTTCTCCAGTGGAATAGACCAAAAACCGTTACTTATGTCTAAAATCGTGAACCACTGTGCGTCCTCATTTTGTTTTAACTACCGTCTCTGGGCTAGTTGCTATGGAGGGGGCCGTTAACGGGGTTACCTTATTTAATTCTCTGTAGTCTATCATTAGTCGCCAGCTACCATCTGGTTTCCTCACCGGCAAAATAGGCGCGTTGTTAGTGGAGGCTATCGGTCTTAGTATCCCTTGTAGCAGCAAACTCTGCATCACCTTTCCTACCTCCTCTTCTGCCTGTTTCTGAAAACCATATTGCTTCTGTGGTTTGGGGTCTGGGCCCTGTATACACACACTCCCGGTCATTTTCCCACAATTATGTTTATGTCGAGCAAATACTACTGCATTCCGTGTGATAATTTGTTGTACTTCACGATCGCTACTCATTTCTTCTGGTCTTGTCCACATTTCCCCGAACGTGCATATCCTATCCTGGTATTCCCCCACCAGGACGGATGTGTGATCTATACTACCCATGCCCAAGGGCATTTGCCAAATCGCGCAATTAACAGGGTCAAAACAGAGTCCCGCTTCAGCCATGTAATCACACCCTAATATATGTTCTTGTTCTCTAGGTAACTGAATGAGAACCACTGAGTGCTCTATTGCTACGTCCCCCACACTGACTTCCAACGGTACGCTCACATATCCCACTTGTGAATGTCCTGTGAATCCGCTTAAAACAAGTTTACTTTGAATTTTCCAATCTACTTTACTAACATTGGTGGTGTTTACGGTGGTTCGGGATCCTCCAGTGTCCCAAAGGAACGTGACAGGGCAGCCTCCAACCCTACCATTCACTAGGGGTCTTCCTGTGTTATCCCACCGCGTGTCACACACCCATAACAGAGAGGCCTGCGACCATCATTGTGGTTCGGGGTACAACCCCAAAGACGGTGCTATCTCTAGTATATCACATTGAGGATTTGACCTATTCGGTCCTTCCATGGGTAGGCTCTGGCGTTTGTTCTGGCCTCCTCCCCGACCTGCATTTTCTCGTCTCGGGTTTGGGCATTCTCTTTTGAAATGTCCCTCCTGGCCACAGTTATAGCAGTGGGTCGACCCGCCCGGAGTTCTCCCTGTTCCTGGGACGGATCCTCTCCCAATGCCTCTAACCCTTCCCCCTGTCTGAAAGGCAGGGTGGAGTGCCCCCTGTGCAGTTCCCCTCCCTTCATTTCTCCAGGTTATTGTCTGATCTTTAACAGGCATTGCCTTTCCCCCAGGGGCCTTGGAGAATGTTGTTTCCTTCTCCCATGCTCTAACCATCCTCCTGAGTACCCAAGCCTCTGTGTGCGTGTCATCAGAGGGATCAAATTGATCTAGTGCCCTTCTTGACTCCTCAGTGCCATGCGACACCAGCGTTCTCAGCCATCGGTTTCTAATCTCTGGCGTTGGATTTGCTCTATCTAGGTTTGCGCCATATACCCCTTGAAACACTGCCCAGATGCGGGCTGCAAATGCGACAGGGTGTTCACCTTTTCTTTGATAGCATTTCGTTAGCGCCTCCACTGGGTCCCCTCTGTTAGCGCCCATGACGTTTGATACTTGTTCTTTTAAAGCCTCATTTGTGCCTCTACCGAGTTTTTGCTCCTCTGGTAGGTCGGAGTGTCTGTGTGGATGTAGGCACATTATAATTAATTTTCTTTCTGCAGCATCATCTAAGCCGTGTATTCCTCTCTGTTGACTGACCGCTTGGAACAGCTCCCTAGGATCATCCCCGGGTGCGCACATACCAAAATCTTTCGCAATATCCCTCAATTGCTGTACCCCCATTGGAGTGGAATACGTTATACGCGGGCCAGCTGCCACCTGGCCATCTGCCCCTATCGCTGCCCTAGTGGTCACAAGGGGGGTCAATGGCTCCTTTGGCTCTGGCTCATATGCTGGCGGAGGATCCTCGGGTAGAGGGTCTCCGTCATCATGGCCGTATCTAGCCGCTTCATCTGCTAACTCATTCCAATCTATGTCCCTTTCACCGTTCTCCTCACTTCCTTCGGGTGCAAAAGCACAGATTATACCTCTCTGCGCGGCTACCTGCTCTTGCAGTCTCGCTATGTATTTTTGACACTTTGTGTGATCAGCTGTATAACTTCTCTTTTCCTGAGCTGCTCTCTGAATCACATTCATGGCAGTTTTTAAATCACTACATTGTTGTTTCCATCCTTCCACCTCAGCTTTAGCTACTTGGGCTTCTCCCTCTCGCCTACCTTTTTCCGTAACTAGTTTTTCACACTGTAACTGATATTGATTCATATGCATCAAATCCGCACTTCTCTGTCCCTGCAAATCAGTTACTTTTTCACTAAGGCGGTCTGCCTCCTCACGGAGTTTTTTAATCTCTTCCTCTAGTCTGCTCTGCACTTTTTTAGCCTGCTGTTGGCATTCTATCCATTCCTCAAGTAAACAGCCGATAGCTACTGATTTCTGTATTTTTAGTAATTTCCTAGCAGACATCTTTGCTTGTGCAACCTTCCAAAGGGCTTCTCCTACAGGTTTTCCCTTGTCACTAGTGTGACCAGCATAATCCCCGTATTGCAGCCACTTCCCTATTACGTATTTTTGGAGGAATCCGTTCCAATCAAAACATTCCGAGTCTCCAGAGCTTGGAGATTCCCTTTGATTCGTCATCTTATGTTAGTAGCTACAAATTAACCCCTAAGTTCCTGTTCTCTCTGTACTTTGCCATTTCGGTTCGGCTCGAGTCTCTCGCTGATTCAATGGAGAAATTTATCCTTGTACCCACCCAGGGATGCCAATTATGTAAACCGTGGAGTGGAGTCAACACCCCCTTGGCCCCTTTATTCCCTGCATCCACTTGATCCTGGCCATCACGTGGGACTAAGTCCTCTTAATTCAGGCTCAGCCTGGGTGTTTGGGATATCGGGTTACTGGAGAGCCACCCTCCACTTAATCCACCGGCTACAGTTAATGGCTTAGTACAAAGAGGAGGAAACTCAGTCCTTTCTTTAACTATCAATTTACTTTATTCACGTTGTTGTACAATGTAAGAATAAGGCTTATACACTTGGTTAGACAAAAGCATGCAACTCAAACTGGTTTGAGTTGATATAGTTAATAACAAAGCTAGCTAGAATCAATAAGCACACCCACTAGGTTCCTCTGACCTTTCCCTGACCTAGTCACAGAAAACAAAGGATAATACCCGAAAAAGGGGAGAGCTGACGCTGGCCAGGCATTCCGTTCTCTCTCTCTTTTACGTCGTCGCCGCGTTGCTCACGCAGGGTCTTCCACTTCCACGATGGTTGGTCTCCGGAGTTTTTCGCTGGCTCAATGCCCGAGATTCTCTATTCTTATTCTCCTTCTTATCTCTCCAAAACTGAGCTGTCTCTTTCCGGTTGGTTTAAGCCTGCTCACCTCGTTCGTATCTTCTCCTAATTGGCCCAGGCTCAAAGACCCCGGTATCACACCATGTCCAAATAAGGCTCTATCCCTGTGTCCTCTCCTTTGTCTTGTCACATAAATTAATTAGTTCAAACTGGTTTTTACCAGCACAGGCCAGTGTCTGAGCTCCAGGTTACTATAGTTCAACAAGCTATTCCAGCAGTTTGTAACTGATTCTGTATTTCTCGCAGCCCCTGGCCAACAGGTACAACACAAAAGGAGGCATTTCATCCTGTTATGCCTGTGCCTGTTCTTTGGTAGAGCTATCCATTAATTTCACTCCCCTGCTCTTTCAAAGCCCTGTAATTTTTTTCACCATGTATTTATCCAATTCCCTCATGGAAGTTATTATTGAATCTACTTCCACCACCCTTTCAGGCAGTGCATTCCAGATCACAAATTGCTGTGTAAAAAATATTGGGCACAATTCCTGGAATTCACTGCCTAAGAGGGTGCTAGAAGTGGAGAAAATCAATGATTTCAAAAATAAATTGGATAGGAACTTGAGGGAAATAAATCTGCCGGACTGTGGGGATGGTGCAGGGAATGAGAGCTGGCATTGACTTGATGGGCCGAATGGCCTCGTCCTGTGCCATTATGACTCTATGACTCGACTCCAGCTGAGGCCTAACCAGTGTTTTATAAAGATTTAGCATAACATCCTTGACTTTTCATTCTATGCCTCTATTAATAAAACCAAAGATCCCATATACTTTGTAACAGCCTTCTCAACTTGTCCTGCCACCTTCAAAGATCTGTGCACATACCCCTCCAGGTTTCTCTGACCCTGCACCCCAGTTAAAATTGTACCATTTAGTATTTTAATTATCAAAAGAAAGGGACTAAATCAAAGATTGAAGTACTCACATATGTGGGGTTTCCCTGAGAAAAATGGCCGTTCTCACAGGAAGCCAGGCGATGGGTCCTGATGCATCTTTACACAGTGACTGGCACTTTCATAAACTAGGGCTGGAGAAAGTCTTTGGGAAAATGTATGGCATGCCTTCAGCCATCTAACAGATCTGGGATTCTCTCCCTAAACCCGTCAACTTCTCCACTTTCCTCTCCTCATTAATACCCTCCTTAAAACTGATCATTTTTTAACTAAGCTTTTGGAAGTGATGGTGTTCTGATAATCTTGCTGCTCTTGTCCTTCTTGGTGGTAGAAGTCACAGGGCTGAGAATAATTACCGTGTATTCTATAGATGGAACATACTGCAGCCATCAAGCTGACTACTTTGTCCTGGATGGTGTCAAGCTTCTTGAGTATTGTCGCAGCTACACCCAACAAGGCGAATAAGTATTTCATCACATTCCTGACGAGCTATTTAAATGGTGGATAGGCTTTGAGGGATCACTTGTGAGATATTTGTCACAAAGTACACAGTCTCTGGCTTGGTCTTATCGTCATTTTGTTGATATGGCTGATCCAGTTGACCTATTGGTCAGTGGTGACCCCCATATTGATGGTGAGAGGCTTGATGATGGTGTCATTGAAGGTCAGAACAAAGTAGTTGGGTCTTTTCTTGTTGGAGATTTTCATTGCCGGTCACTAATGCTACCTGCCACTTGTTGTCCAAGTCCTACTGTATGCTGGCATTGGCTATTTCATTGTCTGAGAAAGTTGTTGAAGGAGCTAAACATTGTAGAATGTTTAGTGATGAGCCCCACTTACACATTTATGATGGAAGGAATGGCAATGATGAAGCACCAGAAGATGGTTAGACCAAGTGCTGAGGAATTCCTGCAGCAATGTCCTGCTCACAATTGTAAGAATGCAAAACAAGATTGTTTTCTCTGGCCAGAGGTACAACTTGCTTATCCTGATCTACAGCACACTATGCAGGTACTGATCCCAAACTGATAATACCACTCTGGTCTAACCTAACAGAAAACAATGTTCACTGGGTGCTAAAACCTGAGGCCTGCAAAGTATCACATTTGCCTATCACACCGTAATGAAGCACTTGTTAGGATAGAAATTATCTGGGCCCTGCTATGCGAAAACAGGGCATGCCTGAAGCAAGAAAACCAACCACCAATGGAAGTTGATCCTCAGGCCTCATCAGAAGCTGCTGATGCTGGTTGCCAAGCAACCCATCTGACAGTTGACACCAATTTCAGACCACTTTCTTCATCGGCAGTCCATGAGTAAGTTTGTGATCGAACGAGTCTCCTGTGGAGTCGAAGGAGCACTTCTCCCTCTTCTGGCTCCACAGGAAGACATTTCTTTAAAACAAACTTTAAAATCTTATGTTTAGTTGATGGTCACAGGGTCTGGTGAAGAATATCCATGTCTAATTTGTCAAAGACATTTTTTAACAGGCATTAGGACCCTAATTTATATGTTCAAATGGACGAGTGCCTGTTTTAGGTGTCCGCCCCCATGAATTTGGCAATGGGACCAACAGCTGCTCAGATTGGGCATAGGCCAGCTCACTGCTAAATTGATATGAAAAGCAGGCGCAATGTGTACAATTTCTATCCCATAACTCCAGCAAGAGTAGAATAGAAGTATTGCAAATTAAGTTGGGACCTAGATACGCTTGGCAACCTTGCTTCGGAGTTTCCAATAATAATGAGGGAATCTCTCAGAAAGTCTGTTGGGATCTGTAGTGGAGATACCCCCTGAGGTGCAATCCTGGCATAGTTGCTGCCCTGTTGATTTTCAGCCTGAATATTATTATGTCAATGAAATATGGAGAACTTTACATTAGTTATAAGAGGATGGGATATTTTACATCACAGTTGTAGTTGAATTGCATAAATGCCATTAACCATTTCTCTGGGAATTTCTCAACCTTCTGACAAATCTACATTGGGCAATTGGGAAAACCTCCACAGAAAGTCACACCATTATGTTTAGGAGAATCCGAGATGAACAATTCTGTAATAAGACTCATGGTGGGTGGCATTTATGTGTCATCCATTTAATTGTTTCATCTCTGTATGCTATGGACAGTGGTTACTGTGACAAAGAAATGGTAGGAAAATCTATACAGTTGCAATAGTGCTTAAATAAGTTAAGGTTAAATGCTGAATAAAATAGAGTTTAAAATGTGATGTAATGTACAAGCGTCAATGTAAGATCACAGTTATATTGCAGCCAGTGGAAAGCCAAAGTGAGACTATTTTTTCATTAGGATCTCCTAACACTTATTAGAATTCAGTAAGCAGAGCTTCACTCCCAAAGTATTCCATACATTTAACCTAACTGTTTCACCCAGGTGAAAAATACATTGCTCAACTGGTCTGTGATTAATTTGCTAAACTAGGAACATAGAGAAGGCACATATATCAGTTTATGGTATTTATGTTTTTTTGGGTTTTATGCTAAATATAAAAAATCGTAAGTGGCCCTTTCTCCCCTAAAATCAGGTGTGTGCCTTTATCTGCCCAATATCCAGGTAAACAACAACAAGATTCAGCAATTGAACAGTGAAATCTTACCACAGTACAATGGTGATTGGAATATGTCACATGCCATCACATGATTCTTCTCAACTTTGGTAGATAAATTGAATATAAGGTCTACCAGACCACCAGACCAGCAAAAAGGTTATAAGTGAACAGAATGTTATTTCATAGAGAACAATAAAATCATAGAGAATGGTTTCAGCAACAGAAGGAGGCCATTTAGCTTGTCATGTCCGTGCCAACTCTCTGCAAGAGCAACTCATCTCGTCCCATTCCCTGCCTTTTCCCCGTAGCCCTGCAAATTTTTTCTCTTCAGATAATTTGAAGGCCTCAATTGAATCTGCCTCCACCACACTCTAAGGCAGTGCATGCCAGATCCTAACTACTCGCTGCGTGAAAAAGTTTTTCCTCATGTCGTTGTTGCTTCCTTTGCCAATCACCTTAAATTGGTTTCCTCTTGTTCTGGATCCTTCTGCCAAGGGAACAGTTCCTCTCTTTCTACTCTGTCCAGACCCCTCATGATTTTCAACACCTCTCCTCTTCTCCAAGGACAACAGAACCAGTTTCTCCAACTTATCCACATCACTGAAGTTCCTCTTCCCTGAAACCATTCTCGTGAATCTTTTCTCTACCCTCTCTAATACCTTAACTTCCTTCTAAAGTTTGGCGCCCAGAAATCAACACAATCCTCCAGTTGAGGCTGAACCAGTGTTTTATAAAGCTTTATCATAACGTCCTTGTTCTTGTACTCTATGCCCCTTGTTACGGTCAAGTGAGGAGGGCTCGAAGGGCTTCCCTCTTTTCACTCTCCTTGTTTGGCTGCAACAGGTTTAATTCTTTCTTAAAGTGGATGTACTGGCCAATTCAGTAGGTATTTGATTATTTACGTGCTATGATCATAACAAGAACCAATCAGACAGGTTTTCTTGAGTTTAACAAAGAAAGAGGTTAGCTTTATTGTACTTAAGCTGAACTAATGAAAATAATAAACTGCACTCCAACTTTCACTCACACACGCACTAGATGTTTACATTCACACAAACAGGTTACAGAATGGGGAAAGGTAGATTGGTTGAGTTAGAGTCCATAGACAAAAAGGGGTATACAGTCTGTGGCATTTGGTGATTCAGCTGGCTTCTAGCTGAATTGGTGGTCCTGAGGCTTTATATTTGAAGAGGTAGATGACTGGTGCGGTGGTCTCTTGGAGATAGCGATGTGGATGATTTCCTCCAAAGGTGTTTCTGATTGGCGCCGGAGTATGCAAAGGTGATCAGTAAAGAGGCAGAGCTCGAAGCTTTTAAGCTGAAATGGGGAGGGAGAGAGAGACCCCCACTTGGGTCAGAGTCCAGAAGCTTCTCTTTACTGCTGTAGAAAACCCCAAGCGTAAAACCACAGATGGGGAGGGGCTTGCAACTTTTCTTTATTTGTTCAGGGGATGTGGGTGTCGCTGGCTAGGCCAGCATTTATTGCCCATCCCGAATTGTCCTTGAGAAGGTGGTAGTGAGCTGCCTTCTTGAACTGCTGAAGTCATTGGGGTGTAGATACACCAACAGTGCTGTTAGGAAGGGAGTTCCAGGATTTTGACCCAGCGACAGTGAAGGAAGGTGATATAGTTCCAAGCCAGGATGGTGTGTATCTTGGAGGGGAACTTGCAGGTGGTGATGTTCCCATGCATCCGCTGCCCTTGTCCTTCTTGGTGGTAGAGGTTGCAGGTTTGGAAGGTGCTGTCGAAGGAGTCTTGGTGAGTTGCTGCAGTGCATCTTGAAGATGGTACATATTGCTGCCATTGTGCATCGGTGGTGGAGGGAGTGAATGTTGAAGGTGGTGGATGGGGTGGCAATCAAGTGGGCTGCTTTCTTCAGGATGGAGTCAAGCTTCTTGAGTGTTGTTGGAACTGCACCCATCCAGATAAGTGGAGAGCATTCCATCACACTCCTGACTTGTGCCTTGGAGTATAATGTGGGAAAATGTAAACTTGTCCACTTTGGCCAGAAGAATAGAAAAGCAACATATTATTTAAATGGAGAGAGATTGCAGAACTCTGAGATGCAGAGAGATCTGGGTGTCCTACTACACGAAACACAAAAAGTGCCTTGTAGATGGTGGACAGGCCTTGGGGAGTCAGGAGGTGAGTTACGCACTGCAGAATTCCTAGCATTTGTTCCTGCTCTTGTAGCTACAGTATTTATGTGGCTAATCCAGTTCAGTTTCTGGTCAATGGTAACCCCCACAATGTTGATAGTGGGGGATTCAGCAATGGTAATGCCATTGAACATCAGGGGGAGATGGTTAGATTCTCTCTTGTTTGAGATGGCCAATGCCTGGCACTTGTGTGGCACGAATGTTACTCACCACTTAGCAGCCCAAGCCTGGATATTGTCCAGGTCTTGCTGCATCGGGATACGGGCTGCTTCAGTATCTGACGAGTTGCGAATGGTGCTGAACATTGTGCAATCATCAGCAAAAATCCCCACTTCCATCTTTATGATGGAGGGAAGGTCATTGATGAAGCAGCTGAAGATGGTTGTGCCTAGGACACTACCCTGAGGAACTCCTGCATTGATGTCCTGGGACTGAGATGATTGACATCCAACAACCACAACCATCTTCCTTTGTAATAGGTTTGACTCCAATCAGCAGAGAGCTTTCCCCCTGATCCCCATTGACTCCTGTTTTGCTAAGACTCCTTGATGCCATAACTCAGTCAAATGCTGCCTTGATGTCAAGGGCAGTCACTCTCACCTCACCTCTTGAGTTCAGCTCTTTTTTTCCATGTTTAGACAAAGGCTATAATGAGGTCAGGAGCTGAGTGGCCTTGGCGGAATCCAAACTGAGGATTAGAGAACAGTTTATTGACAGCCACTCAGTGATTCAAACATAGCAGGTAGCAGTATTTCTTCTTGCTAAAATAAAAAGAACAAGCAGTTCCCTTAAACTTCCTGGGTCTTGGTTCTTGCTGGGGAATGAGCAGGCATTTCGTCTCCCTCCTCACAGGCCTTGCAATGTAAGATATAGTGCTGCAAATTCAGTGGTCATCCTAAGCTGCCAGCAAAGTCATCTTTTTTATCTATTCTTTTTAAAATTTCTTCAAAAAATATAAATTCAGATCTCCAGTCAGTGTATTTTAAAAAATTATCATTCAACAAAGCAAGTTGGCTTGACACCGTATTTATAAAGCCCAGAATCCCATATGCTTTATTAACCACTGTGTCAACCTGCCCTGCAACCTTTAATGTGCATATATACCCCCAGGTCCCTCTGGTCATGCACTCTGTTAGAATTGTGCCCTTTAATTTATATTGCCACTCCTCATTCTTCCTACCAAAATGAATCACTTCACATATTTCTGCATTAAATTTCATCTGTCACTTGTCCGCCCATTCCACCAGCCTACGTCCTCTTGAAGTTTATCGCTATCTTCCTCACAGTTCACAATACTTTCAACTTTTGTGTCATCTGCAGATTTTGAAATTGTGCCCTGTACACCCAAGTCTAGGTCATTAATATATATCAAAAAAAGCAGGGATCCAAACACCAACCCCTGGGGAACCCCGCTATACACCTTCCTCCAGTCCAAAATACAACCCTCACAACTAATTTGTTTCCTGTCACTCAGCCAATTTTGTATCTATGCTGCTACTGTCCCTTTAAATCCATGGGCTCTAACTTTGCAGACAAACCTATTATGTGGTGCTTTATCAAATGCCTTTTGGAAGTCCATGTCCACCACATCAACTGCATTACCCTCATCAATAGCCTCAGCTATTTACAATCTATATTAATGATTTAGATGAAGAGACAGCGAGTAATGTATCTAGGTTTCTGATGATGCAAAGGAAGGTGGAAAGGTAAACTGTGGGGAGGACACAGAGAGGCTGCAAAGAGATATAGACAGGTTAAGTGAGTGGGCAACAAAATGGCAGATGGAGTATAATGTAGAGAAATGTGAAGTTATTCACTTTGGTCGTAAGAACAGAAAAGCAGAATATTTTTTTAAAGATGTGAAACTTGTAAGTGTCGATGTTCAAAGAGACTTGGGTGTGCTTGTACAAGGAATGCAGAAAATTAACATGCAGGTACTGCAAGCATTTAGGAAGGAAAATGGTATGTTGGACTTTATTGCAAGGGGATTGGAGTACAGGAATAAAGAAGTCTTGCTGCAATTGTACAGGGTTTTAGTGAGACCACGTCTGGAATACTATGTGCAGTTTTGGTCTCCACATTTAAGAAAAGAGATATTTGCATTGGAGTCATTGGCGAAGGTTCACTAAATTGGTCCCTGGGATGAGGGGATTGTTCTGTGATGAGAGGCTGATTAAATTGGGCCTATACTCTCTGGAGTTTAGAAGAATGAGAGGCAATCTCATTGAAACACAAGATTCTGAAGGGGCTGGATAGGGTGGACAATGCGAGATTGTTTCCACTGGTCAAGGAATCTAAAGCATGGCGGCACAGACTCAGGATAAGGGGCCGATCATTTAGGACTGAGATGAGGCGAAATTACTTCACTCAAAAGATTGTGAATCTACGGAGTTCTCTACCCCAGAGGGTTTTGGATGCTCCATCGTTGAATATATTTAAGGCCGGGAAAGACATATTTTTGTTCTCTCAGGGAATCAAGGGCTAAGGCAAGCAACAGGAAGCTGGAGTTGAAACCTAAGATCAGCCATTATTATATTGAATGGTGGAGCAGGCTCGATGGGCCATATGGTCTACTCCTGCTCCTATTTCTTATAATCAACCCTCTCTGCTACCTCATCAAAAACTCAAGTAAGTTAAACATGATTTGCCCTTAACAAGTCCATGCTGCACAGTGGCGCAGTGGTTAGCACCGCAGCCTCACAGCTCCAGCGACCCGGGTTCAATTCTGGGTACTGCCTGTGTGGAGTTTGCAAGTTCTCCCTGTGTCTGCGTGGGTTTTCTCCGGGTGCTCCGGTTTCCTCCCACAAGCCAAAAGACTTGCAAGTTGGTAGGTAAATTGGCCATTATAAATTGCCCCTAGTATAGGTAGATGGTAGGGAAATATAGGGACAGGTGGGGAGGTGGTAGGAATATGGGATTAGTGTAGGATTAGTATAAATGGGTGGTTGATGGTCGGCACAGACTCGGTGGGCCGAAGGGCCTGTTTCAGTGCTGTATCTCTAAAAAAAAAAATCCACATTTGTCCAAGGGACTATTTTGTCCCAAATTAACATTTCTAAAAGCTTTCCCACCACCGAGGTTAAACTGACTGGCCTGCATTTGCTGGGCTTGTCCTTACACCCTTTTTTGAACAAGGCTGTAACATTTGCAATTCTCAAGTCCTCTGGTACCACATCTGTTATCTAAGGAAGATTGGAAGATTATGGCCAGTGCCTCTGCAATTTCCACCCTTATTTCCCTCGGTATCCTTGAATGCATCTCATTTGATCCTGGTGACTTATCAACTTTAAGTAAAGCCAGCCTATCTAATACCTCCTCTTTATCAATTTTCAGCCCATTTTGTGCCTCAATTACCTCCTGTTTCACCATGACTTGGGCAGCATTTTCTTCCTTGGTAAAGACAGATGCAAAGTACTGAATCTGTACTTCAGCCATGCCCTCTGCTTCCATGTGTAAATCCCCTTTTCAGTCCCTAATTGGCCCCATTCCTCCTTTTACCATCCTTTTACTATTTATATGTCTATAGAAGACTTTTAAATTCCCTTTTATGTTAGCCACGAGTCTCTTCTTTGCTTCTCTTATTTGTTTTTTCACTTCCCCTCTGAAATTTCTATATTCAGCCTGGTTCTCAATTGTATTATCCACCTGACATCTGTCATATGCACCCTTTCTCTACTTCAGTTTACTCTCTATCTCTTTCATCATCCAGGGAGCTCTGCATCTGTTTACCCTACCTTTCCCCCTCATGGGAATGTACCTTGACTGTACCCAAGTTATCTCCTCCTTAAAAGCAGCCCATTGTTCAGTTACACTTTTACTTTCCAATCTTTGATTCCAATTTACTTGGTCAATATCTGTTGTCACTGTATTGAAATTGGCCCTCCCTCAATTAATTATCTTTACTCTGGATTTTCCATAGCTAACCTAATCCCTATGGTCACTGTCCCCTAAATGTTCCCCTACTGTCAATGGATTCCTTGACCCACCTCATTCCTTCAAACCAGATCCAGGAATGCTTCCTTCCTCATTGGACTGAAAACATGCTGATGTAGAAAATTCTCCTGAACACATTCTAGAAACACTTTCCCCTCTTTGCCTTTTACACTATTACTATTGCAGTCCCTACTCTGATAATTAAAATCCCTTAATATAACTGCTCTATAATTCTTGCACCTCTCTGTAATTTACTTACAAAAATGTTCCTATAGATCCTTCCCACTAGTTGGTGGCCTTTGGAATACCCCCAGCAATGTAATGGTACCTCGATTGTTTCTTAGCTCTAACCAAATAGATTCTGTCCTTGACCCCTCTAGGGCTTCCTCCCTCTCCAGCACTGTAATGTTCTCCTTAATCACTGCAGCTATCCCTCTGCCTTTCCTTCCTTCCCTATCTTTCCTGAACATCTTGTATCCAGGGATATTTAGTATCCAGTCCTACCCTTTTTTGAGCCAGGTCTCCATTCTCACCACATCATATTTCGACATGGCTATCAGCCTGCAGATCACCAACCTTATTTACCACACTCTGTGCATTCATATACATGCACAGTAAACTAATATAGATCTTATTACATTCCCTCTTACACTGACTACACCTAATGCCTTACTATTTCTTACTCTACTGCTATCTGTCTCTCCCAATTCTTTGTACACTTTGGTTTTTCTCTCTAAATTTACCTCCTGGTTCCCACATTTCTGCTAAGTGAAAATGAACAGTATTCAGCATAAAACATTACATCACCAACTTTGCATCATTCGTGATATATCAAAACAATAATGGCACTTCTCCATAACTACCTCTCCATGTTTATTGAACCTTGAACATGGATTTTCACTTATGTGCTGAAACAGAGTCTCTGACTTAGATCATTTGGTTGGAATCTGGCTGTAGACTGACTGATGTGCTCAGCACATGTAGCCCAATATAAACCCATAACTGAAAACCCCTGGCCATGGTACTCTCTTTCAAAAGGATTACAAAGAGTCAGCGATATTGGTTCCAACTCACAACTCCAACCTACGCCTTCATACCAGACTCAGGTATCAATCAAAGAATTACTACCCCAGACTGAGCCTGATTCTGTGATCTCTGCACAAATGGCCTGAAACCACCTATGAAGACATACCAGAAGAAAGGACATCGACAGATTTGCTTCCTTAGCTTGGCTGCCACTTAAGCAAAAACATAGAATATTTTGGAATTGAAAGAGGTAGCATGACCATTTAAACGCCTAACAAATTAAACACTCAATTATTCATCAGGAACTAATTTACATATGCAGGTTCATACAGATATTTCATTCAAGGTTTAACTGTTGGTCAGGACACTAGAAGTCCCCTACTCTTCTGTGATTAGTGAGAATGCAGACAGAACCTTAGTTTCATGTCCCATCTGAAAGATGGCACCTCCAACAATGCAGCACTCCCTCAGTACAGCACTGAGATAATGTGCTGAAATCCCAGATTCGGACTTGAATCAACAACCTTCTGTCTAGAGGCAAGAGTGCTGTCATTGAGCCAAGGCTGACACTGCACAATGGATGCAAATCATCTTAATATAGACAAATGTACATTCTGTCACAAATAGTCATCAACAACGGTACACTTTATATCCTCATTTGTTATGTTTGCCTGTATAATACAGAGCAAAAGCATTACCAAGCTGGAAAAAATATGGGCCGAGATTTAACGAGGAGGTGGCCCCTCCCATTGGCTGAAAAGTCGGGGCGAGCCTGCCTCCTGGAAGCCAAGGCTGTATTTTACCATCCTCAGCCACTCTAAGGCAGGATGTCCTGCCTCCAAGAGCAACCAGCCAATCAGAGGGCCGGCAGCTCTTCAGTCCCAGCAACGCCACTGGGAGGGATGGCCATTGCTGGGACTGCAGCAGTCCCCAAGAGCAGCAGCCATCGAGGAGGCCTAGTTTGCAGGTAAGTGTGGTTGGGGATCTCCCGGGCCAATCAGCCAGGCCCTGGGGAGAGCTTGGGGGAGTCGATCGTAAGAATAGGGTGGGGGGGTCTTGTAGTGTGGGGCGACACGCTGCTGGGGAGGCCTTCATGGGGCACAGGGTGCTCGATTAGGAGGGAACCCCCCCCCCCTCCCCACCGTGGCCACAGAGAGGCCGACAGGTTTTACTGGGTGGTCTCCCCAGGTGGCAAAGTGCCCATCTGCCACTGGTAAAATACCAGTAGTGGCGGGAAGAGGCCCTTAAGTGGCCATTAATTTGCAGTGCCCGCCACTTCCCCTCCACTGATAAACTACTAGGGGAGGCTGGCAGGCAATGGGTACAGTGCTCCCGCCCTCCCACCCGATTTTATGCAACACCCCCACCCCCACTTCCCAGCCCTCTCCTGGGGGACGGTGGGTGGGGGGAGGGGGCTGCTGCATAAAATTTCAGCCATGGAGTTTGCTTTATTATAGCCTGCATTTTGGTTGTGAGTTTTCTTATGTACTTGATGTTGTGTCACTTGAATAGATTGCAATTATTATAGTCAAAAATTGTTTTAAGTACGTAGCAGAGATTCATGTGATATTTTGTTACTAATCATTCATTTCTTTTCCCTAGAATAAGATACTTTTCAAGTTCTACAAGCTAGTGAGCCATAAATGGTTTGAACCATTCACCATTGCTTTAATAACATTGAACGTGCTGGTGATGGCATGTGATCATTATGGGCAAACGAAGATGTTCGCCTTAGTTTTAAATTGGTTCAACCTAATATTTGCAGCTCTATTTACAGTTGAAGCAATTTTAAAACTACTGGGTCAACGACAGTACTATTTCACTCAAGCCTGGAATATCTTTGATTTTCTCGTCGTCGTTCTTTCCCTTGTAGGTAAGTCCCATTTTACTGCTAATCTTTCTGATTTAATAAAATCACTAATGTAGCAATACTGTTTAAGAGAGGGAAGGAAAAGCAGCTTTGTAGAGAAATGCTCAAGTACAGTGCCAGGTGAATCAGCCAAGGAGCAACTTAGAATAAATTTTTGGAGATGCATATAGGGTGGAACTTCTTCTCCGCCACACCAAATATGCAAAGATCCATTTTAAGATCACTTTTTCATGATTGAATTTTTAAAAAATCAAAGCAGTGGCATTGTTAGTACTATATTTCCCTTTATTTGGAATAATATCTATTTAATCTTGTCAGTTATTTGCTAGATTCATTTTGTAAAATGCTAGTTTTACAATAATACTGAAAGAGCTTGTTTTGAAACCTTGCATTGAGTACCCCCATAATGCACATATAGCATTCTATAATGTGCAAGGTGACATCTTTCATTTATTTCAGATGTAGCTGATATTATTTTATTTATTTTATTGATGGGCTGAGCTGTCTGTAAATAATACCTGTTGTTTTTCGCCATGTGGTCCTTGCACAGCCTGCATACCAAAAAGCACAAATAACTAGCCATGGATGTTTCCTTGGTTCTGTTTGCATGATGAGAAAAGGATCTATTAATCTTTGTAAATCAAAGGCAACTTCATTTGGAGGAAAATAATCCAATCAATTAAGTTTATTTCTAAAACATAAATGTGCATCACTACAAAGGTCAAATTGTAGGAATAATTTTCTAATGCTGTTATCAGCAGGAGTCTTGCCAATTGGGAGCACATGTAGAAAATTTGGTTAATAAAAGCAAAATACTGCGGATGCTGGAAATCTGAAACAAAAACAAGAAATGCTGGAATCACTCAGCAGGTCTGGCAGCATCTGTGGAAAGAGAAGCAGAGTTAACGTTTCGGGTCAGTGACCGAAGAAGGGTCACTGACCCGAAACGTTAACTCTGCTTCTCTTTCCACAGATGCTGCCAGACCTGCTGATTAGAAAATTTGGTTACTTTATGTGTATGATTCTCTGCCCATCAATTTAAACAATCGCAAATTCATATATAATACTGCCTGAATTTCTCATATATATTTCTTGAGGGCGAAGCTCTGTGCTGGAAGTAAAATAGACCTTTTCCTTAATGTTGATAATATTGTGAATTGCAATCACGTTACTTTTTCTGTACCTTACATATGAATCTGTCCAATCTCTAATAACAATACACATTTTTTGTCTGTCCGGACTGTTTTGATTGGTCACTTTAAGGGACGTGTCTTTTGGTGGGTTTATTTGGTGGATGGTGCCTGGAGCATGTGGAGGCACATGTGGTGTGCAGAGGACTGGAGCATGTGATGCACCTGCGGCTGCCAACGGTTAGTGGCGGCGGTGGGGTGGGGGGCTTGATGGAGGACAAAAACAGCAGAAGGTAAGGGAAGCGCATCAACAAAGTTACCTTGGCTGCAGAGCTTGTTTCTGTGAGGAACGGCATGGAATGGGGATGGAAGGAAATGGGATGGGGATGGCATGGGCAGGATGGAATGGTTTGGGTTGGGAATGGCGTGGCAGGGGTGGCATGGGAGGGGTGGATGAGATGATGGCGTTGGTTGAGTGTGACACAATGGCAGAGACAATTATTTGATGCAGCTGATTATTCAAAGGTTAATCTTTGTACTAAAAATGAAGATTCACTAGATTTGAATGAAAATGTTTTAGAAAGGCTGTCAAGTGAATTAAAAGAATACATGAGCATTGAGTCTATAGACGAAGAAGATAACAGTCTGTACTCTCCAGGTTTTCTACACAGTCTAACTCCAATGGGCATGCCACCGCAGAAACTTAGACTCAAGAAAGGAGTGGTTATAATGTTGCTACGAAGAAGGACTTTGTCATGGAACAAGATTGGTTTTCTTCGATGATAGATGCTGAAATTGTAATGGGCAGATTTCAAGGAAATAGAGTGTTTATTCTTCAAATAGTGTTGAGCCCATCAAATGTAAACCTGCCTTTTCAACTCAGCAGAAAATAGTTCCCAATTCGACTTTCATATTCTTCGACTATGAACAAGTCATAAGGCCAGACTCTTGACAAAATTTGTATTCATATTCCTAGGCCTGTTTTTACACATGGACAGCTTTATGTAGCTTTTTCCAGACTGAGAAGTTTTGATTCTGTTAAAGTCCTTGTTGAAAGAATAACTAGAAATCAGAATACTTTAAAGAAGTACTGTTGCAATAAAGATACTAATCTGACTACAAATGTTTTGCGGGTCTCTGCTGGTTATAGTATAATCAGTGGTGGACCATGACTGGATGAGCTCTGAGTCTGATCCAGTAATACTGTTGCACTAGAATGCTTCCCACTCACTAAAGACCACAGAATAGCAATCATAAATTGTAGATCAGATAAAAATTAGAGTATCATTCCAAAATCAAGCAACACTGCATCCATGTCTCAATTTTATGCCATCATTCCTGCTCTTATTATGATAGCACTCAGTGGCGCAGTGGTTAGCACCGCAGCCTCACAGCTCCAGCGACCCGGGTTCAAATCTGGGTACTGCCTGTGTGGAGTTTGCAAGTTCTTTCTGTGTCTGCGTGGGTTTCCTCTGGGTGCTCCGGTTTCCTCCCACAGCCAAAACACTTGCAGGTTGATAGGTGAATTGGCCATTATAAATTGCCACTAGTATAGGTAGGTGGTAGGGGAATAGAGGGACAGGTGAGGATGTGGTAGGAATATGGGATTAGTGCAGGATTAGTATAAATGGGTGGTTAATGGTCGGCACAGACTTGGTGGGCCGAAGGGCCTGTTTCAGTGCTGTATATCTAAATCTAAATCTAAAAATCACTAACAAATCTTGGAGAATAACAAAAAATTTGATTTAATTAATGAAATTCAACAGCTTAAGATGAACATGATCTCTTCAGCCACCAGAGTCAATATGGACAAGTAGGATCTTAATAAATCAGTCTCCAAGTTAAAGATGATAAGGATCAGATCAATCATCCCTCACCCAATTTTTATTTGCTCATGTTTTGTTCTAGGAGTGCAATGGGAAACAAGAAGGCTTTTGCTGCTTCCTGGTCCAGCCTCATTCAGAATATTAATTTTATTCATTTAGGGAGTGCCCTTGCTGTCCCAGATATTCTGAAGCATGTATTAGGTCCCCCATGGCAGACTAGTAATGAAAGAAAAAGCCCATGGGATCCAAGGCAAAGTGGCAAGTTGAATCCAAAATTGGCGCAGAGGAGGAAGCAAAGGCTAATGGTTGATGCCTCTTTTTGACTGGAAGGCTGTTTCCAGTGGGTTCCAAGGGGTTCAGTACTAGGTCCCTTGCTTTTTGTGGTATATTTCAATGATTTGGACTTGAATGTAGGGGGTATGATTAAGAAATTTTGCAGACGATACAAAGTGTGTCTATTTCAACGCCAGGAGCATCCGGAATAAGGTGGGTGAGCTTGCAGCATGGGTTGGTACCTGGGATCTCGATGTAGTGGCCATTTCGGAGACATGGGTAGAGCAGGGGCAGGAATGGATGTTGCAGATTCCGGGATTTAGATGTTTCAGTAAGAACAGAGAAGATGGTAAAAGAGGGGGGGGTGTGGCATTGTTAATCAAGGAGAGTATTACAGCGACAGAAAGGACGTTTGAGGACTCGTCTACTGAGGTAGTATGGGCTGAGGTTAGAAACAGGAGAGGTGAGGTTACCCTGTTGGGAGTCTTTTATAGACCTCCGAATAGTTCCAGAAATGTAGAGGAAAGGATAGCGAAGATGATTCTCGACAGGGGTGAGAGTAACAGGGTAGTTGTTATGGGGGACTTTAACTTTCCAAATATCGACTGGAAATACTATAGTTCGAGTACTTTAGATGGGTCAGTTTTTGTCCAGTGTGTGCAGGAGGGTTTTCTGACACAGTATGTAGACAGGCCAACCAGGGGCGATGCCACATTGGATTTGGTACTGGGAAATGAACCCGGCCAGGTGTTAGATTTAGATGTAGGTGAGCACTTTGGTGATAGTGATCACAATTCGGTTAGGTTTACCTTAGCGATGGGCAGGGACAGGTATATACCGCAGGGCAAGAATTATAACTGGGGGAAAGGAAATTATGATGCGATTAGGCAAGATTTAGGATGCGTAGGATGGGGAAGGAAACTGCAGGGGATGGGAACAATCGAAATGTGGAGCTTATTCAAGGAGCAGCTACTGCGTGTCCTTGATAAGTATGTACCTGTGAGGCAGGGAGGAAATTGTCGTGCGAGGGAGCCGTGGTTTACTAAAGAAGTTGAAGCGCTTGTCAAGAGGAAGAAGAAGGCTTACGTTAGGATGAGACGTGAAGGCTCAGTTAGGGCGCTTGAGAGCTACAAGCTAGCCAGGAAGGATCTAAAGGGAGAGCTAAGAAGAGCAAGGAGAGGACACGAGAAGTCATTGGTGGATCGGATCAGGGAAAACCCTAAGGCTTTCTATAGGTATATCAGGAATAAAAGAATGACTAGAGTTAGATTAGGGCCAATCAAGGATAGTAGTGGGAAGTTGTGTGTGGAATCAGAGGAGATAGGGGAAGTGTTAAATGAATATTTTGCGTCAGTATTTACAGTAGAGAAAGAAAATGTTGTTGAGAATACTGAGATTCAGGCTACGAGGCTAGATGGGATTGAGGTTCACAAGGAGGAGGTGTTAGCAATTTTGGAAAGTGTAAAAATAGATAGGTTCCCTGGGCCAGATGGGATTTATCCTAGGATTCTCTGGGAAGCTAGGGAGGAGATTGCAGAGCCTTTGTCCTTGATCTTTATGTCGTCATTGTCGACAGGAATAGTGCCGGAAGACTGGAGGATAGCAAATGTTGTCCCCTTGTTTAAGAAGGGGAGTAGAGACAGCCCTGGTAATTATAGACCTGTGAGCCTTACTTCGGTTGTGGGTAAAATGTTGGAAAAGGTTATAAGAGACAGGATTTATAATCATCTTGAAAAGAATAAGTTCATTAGCGATAGTCAGCACGGTTTTGTGACGGGTAGGTCGTGCCTCACAAACCTTATTGAGTTTTTCGAGAAGGTGACCAAACAGGTGGATGAGGGTAAAGCAGTGGATGTGGTGTATATGGATTTCAGTAAGGCGTTTGATAAGGTTCCCCACGGTAGGCTATTGCAGAAAATACGGAAGTATGGGGTTGAAGGCGATTTAGAGCTTTGGATCAGAAATTGGCTAGCTGAAAGAAGACAGAGGGTGGTGGTTGATGGCAAATGTTCATCCTGGAGTTTAGTTACTAGTGGTGTACCACAAGGATCTGTTTTGGGGCCACTGCTGTTTGTCATTTTTATAAATGACCTGGAAGAGGGTGTAGAAGGGTGGGTTAGTAAATTTGCAGATGACACTAAGGTCGGTGGAGTTGTGGATAGTGCCGAAGGATGTTGTAGGGTACAGAGAGACATAGATAGGCTGCAGAGCTGGGCTGAGAGATGGCAAATGGAGTTTAATGCGGAAAAGTGTGAGGTGATTCACTTTGGAAGGAGTAACAGGAATGCAGAGTACTGGGCTAATGGGAAGATTCTTGGTAGTGTAGATGAACAGAGAGATCTTGGTGTCCAGGTGCATAAATCCCTGAAGGTTGCTAACCAGGTTAATAGGGCTGTTAAGAAGGCATATGGTGTGTTAGCTTTTATTAGTAGGGGGGTCGAGTTTCGGAGCCACGAGGTCATGCTGCAGCTGTACAAAACTCTGGTGAGACCGCACCTGGAGTATTGCGTGCAGTTCTGGTCACCGCATTATAGGAAGGATGTGGAAGCTGTGGAAAGGGTGCAGAGGAGATTTACTAGGATGTTGCCTGGTATGGAGGGAAGGTCTTATGAGGAAAGGCTGAGGGACTTGAGGTTGTTTTCGTTGGAGAGAAGGAGGAGGAGAGGTGACTTAATAGAGACATATAAGATAATCAGAGGGTTAGATAGGGTGGATAGTGAGCGTCTTTTTCCTCTGATGGTGATGGCAAACACGAGGGGACATAGCTTCAAGTTGAGGGGTGATAGATATAGGACAGATGTGAGAGGTAGTTTCTTTACTCAGAGAGTAGTAAGGGCGTGGAACGCCCTGCCTGCAGCAGTAGTAGACTCGCCAACTTTAAGGGCATTTAAGTGGACATTGGATAGACACATGGATGAAAATGGAATAGTGTAGGTCAGATGGTTTCACAGGTTGGCGCAACATCGAGGGCCGAAGGGCCTGTACTGCGCTGTAATGTTCTAATTCGAAAAAAAAAAAAAATTCTTAGCCATGTGGTTGATAATGAAGAAGAAAGCTGTAGACTGGAGGAAGATACAGAAAATCTCCCAGAAATACTGGGGAACCAAGGGACTTGTAAAACTGATGAACTGAAAGAAATTAGTATTAATAAAGAGGTAGTACTCGAAAAATGAACTGGATTGAAGGTTGATAAATACCCTGGACCAGATGAGCTGCATCCCAGAGTGTTGAAGGAGGTGGCTATAGCGATAGTGGATGCATTGGTGGTTATCTTTCAAAATTCTATAGATTCTAGAAAAGTTCCTGCAGACTGGAAAGTAGCAAATGTAACCCCACTATTTAGAGTCATAGAGTCATAGAGTGATACAGCACTGAAACAGGCCCTTCGGCCCACCAAGTCTGTGCCGACCAACAACCACCCATTTATACTAATCCTACATTAATCCCATATTCCCTACCACATCCCCACCATTCTCCTACCACCTACCTACACTAGGGTCAATTTACAATGACCAATTTACCTATTAACCTGCAAGTCTTCGGCTGTGGGAGGAAACCGGAGCACCCGGCGGAAACCCACGCGGTCACGGAGAACTTGCAAACTCCACACAGGCAGTACCCAGAAGCGAACCCAGGTTGCTGGAGCTGTGAGGCTGCGGTGCTAACCACTGCGCCACTGTGCCGTCCAAGCAGAGGTGTCACAAGGCATAAATTTAAGATACCATCAGGTAAAGGCCTGCTACCCGACCCAAACCCAACTGGACCAGACGACATCTGTCAGGTTCGGGTTGCACTTCTGGGTCCGGCATTCGGGCTCGGGCTGGGTCGGACATGCTCCATCACAGGTAAGTGGTTCCACTCTTACTTTTTGGATTAGAAAGGTGGTTTTATTACAGTTATTTTAAGCTTGTGCAGATCACCATCAAAATGAAAAACAGAAGGTAAGTTAACTGATGGTTGGGTCGGGTGCGGGAAAACATGGAAGGACTCGGGCCAGGTCGGGCTTTCTTTGCAGACCCGAGCAGGCCTTTACCATCAGGTGCAGTTCATTACATGTCAATAGCGTTTTTACTTGGGCCTTGGTACAAGTCCAATGCAGAGAGGAAGAATATAGATATCCTCTTTCCGGGTATATAACTGAAAATCATTCTAATAGGATGGAGTGCACGGCATAAAATTGAGGCAGAAATGGAAATATCACACTTATACAGCACAAACACTCCAGGTGATTTTTTTAAAAATTGGGCTGTCATGCAGGCCCCCACTAGCCAAGAATGAGGCACATTAATTTTGACACCTGGACACTAAATTTCAAATTGTTGTTGGAAAGAGAAGGCCTAAGAAAGGAATGAAAAAGAAAACAGGGAACTACAAACCTGTTAGTTTGACATCAGTAGTAGGGAAAATGTTAGAATCTATTAGAAAGGATGTGATCACTAGGCACTCGCCAGAGCTGACGAGCAGCCATAAAGACGGGGCTGAAGTGTGGCGAGTCGAAGAGACTTAGTAGTTGGCAGGAAAAAAGACAGAGGCGAAAGGGGAGAGCCAACTGTGTAACAGTCCCGACAAACAAATTTCTCTGCAGCACCTGTGGAAGAGCCTGTCACTCTAGAATTGGCCTTTATAGCCACTCCAGGCGCTGCTTCACAAACCACTGACCACCTCCAGGCGCTTATCCATTGTCTCTCGAGATAAGGAGGCCAAAGAAGAACTAGGCACTTAGAAAATAATGATATGATTGAGCAGAGTCGACATGGATTTATGGAAGGGAAATCATGTTTGACAAACCAGTTGGAGTATTTTGAGGATGTTCCTTGTAGCATAGATAAAGAAGAACCAGAAGGCTTCTGATACGATCCCACCCAGGAGGTTAGTAAACTAAATTAGAGCACATGGGATTGGGGATAATATACTGGTGTGGATAGAAAATTGTTTAACAGACAGAGAGTAGGAATAAATGGCTCATTTTCAGGATGGCAGGTTATGACTTGTGGGGTACCGCAAGGATCAGTGCTGGGTCCACAGCTGTTCACAATCGATATAAATGATTTGGATTTGGATTTGGGGACCAAATATAATATTTCCACATTTGCTGATGACACAAAACTAGGTGGGAACCTAAAATAAAAACAAGAAATGCTGGAAATACTCAGCAGGTCTGGCAGCATCTGTGAAGAGAGAAACAGAGTTAAAGTTTCAGGTCAGTGACCCTTCATCAGAACATCGAAGACCAAAGTACAGAAAGTTCTCATCAGGGAACTCCTCTTTGCTGACAGTGCTGCATTAACATCTCACACTGAAGAGTGTCTGCAGAGACTCATCGACAGGATTGCGGCTGCCAGCAACGAATTTGGCCTAACCATCGGCCTCAAGAAAACGAACATCATGGGACAGGACATCAGAAATGCTCCATCCATCAATATCGGCGACCACACTCTGGAAGTGGTTCAAGAGTTCACCTACCTAGGCTCATCTATCACCAGTAACCTGTCTCTCGATGCCGAAATCAACAAGCGCATGGGAAAGACTTCCACTGCTATGTCCAGACTGGCCAAGAGAGTGTGGGAAAATGGCGCACTGACACGGAACACAAAAGTCCGATTGTATCAAGACTGTGTCCTCAGTACCTTGCTCGACGGCAGCGAGGCCTGGACAACATATGTCAGCCAAGAGCGACGTCTCAATTCATTCCATCTTCGCTGCCTCCAGAGAATCCTTGGCATCAGGTGGCAGGACCATATCTCCAACACAGAAGTCCTCGAGGCGGCCAACATCCTCAGCTTATACACACTACTGAGTCAGCGACGCCTGAGATGGCTTGGCCATGTGAGCCGCATGGAAAATGGCAGAATCCCCAAGGACACATTATACAGCGAGCTCGTCACCGGTATCAGACCCACCGGCCGTCCATGTCTCCGCTTTAATGATGTCTGCAAATGCGACATGAAGTCCTGTGACATTGACCACAAGTCGTGGGAGTCAGTTTCCAGCGATCGCCAGAGCTGGCGGGCAGCCATAAAGGCGGGGCTAAAGTGTGGCGAGTCGAAGAGACTTAGCAGTTGGCAGGAAAAAAGACAGAAGCGCAAGGAGAGAGCCAACTGTGTAACAGCCCCGACAACCAATTTTATCTGCAGCACCTGTGAAAGAGTTTGTCACTCTAGAATTGGCCTTTATAGCCACTCCAGGCGCTGCTTCACAAACCACTGACCACCTCCAGGCGCTTACCCATTATCTCTCGAGACAAGGAGGCCAAAGATAAGATATATACACTTTGGTAGAAAGAACAAAACGACAAAGTATTTCTTAAATGGTGAGAGGTTGGGAAGTGTTGATGTCCATAGGGATCTGGGTGTCCTTGTTCATGAGTCACTAAAAGCTAGCATGCAGATGCAGCAAGCAATTAGGAAGCAAATGGTATGTTGGCCTTCTTCGCAAGGGGATTTGAGTACAGGAGTAAAGCAGTCTTGCGGCAATTTTATAGAGCCTTGGTGAGACTGTGTACAATTTTGGTCTCCTCATCTAAGGAAGGATATACTTGCCATCGAGGGAGTGCTACGGTGGTTCACCAGACTAATCCCTGGGATGGCCGGATTTTCTTATGAGGAGAGATTGAGAAAACTGGGCTTGTATTCTCTAGGGTTTCAAAGAATGAGAGGTGATTTAATTGAAACTTACAAAATTCTTACAGGGTGTGGCAGGGTGGATATAAATAGGGTGTTTCCCCTGGTTGGTGAGTCAATAACCAGAAAACATAGACCAGAATTTTACCTAGTCAAATTGGGTATCCTTGGAGGCAGCTGAAGCAAAAAATGGTGGGCGATCATGTTGGATTGGGTCCCCGACGCCATTATGCCGAATCTCCATTTTACCCTCATCAGACAGCGGGCAAGGTGGAGACGCCATTCGCCGTCCGATTTAAGGCAATTAAGGGCTGATTAAAGTCATCGAAAAGGCAATTGACAGCCATTTTCCATCTTTGGGACACTGCAATCATAGGCATTGTCCACTCTTGAAGAGGGCCCTCCAGTGAGGAAGAGAACGCCACAAGGAGGGACAGGGGGACAAGTGGCCAAGGAAATCAGAGACCTGCTGGCCAACTGCAGCCTGGTAATGGAGTAGGAGCAGAAGGCCACAGTGTGCACCAGGAGCAAACACCTGTGAGGAGACCAGTCTACCCAGCAGGCAGGGTGTACTGGCAGCGGCCGAGCTTTCTGCAGATGTCAGAGTGCCAGTGCCTTAGCAGACTGCACCTGTCCCGAGAGACTGTCACATCTCTGTGTGAGATGCTGGCAGCGGAGGTCAGCTCCAACTGCGTGGGTGGCCATCCGGTGACACTAAAGGTCACAGACTCTCTGAACTTCTATGGATCAGGCTCATTCCAAACTTCCACAAGAGACATGTGTGGAATCTCACAATCATCAGCACAGCACTGCATCAAGGTGGTAACTGATGCCATATTAGGGCGTGCCAACCAGTTCGTCAAGTTCTAGACAGACTCCACCAGTCAGGCCGAGAGAGCCAGAGGCTTCAGCACCATCGCTGGGCTCCCCGTGGTCCAAGGTGTGATTGGCTGTACACATATGGCCATTAGAGCACCTGCAGATCTGCCAGGGGCCTTCAATAATCGAAAGGGGTTTTCACTCAATGAATGTGCAACTTGTCTGTGACCACCCTAAGGGTATATTGCAGGTGTGTGCTCGTTTTCTAGGAAGCAGTCATGATGCATTCATTCTCCGGAATCCCCAGGTGCCAGCACTATTCAGCACCCCCCTGAATGCCTGCACGGATGGATACTTGGTGACAGGGGTTACCCGCTGAAGACATGGCTGATGACACCTGTGAGGAAACCATGGAATGAAGCAGAGGAATGGTACAATGCGAGCCATGCGACCACCAGAGTCACCATTGAGCAGACCATTGGTCTTCTGCAGATGAGATTTAGGTGCCTGGATCGCTCAGGTGGTGCCCTTCAGAATTCACCAGCAAGGGTATCTCGCATTGTTGTTCTCTGCTGCGCTTTACATAACCTGGCACTGCAGAGGGGGGAGGCCCTGGATGCTGAGGACATTGTTCAGCACAAGGCATCCTCAGATGAGGAGGATGAAGGGTTGAGGAGGAGGGGGTGCAGCAGTCGGAGGTTTGCAGGAGTTGGGTGCAAGGGATGCTTGGGAAGCTCTAATACTCAGGCATTTCTCCTTGAATATACAGTTGCCAGTCTTGGTTACTCTGTGGCCACATTGCCATAATGGCAATTGGATCATACCCATTTACCTCTATTTGTGCCTTTAAATCATCCGCCTTTTATACCACTTGCTCTTTTCAGTGTGCCATGTGCCATGGTTGACATATCCAAGGTCAGCTACTATTCTACAACAATCTGTGTGTAGCACCCATATTTCAAGGCCATTCAGCCTAAGATGTGAGCTTGTCAAAGGCCAACATCAAATTCCTGACCAAGCCATCCCCTTACACAGAGAATTCAATAAGTGTTGACTCATGGAATTGGGAGCCCAAGGTCTCTTTAACATCAGTTATGATGTTCTTGAGACAGCACACTGCTGCACTTAGAACCTTTGTTAAGGGAGTTTCCCTGCAGTTGCCACTGAAGAGGAATTAAGGTGGAATTGAAATTGGAATCATAGAAAATTTAAGGCACAGTAAGAGGCCACTTAGCCCATCATGTCTGCGCCAGCCAAAAATGATCCACCCATTCTAATCCTACTTTGCAGCATTTGGTCCGTAGCCCTGCAGATTACGGCACTTGAGGTGCATATCCAGACTCCTTTTGAATGAGTTGAGGGTTTCTGCCTCAACTACCCTTTCAGGCAGTGAGTTGCAGACCCCCACCACCCTCTGGGTGAAAACGTTTTTCCTCATCTCCCCTCTAATTTTTCTACCACTCACTTTAAATCTATGCCTCCTAGTCACTGACCCCTTTCCTTCACCTTCTCTCCATCCAGGCCCTCAAAATTTTGTTCATTTCAACAGATCTCCCCTCAGCCTTCTCTGCTCCAAGGAGAACAACCCCAGCCTATCCAATCTTTCCTCATAGCTACATTTTTCCAGTCCTGGCAACATCCTCGTAAATCTCCTCTGTACCCTCTCGGGGTGCAATTACATCCTTTCTGTAATGAGGTGATCAGAACTGCACACAGTACTCAAGTTGTGGCCTTACAAATGAGTTGTACAGTTCCAGCATAACCTCCCTGCTCTTCTATTCTATACCTCGACTCATAAAGGAAAGGATTCCATCTGCCTTCTTAACCACCTTATCAACCTGTCCTGCTACCTTCAGGAACCTGTGGACATTCACTCCAAGGTCCCTCAGTTCCTCTACACTTCTCAGTATTTTCCCATTAATCGTGTATTCCTTTGCCTTGTTTGACCTCTCCAAGTGCATCACCTCACACTTCTCTAGGTTGAATTCCATTTGCCACTTTTCTGCCCATCTGACCAGACCATCAATATCTTCCTACAGCCTACAGCTATCCTCCTCGCTATCTACAACACGGCCAATCTTTGTGTCGTCTGCAAACTTCTTGATCATGCCCCCTACATTTACATCCAAATTGTTCATTTTTTTTATTCGTTTCATGGGTTGTGGGCATCATTGGCAAGGCCAGCATTTGTTGCTCATCCCTAATTGCCCTTGAGAAGCTAATGGTGAGCTGCCTTCTTGAACTACTGCAGTCCATCCTTTGCGGGTACACCCACAGTCCTGTTAGGGAGAGACTTCCAAGATTTTGATCCGGCAACAATGAAGGAACGGCAATAATTTCCAAGTCAGGATGGTGTGTGGAGGGAAACTTGCAGATGGTGGTGTTCCCATGCTGGCTTGGCCTTGTTTTTCTGGGTGGAAGAGGTCGCAGTTTGGAAGGTGCTGTCGAAGGAGGCATGGTGAGTTGCTGCAGTGCATTTTGTATACCACAAAAAGCAGGAGACCCAGTACTGAGCTCTGCGGAATGCCACTGGAAACAGCCCTCCAGTCACAAAAACACCCGACAGCAATTACCCTTTGTTTCCTGCCACTGAGCCAATTTTTTATCCACCTTGCTGCATTTCCCTGGATCCCATGGGATTTTTTTTTTTTTTAACCAGTTTGCCATGTGGGACCTTGTCAAAAGCCTTGCTAAAATTGACCACATCAACTGCACTACCCTCATCTATCTTCCTTGTTACTTCTTCAAAAAATTTGATCAAGTTGGTCAAATAAGATCTTCTCTTAACAAATCCATGCTGACTATCCTTGATTAACCGGTGCCTTTCTAAGTTCTGTGATGCAGCCAAAGATCACTGTGAGGTTCATTCTTTGCAGGGTACTTTGCACACTCTCAAAAGACCTAAGGAATAGATGGTGCTCAGAAAGTAACCTTTTAAAGGCATCAATCCCATAATTCAGCATCCTGCTGCTGCTCCTCAATCATGCTGGGTCCTTCACCCAGTGCTGCCTGCTTTAACTCTACATCTTTCCCTATTCCCAGGAGTAGATACCCCAGAGTTGTCGCTTGTAGCAGGTGTAGTGAGAGCTGGAGTATGCTGGATAGTGGATGGACCCTCCCTCTCTCTAGCCCATTTTCTGCTGTTCCTCAGGCAGCCTTACAGAAACAGCATCAATTTAGAATATCTGTAATACGATCCTTGGAATGCATTTCAGTAGACAACAATATGATATATTGGTGCTAATTAAGTTGCCTATTAGCTGAATGTGTAAGTGAAGGATTAAATCCTAACAGGACGAAAAAGGTAGAAGAATGGATACTGGCCTACAGATTCAAGGTAATCACATGACTATTGTTAACTACTTTAATACTCAGAGATAATTCTTTTGATACCACTGACCCTCCTAGTTTGATATCATCTGCAATGTTAACCAATTTGCATTGAGTATAAGAACTCAAGTCATTGATGGAAATTAGATCTAGTAGTAATCCCAACAATGGCCTCTGCCAACTTTAATCAGTATGTCTCTCCACTCAAGTATGACCCTTCTAACCAGTATCCATTGTTTTCTACCCTGCTTTTCAAAGAGTCGGGGAGTTCTCCCTGATGTCTTATCCAATAGCCCTCAGCTAACATCACTAAAACAGATGATCTAGTCATTATCTCATTACTGTTTGTGGGACTTTACTGTGCATAAATTGTCTTACATTAAAAAGTAACTAGACTTCAAAAGTTTTTAATTGGCTCTAAAGCATTTTGGGGCATCCAGAGAACATAAAAGTGTTATATAAATGTAAGTTCTTCTTTAGCCAGTTAATTTTCCATACCCAAGTTTTTCTTTGAATTCCCACATGTTGATCTTAATTAGTAATCTTAGAGTCATAAAGTTAGACAGCACAGAAACAGGCCCTTTAGCCCATCATGTCCATGACAGCCATCAAGCACCTATCTATTCTAATCCTATTTTCCAGCACTTGGCCCGTAGCATTGTATGCAATGGCATTTCATATGTAATTTTATTAAATACATTTTGAATATCTAAGTGCACTTTACCATCTTTGAGTTGAATTGTCACTTCCCAAAAGAATCAGGGAGTTTGGTCAGTCAGAATTTTCCCCACCTGAAGCTATGTTACCTGCTTTTTGCTAAATTGTTTAGTATTGATAATCCTCAGGTTTCCTTCTGAAAATCAATTCCATTATTTTTCACTGAATTGAAGTAAGACTAATGGATCTGTAGCTGTCTGTATCTAATTTGTCACCCTTTTTGAATATTAGCACCACATTAGCCTATTTATAATGTACCCAGTGTCCTTTGACTTCCTCGTCTCCGTTATAATGGCAGTTAGCACCTCACCAATCTCCTCACTTATCTCTCTCAACAATCTTGGATAAATACCATATAATCCTAATGATTTATTTGTTTTAAGCCCTCACAGCATGTGTATCATTTCCATCTCATTTATATTAAAGTCTTGAATTATGACTTGCTATTGCAATTTTTGTCTGGATATTTTATGGATCAAATTTTAAACGCTTCTGGTCAACCAATAACAATTTTTTCTGCTTTTGTGCAGTCCTCTACAAAAGCTACAAAAATATTTCTAGAGCAATTTTAAAGTGTCAGTATAATGGCAGACTGCAGTTAAGCAGCTGAGTCTTGCAGAAGCGAAGTGCTCTAAATTGCAGAAACAGGAAAAATTCTAGAAAGAAAACTTTCAAATTTAAATATAGTTCTGTTCAATACGCACATCACTAATTTATAGAACTTACATTATTTTGCCCAAGTCAAAAGCTACTGCACTGTGAGTCCTTCCATTATAATCAACAAATAGGCAGCATGAGTACATCTGCCAGCTGTTTTAAGACAGGTGCTAAGTTTGCTTTGATATTTCAATACAGATAAGATGAAAACTTTGACAGCAGAGTTGGCTATAGCTGTTGTCATGCAGGCCCCCACCTGCCAAGAATGAGGCACATTGGTTTGTCATATGAACATTGATTTTGAACTGTTGCTGGAGCACGAAAATGACTTGTTGAACAGATCAGCCATGGCTGGAAAAAACATTTGCATACTAACAGACGGTGCTTGTGTAGACAAAGGGCCATTCCCTGACACATTCAACCTGCAATGGATGTTGATCGCCAGACAGTGAGGGGGTGGGGAAGCACATTCCAGGGCCGGCTGGGGTGATGCAATCCACGGGGGCCAGGACTGGTTGGACCAGCTGGTCACATGACTAACTGGCTATGTCAGGGTTTTTTGAACTAGCCACAGAGAATTTGGGCAGAATGACTGTTTGCTCCTGGACTGAGAAGATCTCTCTTGTCTGCTCCCATCTCTTTCTCACAAGCCTCTGAATCCACTGAAGACACATGAACCCCAAGAGAGAAAAGTCTCCTACAGCGAACAAGGTTTAAGAAGGACACTGGGCCCCAATGAAAATCAGGATCTACCTACAATCAAGGACTCTACAGTGAGCTCGAAGAACCATAACTAAACCTCTTCAGATATTGCCTCAAAATTTTCCACTTTATTTTTCTTCTCTTTTCTGTCTGTAATAGCATGTGTATATCACATCCGTTATCTCCGTTATAAAGACGTCTGCAAACGCGACATGAAATAGTGTGACATTGATCACAAGTCATGGGAGTCAGTTGCCAGCATTCGCCAGAGCTGGCGGGCAGCCATAAAGACAGGGCTAAATTGTGGCGAGTCGAAGAGACTTAGTAGTTGGCAGGAAAAAAGACGGAGGCGCAAGGGGAGAGCCAACTGTGCAACAGCCCCAACAAACAAATTTCTCTGCAGCACCTGTGGAAGAGCCTGTCACTCCAGAATTGGCCTTTATAGCCACTCCAGGCGCTGCTTCACAAACCACTGACCACCTCCAGGCGCGTATCCATTGTCTCTCGAGATAAGGAGGCCCAAAAGAAGAAAAAGAAAGAATATCACATATACATGCTAGTGTGGGCGCATCGTGCATCCGTAGGCGTCAACCAAATTAGGGTTTAAGTTCAAGTTTAATAAATTTCAACTTTTCTTCTTTAAACCTAAGAAAGCCCGTTTGTGCTGGTTTCTTTGCCTTATAATTGGAAAGTGGTGAACAAGGATTCACCAAGGGGGAGCTAAAAACAGTGTGTTTAAAATTAAACCCTGTTACTGTAAGACCAGGTGAAGGCTGAGAGGGAACCCTAAACACCTTTCTCACCTGGTTGTAACACTGTAATGAAATAAAATTAACTGTAAATATGTTTGATAAGATATTATCTGGTGGTTAGTGTAATGTTAATTATTATGAATATATATGCAATTTTTAAAAGATAAAACTATGCATACGATGACCACAGAGGGATATGGTCGGTATGTCGGTATTTAACATGATTTACACAATGTCTCAGCACTGACCCTCATCATATCTCTTTACAAAAGATAAAGTTTAAGGGAACAAATAATTCTTACTCTTCTGTGGAATTTGGAGTTGACTCCAGTGTGAATACTGTTTGAAAGACTTTATCTCGCATATTGTTGCTATGAGTTATATCCAGTATAAACAGAAGTAGAAATGCGTGAGAACATATATTTCAATGTAGTCCTTATATTCCTTTATGTTTGCATATTCGCAAATGAGTTTGTTATCATGATAAACTGTAGTTGGGATGAAGTGCGATTTAATTACAAATGCAGTCAGTGCCTGCGGGCAATACTAAATTGAACGACATAATGGGATGAATAGTCTATTGAAGAACGTTTCGCGGCGTCTACGAAAGCGACACTTTACAGCAAATATGACATGTACTGTAAAACTCATGATTATTTAATAAATGTTACTCTCAAAAACGTTAATAAAAATAGCAAAATGCTGGAAATGCTCAGCAGCTGGAGAGCCAACGTTTCAGGTCGGTGATCTTTCATCAGAACGGAGAAAAGGATGGAAAGTCACCGAACTGAAACTGTGTTTCTCCCTGCACAGATGCTGCCAAACCTGTTGAGTATTTCTCACACTTTCTGTTTTTGTCTTAGATTTCCAGCATCCGCAGTATTTTGCTTTTGTCTTGAAACGCCTTGTTCAATTACACTTCCCAACAAGAGCCTACAAACAAGGTTTCCTTCGTTTTAGTTCTGCTTATCAATGTTCAAGATTTCAAATACTGAAAGATAAATCCCGAAGGCACACTCAGCTGGTCTTGAATTCGTTCAGATTCAGTCTAATCAACTCTAAATGTTGTGTACCTTTTAAAAAATGCAGTCATATCGGAACTGAGAGCTTTCGCTAAACTTTTTTAAACGTGCAATTGCTGTAGACAATTAGAGAAGTTGCATCCATTTTTCTCTATTTAATATAGTCCCAAGATATGGAAGAACAAATTGCATCTGTACAGTTACTTTTAAAATATTATTTGGATTGGTTTGTTTTGATGGAATCAACTCTAATCTCATGCGGATTGATAGAGTTGGGGAACTGTGTGTTCAAGATCACAGTACAGGGTAATTTGGAATTTAACCACCCTTTCCTCCTTTGTATTGATAATTTTGCTGTCTTCATTCCTCAGGAATTTTGTTGGATTCGTCCGCATCCAAAAAGCAAGGCGTTTCACCAACTATTTTACGAGTGTTCCGAATTGTAAGACTTGCACGATTGTTGAGGCTGGTAAGATCCTTGAAAGGAATTCGAAAACTGCTCTTTACATTGGTAATATCTATACCAGCTCTTTTCAACATTGGACTGCTCCTGGGCCTCGTAATGTTCATTTATTCAATATTGGGGATGAGTTTGTTCCGAGATCTACCTAGAGAATCACCAATAAACGACATAGTCAATTTCGAAACTTTTGGAAACAGTATGATGCTTCTGTTTAGACTGACAACAGCCGCCGCGTGGAATGAGATTCTTCACGTGATGATTAATTCTCCTGTGCAACGTCAATTTGTATCATTCACGTATATGACATCGTACATATTAGTCGCCAATATCGTGATAATCAATATGTATGTAGCTGTCATTTTAGAAAACTTTCACGAAGCCCAAGAACAAGAACTTGCCGGAGTGACTGATGAAGACGTCGACATGTTTTATGAGGTTTGGAGTAATTATGATGTGAAGGCTACACAATTCATCACATATGAACAGCTACCTGATTTCCTAAATGAACTGAAATCTCCTTTACGAATACCAAAGCCTAACGCGGTGAAAGTTGCGGCTCTCAATCTACCATTAACCGACGGCAACAGGTTGCATTGCCTGGACGTCCTCGAAGCTCTTAGTGCTGTTATCGTTGGAAAAGTAGCAGAGTCAGAGCCGCTCAAAAAGCTAAGTGGTGAAGTTCTTAAAATGTCAATGAAAGTATTCCCAATTCGTAGCACCATGGAAAGGATCACAACTACGCTTATGATACGAAAGGAATTCAAGGCCGCCTTGACGATCCAGAAAGCATTTCGGAAGTGGCAAGTGCGTCGATACCATAAAACAGCCAAAGCGAAACTTGAAAGATCTTACAGCTCCTTAAGAAAATCGCTACGAAGTCTACGTTCCAGCAGACCTAACTCGCCTTTAACATGATTTTCACATGTTAGTAGAAACATTTACAGCGGTAAACCGAAACCCTTCACCTTATATGGGTATCTTTGGTGGTAAAGAACCTTTGAGAGGGTTACATTGGTCACCGTTACGTTTGTTAATCCAACATTTTAACATTCCATTTGTGTCATTGTTATGCATGAATTTAACTGTATAACCTAAATATTCCGTTTATTTGGAAACGTTTATGTATGACAATGGAACTGGATTATCAATGACACTGGCAGTATCAACAGAATGAAGTATCAATTGTCTACTGCTGTTACTTGGGCAAGAATGCCTCGGGAGATGACGATAGGTTGCGATCAGTAAAGATCTATAGTTAAAATGGATGTCAGCGCCAAAACCGAAGTATGTGTTTGTAGTGCAAAAAAACACAAATATGGCACAGTGCGCTTGGTATGGCGCAAACAGGTTTTCAAGAACATGATAGATCTACACCTCCGTGAAACATTTATTTGCTGACATTTTACAGTACTAATGTTAGAGTCACGTCACAACGCAATCTTCACGTAGCTAGAATGCTTGGCCTTTTTCCAATAATCTTGAATGGTAAAGCATTTATCGCAGTTCAAGTGCCTTGTGTTGTCCCTCCTGCATCATTTGTTCGCTTAACCTGATTTCCCAACTTGGCACTTAATAGACGGATTCCAACTTGAACGTTAAGTTTGAAATTGAAAACTTTAGTTTATATCAGATTTGTGTCACAAAAAGCTTTTCGAGATGTGCACAAGTCATTTTGTAATGTTGAGATGATTTCAGATATTTTTTCTGCAAATATAAATAATATAGAATGAGTACCTGAGTGGTAAAAATTAGATCTGTAACAGGTTCTGTATCTGCAATATGTATGTGTCATCTTTGTATTTATTTGAATGAAGCTTGAATTTAGTTTTTTTTCCGCCCCATCCCCATCAAAAATGGTTACTGATAATAATTGCATGCAGGATCGCTGGTTTACAGTGACTGTTTTTATAACGTGAGATTCCGTGAAATTTGCAGATTGCATTCCGAGATTCTATTCATTTTTCCATGAAAAAGGAGAGCCAGTGGCTTTGCCTAGTTTACATCAAAGAGTTAGAGTTGCATCTTATCAAGACCATTGTTTTACAATGACTGTCAAGTTCAGTTATCATTGTCTAGGATTCCTCGAGTTTTCCATTGATTGCATTCTGTGAACCCGACTGTCAATGTAAGTCAATCCGGTGGCCTTGGTTATATGTGGCTACACTGTGGTCTATTAACAAACGCATTAAGCCGATCATTTGTGTTGAAATTAAAGCTTTTTGAATCTAACCACATTATCTTTAAAGAGTCTGCTCGGGATTGCTTTTTTTCAATCTGATTGGTCTATTATGTAATTGGTTTGTCATTTTTCTGTTATCTTACCGGTCTGTTTGCTGAGCCAATGATGGAGCTCTGATTCTGAGATCGAATTGAACCGTTCACTGGCTTCTTCGCCAAAGTAGTAATTGATATTTTAAATACCTCTGACATTAAAAAAGGATGATTCTTAAAGACAGAGGCCAAGAAAATTATTAAGGATAAATAAAAACAGCAACTTTTAATTTTATAGCGCCTTAAGGCAGTAAAACGCCCCAAGGCGCTTCACAGCAGCGTTATCAAATAAAATTTGACGTGGCATTGTAAGTATATTTCACTGCAGTAGAAACATATCAGAATGAGACCAAAAATAATTTATACCTAGGAACCAATGTCTAGGATCATAATTGTTTTAAAAAATCGAAAGCTGTTTGGACACTATATCCAGTTTTCTATTAACGGCAAGGTAACTGCCAATCAGCTCATTTGGGACGTAACCTTCATAGGTAGTTTCTGCAAAATCTCATTTGTGCTCTTGGAGATGTAGCTATTAGAATTCAACTGTCAGACTTAGAACCGGTGGCATTAAAATCAATTAATGTCTCAGAAGTAGATTTAGTCATTGTATCCATTTACATTTTAAATACAACAGTGTTAAATAGTTTAATAAGTAGATTAATACAGGCAGTAAATAAAGTTAAGCTGTAATAAAAACAAGAAATGCTGGAACCACTCAGCAGGTCTGGCAGCATCTGTGGAAAGTGAAGCAGAGTTAACGTTTCGGGTCAGTGACCCTACTTCGGAAGCTGTGTTGCTCGATTATTAATATATCTTAAATATGAAATATTTTACATACAGTAGCAGAAATTCATTTTTTGCTGGGCTTCTGGTCATTTTCAACCTTATTTATTGACAGTGGATGTATTAAACGATCAGGAAAACTGTGTGACTAATAAAATTGTACCCTTGCCCTTCCCTTTTAACATACCTATGTATTCTATCACTACATTAATTAATTCAGTGTGATGAATTCCAACATAGATTTGAACTTTTATTTTAAAAATGCTCACTTATCCTAACGCTGCCAATCACGCGTCAGTTAATACGTTTCTCTGTTTTCTGTTTTAAAAAGAAGAATCCTTAATAAGATTTTTTGAACGAACGTTGCAGGAAGTGTAAAGTGATTCGATGCGCATTAAACACCAAAACTTTTATATAATCTGCTGACATTCAATAATATGTTTTCAATAACTGAAATAAAGTTTTTATGTACAAACATTTTGACTCTTTGGGTGTGCTTCTTAGTCCCGAAGACAACAAATTCAATAAAATTGGATGTTAGAGCAAAGAATCTGTAGTTTCGAATCCGTTCGGATACTATTGGATATCCATGTGAGAATTTGCGTGATTGAAACTGAATCAGAACAAAATACATCTTCATGTTGAAGTTGAAATGAATGCACTAAGTGGAGTGCTTTCGAGTCGCCATATCATTTTTTTGACTGGTGACTATGCATATCGGACAGTGCGACACTATTAGTTCTTATAACACTCATTCCGCTAATCAGTCAAAGTCTATTGTTTGGTACCCTGCTGCACTTCATGAACATGTTCATTTGATACATTATCTCTTTTTCATCATAGAACGATTCAGCTACTCAAAAACACCAGCCGTTTCATGTCAGTCAGTAGCTGTAAAAAAAAAGGTTACGAACCCTTTAAGTGTACACACAAATCATCAGAACCGCTCTTTTTACAGATGCTGACTGACCTGCTGTGTATTTCTGATATTTCCTGTATTTGTAACTGTTTCTAGTGTTTGTAGTTTTTCTTTTTATGTTTCCCTGTGGATATAACTTACTAAAGACCTGCCTGTATGCTTGTGAAGCCACGATAATGCTATTCGCTTCTTACGGCGCTTATCAAGTCATTAGAAAATGGCTTTCGGAGCGATCTTTCCTGGTGTTCATGCACAAACTTTTAAAATAACAACGAACACATGTTCTGTGTTTACCTACTGGAGACAGACAACCAAAATCATTGGTTGTAACTCAATTTTAAATAATATCGTTAAATGCCAAAACGACCAATTGTTAATATTTATTGTTAATAGAATTCCTATGCATCCCCAATAGACAGTAAAATAACACCGCCCAGCCGACATAAGGCTAATTTGTTTTAAGTTGACGACGCATAAAATGTTTAAATACAAAATGTGAATTTTGTTCAGACCCTAGAATGAACGAAGCTGCGTTGCATATAGATATGAATTCATGTTATCAGCATTAACTAGGCCTGTGCTGCTTGATTGTATTAGAGCACCTAAGGAAGGATTTCTATTTATCAGCTATCTTAGATGATAAATACACTGATAAATAATATCGTTCTCGTGTCAAAACAATTTTGGATTGTACAATAAAGTTGTATATTAGGAATGCGGAATGGCTTATTACACAAAGATACAATCTCGTAAACGGCACTAAATATAGAGTTGTGAATACCACAGAACTGCATATTAATTGTTTTTAAATGTACTGGAAATATGTACTTATTAAGGTCTCTTCAACATAGAAGTAATGGATTGCCTTAAATTGCCCTATTAAAATATTGCTAGTCATATTAAAATGGTAACTTTGACTCAAATTCTTGATTGCTCAGGTGCATTATGAAACCTAGTAACATTCAGAAAAGTTGCAAAAAGTACCTGTCGGGTTCTGGAAGTAACTGTAAACCACATCAAAAACGTGGATGAGCGCATACAACTTTCGTCCTGCAGAGGTCTCACTTTGATTTTTCATCAGACTTGTGTAGGAACTGCATTTCAGTTTTCCGTCTCCTTCTCATTTTTCTAAGTTTCTGTCCTCACCATTTGTTTTCCTCTTTCATTGTTCCGTCTCCTGCTACTATCTCGTTTTGCTATTTTCCATCCCCCTTCTCTTTCGTGTCGCCTGTTTCCTTGATTTACGTGCCTACTTAATCATATTTGTTAATCTTTATTGATACTGAACTTTATGTTGTACGATGTCCCCTTTCCATCGATTCCTCACACAAGTTCCAGTTTTGTCTCCAATTCTATGTCAAGGTTTTTTTAAAAAAATCTTTACATCCTCAAAAACACAGAAAGGTAAATTGCTTTAATATGCCAATTCACCAGATGCATCAGTGCTGTGTGTGATTGTCTTGTTTGTCTTTGTTTTAAATCTGCAATAAATATTTTATGTTTGTATATAAAAATTGAACAGCTAATCGCAATAGTGGTACATTATTTAAACCAAAGGAGGAAGCGAGGATAATAGATATGTGCAATTCCTGCTGGAAGGGGCCGATTTCCGAAACAAATACTTAAATCTTGTCAAGAAACACAAGATGCAATGGCAGTTTAAATAACTTCATATTGGTACTTACGACCGGTTTATTTAAAAACTAAATATAATCTCATGATAATGTCATGATCTGTCTAATGCTGCTGTTTATTGCCATGAAGTTTGATTTAGGAATCGTAAATTGTCCTCGACATTATTTGCCAGTACCGACTCAAACCCTGGCCTTCGCAGCCAGCCAACCTACGTTACGAAAACGTGACACAAAATATTAAAGCGATCTTTCCTTGTTCCAACTTTGCTAAGAAAAAAGCACAGAAACTACATTCGGCGAGAAGGGAAAGTCGTTTAGTCGCTTTGGTCAGATAAACTGGAAATCAATAATGACGCTCAATTTAGCTGCAGTTGCCTTGTTTGAATCGTTAGGGGGCTGCATAAGATTTTTTAAAAGAAATCAAATCACAATTGCCATGTTGTGGAACAACAACCCAGGATGATCTAGATATAGGAACTACAGTTTCGCGGCATTGTAAACGAAAATAATTTACATAGAATTGCCGTATCTGAAAGTTAATTTTCCTACTGCGTGATGGCTTGGCGTTGCTTTTATTGTGATGTCTATTTTGAACGCTATATAGTGTGAAATACTACGACCAGTCTGAAGCACCCAAACAACTGTCTCTTCTAATATTAGAACGATTGCATTTCTGGCCATTATTATAAAGAGATCTTAAGAGCCTATTGTAATAGGTCTTTATTAAAGGATTACCACTATATCCTGCACCTGGTGGAAAATGTCTGTTATCGCTGAGTTATTTCTAGTGAGATCGGTACACCTATCACAACTAAAAAGTTGCCTGATTATTTGTGGGTATTAAAGCTGATTACGATTTAAGTCGGATCACGCGTTTTATCTTTTCTTGGAGGGAGGTTTCGGACAAAACCTGATAGCGCCAAAACGACAATTAAACAAGGAAGCGTATACCCTGTGCTAGGTGGCGACAGATCGCCTACGTACTTATTCACGCTGCCAAAAGTGACTTCATTGAGCAACACTAAAATTCGACTTTCGATGTCACAATCTCTTAAATGGAGAATACAAGACCGCCTACGGCATTTCATAGACATGCGAAGTCTGCTCCGGTAATAGACGTGTAACTTTGCCAGATTTGGGTATTAAATCTAACTGCTTTTCTAATACCTAGTGGCTGAATGCACACACGTTGCCAGTGTCCTTGGTTTTAATTCTGATTGTGCATTGTATTATTTATTGCAACGATGTGTTTGCCCAAAATAGTCTGATGGCTATATATTAATAATAAAAACTGAGAATTCAAACTTTGCTTTGAACATCGGTCCTGTAAGCGAACACTGCCGTGCAAAAACTCTCCCCTGTGTTTTTTGAGACTGAGCTTAAGGAGGTGGGGGGCGGGGGAGGGGGGTTGTTGCTTTAGAAGTGAAATTGGACTAGGAAAACTAGAGTCTGTTCATTTTGCCATCCTTTTGTATTTTCTTGTGCATAGACAGGACGGTTTATATTCTCCCACAGATGATGTTTGGCTTCTAATTTTGGAATATAAATTGCCTACAAATTCAGCAGTTTATTTGCTGCATTGTAGACGTAGAACAACGATAGTAAAAGGAAATCCAAAAACAGGCTACATATGCCTAAGAATCCCCCGCAATGATTCTCCTATATGCTTGCGCAATGTTGTCAATTACAAAGGAATTGACACCGTGACCTGTAATCAGGCGCGGATATTATATAAATGTATTTTGTGATTATATTGACTAAGATTGTAGCTGAAAAGTTTAGAGGAGGCGGTGAAATGTCACCTGATTAAGTTTCCGTCCACCTTAACTTTTTTGATCACTTCCTCCTCCCTATCCTACCAAACACATCACCATGCCATCAGAAGACCGCCCACCAAACAGACCAGCCAAGACCCCTTTCAGCCAAAATATTTAAGAGTGACTGCATTCACAGATTGACGTTCATTCAACACAGCGATCGGACTTGACTGGTGCTCTCAGATCAGTACTTATCTGCGGTGAAACTGAGTGTCACAATGCTAAGGATGCTAAATAACAGAGTTGCTTCTCTCACTATTTCGCTATTTATCTTCCTCACCATGGGAGACCAACGAGTGCAGGGTAAGTCAAAAACAGATTGCGGAAGGGTTGTCTTCTGTGTATACATTTGTTACACATTTGTTTCATGTTATGTTCGGTCACGCGCTTCGTATATTATTTTCTTGGGAGAAGATACTGAAAAAGAGCAAAGCTGACTTGGAAAGCACAAAGCTTTGTATCGTTTGCTTTTACTTAAAAGTTTTCAGGCCAAACCCCGATGTGGCAAGTTGCATTGCAAACACGTGTTTCTGTATTTTATTCACATTTACTGGAACGTCGTCGCGCAGAATTGTCAGGGTGCGATTAGCATTACCTGTGTTAGCATTTCATGGACCTAATTAGAAAATAAATTAACTGCGCTTGGATCCTGGCAGTCAAAGTTTTGTAGATCTCCATTCAGTTGGAATCAAAGTTACATATCGATAAAATTGATCTTGTAGATCAATCGACGGGTAAATGTCCGATTGAGCAGTTAGAGGTGAGTCAAATCGCTATACCACGCGACTGAAGCAGGATTTAGAGACTGGTATGAATACTTGGTCCAGTGGTAATAATTGCCACGTGTGTTTTACAATTAGCTTGTTTTATTTTGCTAACTAAAAAAGGTGTCTTCCATGTAACTGAGCGCTCGATATATATATAGATTTATATCAGGCGGTACCAACTAGAAGTCTAGACTCTCCAGAAGAGGCAGCAGAGTTCAAGCATTTCTGGAACGAGTTAGTACTACAGAAAAATAGCCTATGTTTCTATTCCTGAGTGACTATGTGAGTAGATAGAAAATCAAGGGGATAATGGTTTACAGATAATCGCCGCTTTAGTTTGCTTTACTAAACACAGATGCTTGTCAAACTGTCGACCACAGATTGTTTTCGCATAAGTCTAATGAGTGGCTCGCCACGCATTTATTTTTCGCGGATTTTTGCGCTCTGCTGTTTCGCTGTAAGGGTGAGTTCTGACAGGTTGTGTTTTTTTTTTGTTTTACTGTACGCGTGTGCAGTACTTCAGCTTGTGCTGTCTTGGGACAGAGCCAAATAACTTTACAAGCACGATTAATCGTTATTCAAAAATACCACATGATTATAGCGCAGCGGTGTACATTTCTGACAACCTTGTTGCTATCTACTGACTAGGGGAAATGTCGATTATTTCAGCTTCACCGGTTCACAGAGACTGAGACAGAATACTTGAAGTAAACACTCTTTTAACGTCAATACTAAGTGCACGTGTTGTGTCTAGATCTGTGAAACTGACACTGATATGACTGTGTGTGTTGCAGCTGGAAACTGCTGGCTACAGCAAGCCAAGAATGGCAAATGCCAGGTCCTCTACATGACCGGGGTCAGCCGGGAAGAGTGCTGCAAAAGTGGAAGGTTGGGCACAGCGTGGACAGAAGATGATGTGCCATCCAGTACCCTTTTCCGATGGATCATCTTTAACGGTGGAGCCCCTGGTTGCACGCCTTGTAAAGGTACAGATTTCGCTCAGTCTATATGAACCAAAATCGTTTGTATTCGTCTTCAATAAATCATGTCTCCTGCAGAAATTATTATATTTAATATCGCTTGCTAAACCATTCTGATGTACCCCGACTTAGATAACCCCGCTCTCAGTCTCGACTCGTCAAAGTACTAATTAGTGTAAATAACTTCGGATAAAATGGCCATGGTTTTGCTGAGCAATAAGATGGCGACTGAGTCTGTGCGATTTACCAAATCTTTAATTAAACATCTGGAAAAAGCTCATAAACATACAAAACATCTGTCATATAGTGATTATATATTCAGCTCAGCTAACAAGAACGACAATTTACCTTTAAATTTCGATTTCTTCAATGATGCATGGAAGCATTTTCCGGAAATTTGCATGTGGTTTCTTTCTTTTAATAGAAACCTGTGATAACGTCGATTGTGGTCCAGGTAAAAGGTGCAAGATGAACAAGAAGAATAAGCCTCGATGTGTCTGTGCACCCGACTGCTCTAACGTCACTTGGAAGGGCTCTGTTTGTGGGACTGACGGGAAAACATACAAAGACGAATGTGTCCTGCTGAAGGCGCGATGCAAAGGACATCCCGAACTGGAGGTCCAGTACCAAGGCAAATGCAGAAGTATGTGTGCAACAAGTACATGCTGAATAACAAGAACCTTCAAAGGGAGAGAGGCGCTCGCCTAAAGAATGTTTGCATTCCTTTCTCCCCCAGTACGAAGTAAAACATTGCTCAATTCAATTGCAATGTCAGTTTTTGAATGTTTTCCCCTACATTTTATATATTGCATTACATTGTGTTAAGCATGCGTCTGTAATTGGGAAATTTGGCGGCTTCACTATTTTAGCAGGATTTCTTTACGATTCAAGTTCTTGCCTATTAAATTCGTGTTAAATAAGATTATTCTGTGTTTACTATAAACACTAACTTGGACCTCACAAAGATCAGCTGATCGTATTGCAAACGATTACTTTCTCATTTATTTAAATCTCTTTTTTTATTGTTGTATTTATTTTACAGAAACGTGCAGGGATGTCTTATGTCCAGGCAGCTCGGTGTGTGTGGTAGATCAGACGAGCAGCGCCTACTGTGTGATGTGTAACCCGAGGATTTGCCCTGAACCCTCTAGCTCCGAGCAGTATCTGTGCGGCAATGATGGGATCACGTACGCCAGCGCCTGCCATATCAGACGGGCCACCTGCTTGATGGGCAGATCCATTGGAGTGGCATACGAAGGGAAATGTATAAGTACGTACTCAAGACCTCACAAAATGCAAACTGCATAACATTACGCAGTCACGAAACGAGTACAAATACAATGTGGGAGGAGTTCCTTTTGTCAGTATAATTAGGGTGCAATGTATAAATGTCCACATCAAGCCTAACAAAGCACTTTTGGACGTTCAAATTTAGCGCTAAAAAGCACGATGATATCGCTTATAGTACCAAGTAGGGAAAAGGTCATCTTTATTAATGAGCGTAATTTGTTCATGTATCTTTTGAACCTATTCTTAAAGCTAAGAAATGAAACTGTCAGTTATATATTTTTATTATTTACAAGCTTCTTATTTTATGGGTTTGCAAAAGGACGCTGAACTGTAACTAAAATTGCAATTGCAGAAAACTCAAGGATGTTCAACTTTTAATTTCCCATCCCGAGCTACGGTGTTTAAAAATGTTTTAGTACAGAGCTGATTGACTCCTCCTACGGTATTGTCCTGGACCATTGTAGAATAGTGAAAGAGAAAAGTTGGGGAACTGAATATTTCCGACTGAGGTTTTCAAACGTTAAAGTGTTATTGAAAGATATATGACTAGTAGCTTCAACATTTCCATATGCTTCAACACCCAACTGTAAGATTAGAAATTTAGTCTCAATGGGTGTTGGAGTTTGCATTTGCTCTTGTGGACCTTCCAATAATGGCAGCAAATCTACAGCTCTGATATTATATATTGATGGTAATTTGACTCATTAATGTCGAATTTGGAAAACACATTCTAGAAGTTTAAAAAAAATATTGACTTAAGTTACGTGTAACAAAGTAAAACTACGTTTAGTTACGGATGTTGATAATGCAGAACACAAGCGGCAATAGTCGACTTTCGGGATATTTTTTTGTATTTATTTTTTTAAATCGTCACTTACAAGGGGAAACATATTAAGCATCATTTGTGGGGTATTTATCAAGGTCTATATATCAAAATTCGAACCATAATATTATTGTGAGGGATGTCGGTAGCTAATATGGTTTTCATTACCATTGAAGAGACGAGCTGAACGTCAGGTCCAATCATTTGACTGTATTGTTGAAGACTGAAAGGACAGTTCTTTTTTACAAACGTGTTTTGGGTTCTCTTTTTTTCAGAAGCGAAATCCTGTGACGACATACAGTGTAGCTCTGGAAAAAAGTGTCTCTGGGATAGCCGGCTCGGCAGGGGTCGGTGTGCCGTTTGCAATGTGTGTCAGGGTGGACGCTCGGATGAGTCAGTCTGCGCCACTGATAACACCACCTACCCCAATGAGTGTGCAATGAAAAGTTCAGCCTGCTCCTCTGGCACCCTCCTGGAGATCAAACACACAGGATCGTGCAATTGTAAGTAACTTTTAGCCCACAAATAAGATTCGCTGTTTGTGCCATATTTCGCTATGAGTTTTACTTATCAGCCAACGCTTGAGCTCTTGAAACAGTTGGCTCTACCAAATATAATATTGCCATTTATACCTATCAACTTGATAATCAACTGCTTGAGTTGAGGAAGACGTACTGTGTGTGCTAGGTGTAGCAAAATAATAAATTCGTTCATGATAAACGCATTTAAGATTTTGCCATACATTGATAACCGGAGAAATCTAACCCTCGCCCCAACAGTATCACTAAAGGAATGTACTTTTCATTAAAGCGGGTTGGGGAATTTGACACAAAATTTGTGAGGTGTGTGATGACAGCAGTACAGGTATGCAATATCTTCTCAGTGAAGCAGATAACGCATGTCAGCCGGTTCTGGTTATCTCAACCTCCCCATTCCTTAGGGGGTTATTGCCCAGAATTACCCGTTCCCCTCCCTTTCCGCTATACGCATGCTCATTAAATGACGCCATTGTTTTATTGACGTGTTCTTTGTAACTACTGTACATTTTTCAATAGCAAGCACCATGTGCTTGATTCCCTGAGGGAGTATGTTTTATTGAGCGTCCAGTGATGCCGGTGCGAAAGTGGATGACATAATATTTCATAAGACATAACTAGGCATCAGAGTGTAACTTGCCATCATTTCAGTTAAAATTTGGACGGATTAATTTTAAAAAGCGCGATGCGTTATAGTTATGTGTGTGATTCAATTCTAAATAAATGTTAAAGTTAATAAAAGGCGAAAGTTTTCTTGAACAACAATACAATGGGTCCCGAAGAAATTCCTGTTCACGTTGAGAGGAAGAAGATATCGTGAGGGATTAAAATGCCATGATAGTAATAGCTTGGAACATCAATTCCTTTTGAAGCTGATGCCGTCTTATCAGTAGCGATCTTCCAAAGGCTTCACCACAGTTGTTTCGAATTTTAAAGCAATTAAAATAGTCCATAGGTTTAATTCAGTAGCGCTGACGAATGCAATGGACGAATACAACGTAAATATTAGAACACAAGAACACTTTTATGTGATTCCAGGAATCTACTATAAAGCCTGACCATTGATTCTTCAGAACTCACTGCGGTAAAGGTATTATGTAAAATTACTTCATAATAGCAAATGTCACAAACTTCATTCTTATGCCATATAAAAGACTATTGTGGCTAAACAAAGAGATTTGAAAACATGCACTGAGGTTCTGCGCTGTTGTGATCCTTATTTATACAACAGCTACCATATATTCCCCCATAGCCATAACTGAAGAAGATGAAGATGAAGAAGACGAGCAAGAAAATAACACCTTTCCTAAATCTACATTTCCGATTTGGTAATTTCCTTCATCTGTTGGAAGAGAAAGGAGTCGTTGTACTTATTTGTAAATAAGTGTACGCTTATTTATTTTGAAGAAGTATACATAGTTGAGTTTAGTAGATTTTTATTTATACTGTCATGTTTTATAATTTATGCATAAAATTGGTTAACCATACCTGTTTTGGAAATATATTCGTCAAGAGAGCAGTGTTATCGTTAATTTATTGTGACGTATGATGCTTGTAAAGTACACTCTTATCTGCAAACTGTAAATTGCATTATGGTAGCTGTAAATGTGGCTGGACGTTTTCCTTTGGTACTACAAATTTTAGTTATATTATCTGCATGTTTTACCTTGTATATTTATTTATTGGAATATCTTACACATTGGTGTAAATAAAGTTTCAGATATTGTTTACTGCGTGCCATATAACTGAACAAATGTGCCGTGTTTGGAACTTGTCAACGTGAAATGCTCTGCAGCTGTATGGTTGCAGGATCATTTTCTGGCCGTGTGTAATCTGATTGACTTTAGTGGTTTGTTTCTGTAAAGGTTTTAACATAATGCAAACAGTTCAGGTTCTTCATTTTGCTTAAAAAATTATGTTGCAGATGCAATTTTATATTTTCGAACATGACAGATTTAAATTCATCTAAATATATAGTTTTGTACTTTTCTATCATGTAAATGTGCAATGTATATAAAAAGTAATATCGTGGTTTTGTAAATACATAATGAATAAACAATAAAAAAGCCATGAGAATTTTCATTTTATGCTGTTTCCCTGTTTGAATTATCCCATTAAATGAAATAAAACCTTCACATGAAACAAAATTATGAGAGGCATAGACAGGGTTCTGTTTCCCATGGTAAGGGTGACTAAAACTAGAGGGCATAGATTTAACGTGAGAGGGAGGAGGTTTAAAGGGGATCAAAGGGGTAAATTTTTCACACAAAGAATAGTGGGTATCTGGAATTAGCTGCCTGAGGAGGTGGTGGAGGCAGGAACAGTAGCAACATTTAAGAGGCATCTGGACAGGTACTTGAATGAGCAAGGCATAGAGGGATATGGAATTAATGCAGGCAGGTGGGATTAGTATAGATAGGCATTATGGTCGGCATGGACGCGGTGGGCCGAAGGGCCTGCTTCTATGCATGTACGACTCTATGACTATAAAAGGAAATACTTGTTTTCTGCAATATTAAGAATTTTCTAATATCTCTTTCACAAATAATATTCAATACACAGTACAAAACATATGGCTGGTAATGCTAGTCTCTGAAATCTGGAGCAAGTGTTTACATTTATATCTTATTTTAGACATCTTAGGAACCTCAAGATCTTGCAACATTTCAGTTCTCTTTTTAGGAGACACTTGTCCCACAGCATGTACCCACTGGATATACATTGTACGCTTATTATAAGTATACATAAGTTACATGGTTATGATTCACAACAATCTTTGATTGAGCATCTGGAAGTTGCCAGTGAGATGGATGGACTCATTAGCTAGGAAATGGAGTTGGTAGCAGGGACTGAAGACTATAGCTTTAGTCTTCCCAATATTTAAATGGGAGGAAATTTCTGACCCTGAAAAGAGCTGAGGACTTGGGCAGCTCAAAGCACATAGAGTCATTCTGGCACAGAAGGAGACCATTCGGCTCATCGAGTCCATGCTGGCTGTCTGAAGGGCAACCCAGCCTTCCCATTTCTCAGCTCTATCCCAGCAGCCCTGCAGGTTTATTTCCCTCAAGTGCCAATCCAATTTCCTTTTAAAATCATTCATCATTTCAACCTCTAATACCCTTGTAGGCAATGAGTTCCAGGTCATTACCTGTCTTTCCTCATATTCCCTTCTGCATCTCTTGCCTAAAAACTTAAATCTGTGTCCCCTAGTCCTTGTACCATCAGATAATGGAACATCATTTCTTTATCTACCTTATCTAAACCTGTCATAATCTTTTACACCTCTATCAAATCTCCCCTCAATCTCCCGTGCTCCAAAGGAGAACAACCCAGATTCTCCAACCTAACTTTGTAGCTAAAATCCTTCATCCCTGGAACCATTCTGGTAAATCTCCTCTGCACCCTCACAAGGATCCTCACATCCTTCCTAAAGTGTGGTGGCCAGAACTGGATGCAACAATCTAGTTGTGGCCTAACCAGGGATTTATAAAAGTTCAACATAATTTCCTTGCATTTGTACTCAATACTTCTATTTATGAAGCTCAAGATCCCATATGGTTTGTGAATTACTCTCTATGTCCTACCGCCTTGTAAGATCTATGCAGATGAAACCCCAGGTCCCTGTGCACTCTTTAGAAACAGTTGCCAATAGTGGAGTGATTAAAACGGGGATGCGCAAGAGACTAGAATTAGTTATAATCTCAAAACGGAGTCAATACGACACCAAGTTTGTTTCTATCTCAGGCCATTCCCAGGGAGAGTGATGTATACACTGTAGTAGGTCTCATGTGACATAGCTTATGGACATGAATATTTTATCATGTAAGTCATAATATATTATTCTGCTTTTGAGGTAGAGCTACAACCTTTAAGACTGCAAGGCATAATTGCTCTAAATAGATCAATTAAAGGTTCCTTACAAAGGTCCAACTGCCTTTTTAAAAAATTGTTTTGCATCTGTAACATAATTAGATACTTACACAAAGTATACACTACAGGCAAGACTTTCAATATTATTTATAGATACAACACTGAAACAGGCCCTTTGGCCCACTGAGTCTGTGCCAACCATCAACCACCCATTTATACTAATCCTACATTAATCCCATATTCCTACCACATGAGATTGATAGATTTCTAAATATTCAAAACATCAAAGGTTACCGGGATAGTGCAGAAAATGATGTTGAAGTGGAAGATCTGCCATGATCTCATTGAATGGCAGAGCAGGCTCGAAGGGCTGAATGGCCCACTCCAGCTCCTATTTCTTATGTTCTTATGTTTCTTGTGTTCTTATGTTCTTTGGCTACAGGCATGGTGCTGGAGGACTGCTAACGTTGTATGATTGTTTAAGAAGTGAGGAAGGGATAGACCAAGTACTTACAGGCCATTCAGCCTAACCTTGGTGGTGGGCAAATTATTGGAAACAAATTCTGAGGGAAAGTACAAATTGTCATTTAGAAAGGCACAAATTAATTAAGGGCCATCAGCATGGATTTGTTAAGGAAGGTCGTGTCTGACTCATTTGAATTTTTTGAGAAAGTAACAAGGAGGATCAATGAGGGGAGAGCGTTTGATGTAGTTTACATAGATTTTAGCAAGCCTTTTGACAAGGTCCCGCAAGGTAGCCCATGGGATCCAAGACAAAGTGGCAAGTTGGATCCAAAATTGGCTCAGGACAGGCAGCAAAGGGTACTGATCAAAGAACAAAAGAACAAAGAATAGTACAGCACAGGAACAGGCCATTCGGCTCTCCAAGCCTACGCCGATCTTGATGCCTGTCTAAACTAAAACCTTCTGCACTTCGGGGAGCGTATCCCTCTATTCCCATCCTATTCATGTATTTGTCAAGATGCCTCTTAAACGTCGCTATCGTACCTGCTTCCAGCACCTCCCTTGGCAGGAAGTTCCAGGCACTCACCACCCTCTGTGTAAAGAACTTGCCTCGCACATCCCCTCTAAACTTTGTGCCTCGCACCTTAAACCTATGTCCCCTAGTAACTGACTCTTCCACCCTGGGAAAAAGCTTCTGACTATCCACTCTGTCCATGCCACTCATAACTTTGTAAACCTCTATCATGACGCTCCTCCACCTCCGTCGTTCCAGTGAAAACAATCCGAGTTTATCCAACCTCTCCTCATAGCTGATGCCCTCCAGACCAGCTAACATCCTGGTAAACCTCCTCTGTACCCTCTCCAAAGCCTCCACGTCCTTCTGGTAGTGTGGCAACCAGAATTGCACGCAATATTCTAAGTGTGGCCTATCTAAGGTTCTGTACAGCTGCAGCATGACTTGCCAATTTTTATACTCTATGCCCCGACCGATGAAGGCAAGCATGCCATATGCCTTCTTGACTACCTTATCCACCTGCATTGTCACTTTCAGTGACCTGTGGACCTGTACGCCCAGATCTCTCTGCCTGTCAATACTCCAAAGGGTTCTGCCATTTACTGTATACCTCCCACCTGCATTAGATCTTCCAAAATGCATTACCTCACATTTGTCCGGATTAAACTCCATCTGCCATTTCTCCGCCCAAGTCTCCAACCGATCTATATCCTGCTGTATCCTCTGACAATTCTCATCACTATCCGCAACTCCACCAATCTTTGTGTCATCCGCAAACTTACTAATCAGACCCGCTACTTTTTCCTGCAAATCATTTATATATACTACAAACAGCAAAGGTCCCAGCACTGATCCCTGCGGAACACCACTAGTCACATCCCTCCATTCAGAAAAGCACCCTTCCACTGCTACCCTCTGTCTTCTATGACCGAGCCAGTTCTGTATCCATCTTGCCAGCTCACCTCTGATCCCGTGTGACTTCACCTTTTGTACAGTCTGCCATGAGGGACCTTGTCAAAGGCTTTACTGAAGTCCATATAGACAACGTCCACTGCTCTTCCTTCATCAATCAACTTCGTCACTTCCTCAAAAAACTCAATCAAGTTAGTGAGAAACGACCTCCCCTTCACAAAACCATGCTGCCTCTTGCTAGTAAGTTCATTTGTTTCCAAATAGGAGTAAATCCTGTCCCGAAGAATCCTGTCTAATAATTTCCCTACCACTGACGTAAGGCTCACAGGCCTATAATTTCCTGGATTATCCTTGCTACCCTTCTTAAACAAAGGAACAACAGGTCGACAGGTGTTTTTGTGACTGGAATGCTGTTTTCTGTGGGGTTCTGCAGGGTTCAGTGCTAGATCCAGTGCTTTTCATGGTATATATCAATGAATTAGACTTAAATATAAGGGGCATGATTAAAAAGTTTTCGGATGATACAATAATTGGCCGTGTGGTTGATAGTGAGAAGGAAAGCTGTAGATTGCAGGAAGGTATCAATAACTCGTCAGGTGAACAGAAAATGGCAAATTAAATTCAATACAGAGATGTGTGAGGTAATGCATTTGAGGAGGGTAAATAAGGCAAAGGGAATACACAATAAATGGTAGGATAGTGAGAGGTGTAGAGGTACAGAGGGACTTTGTTTTGCATGTTCACAGATACCTGAAGACAAGCGGCAGGTAGATAAGGTGGTTAAGGAGACATACAAGATGCTTTCTTTTATCAGCTGAGGAATAGAATATATGAGTGGGAAGGTTATTCTCGAAGTACTGAGGGATAGGATCTATTCCCATTTGGAAGAAAATGGGCTTATCAGTGATAGGCAACATGGTTTTGTGCAGGGAAGGTCATGTCTTACCAACTTAATAGAATTCTTTGAGGAAGTGACAAAGTTGATTGATGAGGGAAGGGCTGTAGATGTCATATACATGGACTTCAGTAAGGCATTTGATAAGGTTCCCCATGGTAGGCTGATGGAGAAAGTGAAGGCGCATGTGGTCCAGGGTTACTAGCTAGATGGATAAAGAACTGGCTGGGCAACAGGAGACAGAGAGTAGCAGTGGAAGGGAGTTTCTCAAAATGGAGACATGTGACCAGTGGTGTTCCACAGGGATCCGTGCTGGGACCACTGTTGTTTGTGATATACATAAATGATTTGGAGGAAAGTATAGGTGGTCTGATTAGCAAGCTTGCAGACGACACTAAGATTGGTGGAGTAGCAGATAGTGAAGGGGACTGTCAGAGAATACAGCAGAATATAGATAGATTGGAGAGTTGGGCAGAGAAATGGCAGATGGAGTTCAATCAGGGCAAATGCGAGGTGATGCATTTTGGAAGATCCAATTCAAGAGTGAACTATACAGTAAATGGAAAAGTCCTGGGGAAAATTGATGTACAGAGAGATTTGGGTGTTCAGGTCCATTGTTCCCTGAAGGTGGCAACGCAGGTCAATAGAGTGGTCAAGAAGGCATACGGCATGCTTTCCTTCATCGGACGGGGTATTGAGTACAAGGGTTGGCAGGTCATGTTACAGTTGCATAAGACTTTGGTTCGGCCACATTTGGAATACTGCATGCAGTTCTGGTCGCCACATTACCAAAAGGATGTAGATAGATGCTTTGGAGAGGGTGCAGAGGAGGTTCACCAGGATGTTGCCTGGTATGGAGGGCGCTAGCTATGAAGAGAGGTTGAGTAGATTAGGATTATTTTCATTAGAAAGACGGAGGTTGAGGGGGGACCTGATTGAGGTGTACAAAATCATGAGAGGTATAGACAGGGTGGATAGCAAGAAGCTTTTTCCCAGAGTGGGGGATTCAATTACTAGGGGTCACGAGTTCAAAGTGAGAGGGGAAAAGTTTAGGGGGGATATGCGTGGAAAGTTCTTTAGGCAGAGGGTGGTGGGGGCCTGGAACGCGTTGCCAGCGGAGGTGGTAGACGCGGGCACGATAGCGTCTTTTAAGATGTATCTAGACAGATACATGAATGGGCAGGAAGCAAAGAGATACAGACCCTTAGAAAATAGGCGACATGTTTAGATAGAGGATCTGGATTGGCGCAGGCTTAGAGGGCCTAAGGGCCTGTTCCTGTGCTGTAATTTTCTTTGTTCTTTGTTCTTTATTACTGCATATAGTTTTGGTCACCACATTACAGGAAGGACATGATTGCATTAGAGGAGATTTAGAAGGATGTTGCCAGGAATGGAAAATTTTAGTGATGAGAAAGGATTGAATGGGCTGGAATAAAAACAAGAAATGCTGGAAACACTCAGCAGGTCTGGCAGCATCTGTGGAGAGAGAAGCTGAGTTAACGTTTCAGGTCAGTGACCCTTCTTCAGAACTGGCAAATATTAGAAATGTAAAAGGTTCTAAGCAAGTAAAGTGGAGGTGAGGCAAGAGATAACAAAGGAGGTGTAGATAGGACAACGTCACAGAATAGCTGACAGAAGGTCATGGAGCAAAGATATGTTAATGATGTGTTGAAAGACAAAGCATTAGTGCAGAAAGGGTGTTAATGGACTGAAAATTGAACAGCCGCAAGTACAAACATGAAAAAAACAGTGGGTAAGCAAACTGAACAAACTAAGATGAAATTAAATAAGATGAACACAAAAAAATTTAAACCAAGGAAAAAGAAAAAAATAATTAAAAATAAAAGTAAAATGGTGGGCCAGTCATGCTCTGAAAATTATTGAACTCAATGTTCAGTCCAGCAGGCTGTAGTGTGCCTAATCGGTAAATGAGATGTTGTTCCTCGAGCTTGCGTTGATATTCACTGGAACACTGCAGCAATCCCAGGACAGAGGTGCGAGCATGAGGGCAGGAGGGAGTGTTGAAATGGCAAGCAACCGGAAGCTCGGGGTCCCTGCTTGCGGACTGAGCGGAGGTATTCCGCAAAGCGGTCACCAGTCTGCGTTTGGTCTCCCCAATGTAGAGGAGACCACATTGTGAGCAGCGAATACAGTATACTACATTGAAAGAATAACAAGTAAATCACTGCTTCACCTGAAAGGAGTGTTTGGGGCCTGGGATAGTGAGGAGAGAGGAGGTAAATGGGCAGGTATTAAACCTCCTGCGATTGCAGGGGAAGGTGCCGTGGGAAGGGGATGAGGTGGTGGGGGTAATGGAGGAGTGGACCAGGGTGTCACAGAGGGAACAATCCCTTCGGAATGCTGACAGGGGAAGGGAGGGGATGATGCATAGTGACATCATGCTGGAGGTGGCGGAAATGGTGGAGGATGATCTTTTGGATATGGAGGCTGATGGGGTGGAAAGTGAGGACAAGGGGAGCCCTGTCACGGTTCCGGGAGGGAGGGGAAGGGGTGAGGGTAGAGGTTCGGGAAATGGGCTGGACATGGTTGAGGGCCCTGTCAAGCACAGTGGGTGGGAATCCTCGGTTGAGGAAAAAGGAAGACATAGAGGTGCAGGAAATGGGCCGGACATGGTTGAGGGCCCTGACAAGCACAGTGGTGGTGGGGGGGGAATCCTCGGTTGAGGAAAAAGGAAGACATAGAGGTGCGGGAAATGGGCCGGACACGGTTGAGGGCCCTGTCAACTAGGGATAGGCTGGAATTGTTTGCTTTGAACAGAGGAGGCTGAGGACAGATTTAATTGAGGTGAACAAAACATCAGTTAGGACAGTAGGGAATCACAGAAGATAACCTCCCATCCCAGGTATCTTATGAGGAAAGGTTGGATAGATTGGGTCTGTATCCATTGGACTTTCGAAGAATGAGCAGTAATCTTATTGAAACATGTAAGTTCCTGAGCGGATTTGACAGGGTGGATGCTGAAAGGATGTTTCCCCTTGTGGGAGAGTCTAGAACTAGGGGACACAGTTTTAAAATAAGGGGTCGCTCATTTAAGATGGAGATGAGGAGAAATTTTTCCTCTCATTGGGTTGTGTGTCTTTGGAACTCTCTTCAACAGAGAGCAGTGGAGGCAGGGTCTTTGAATATTTTTAAGGCACAGGTAGATAAATTCTGGACTAACAAGGGAGCCAGAGGGTATCAGGGGTAGGCAGGAAAGTGGAGTTGAGGCCACAATCAGATCGGCCATGATCTTATTAAATGGCGGAGCAGGCACAAAGGGGCCGAATGGCTTAATCCTAATTCGTATTTTCATATGGTCATATGTTGGGAGGTGGGATTAGACTGGTTGGCTCATTTTTTTGGGTGGCATAGACACGATGCGTCAAGTGGCCTTTTTCTGTGCTGTAAACATTCTTTGATTCTATGAAAAGAAATACATCACAGTGGTCAGCTTTTCAGTTGAAAATGTGATGTCTGAATCCACTGAACCATTTTTAGATAGTATTTTGCTATGGAAAGAAAGATTTGCATTTACATGGTGCTGCTCAGGATGTTCCAAAGCGCCTCTAACAAAGGAGGTACTTATGAATGGCAGTCACTGTTGTAATGTGCGAAAGGGTGCAGCCAATTTGCACAAAGCATGATCCTATCAACAGCAATGAGATAAGTGACCAGATATTCTATTAATGACATAAAAACAAAAAATGCTGGAAATACTCAGCAGGTCTAGCACCATCTGTGGAGAGGGAAACAGAGTTAACGGTTCGGGTCTGTGTGACCTTTCATCAGAACTGTTTTCTCTCCACAGATGCTGTCTGACCTGCTAAGTACTTTCAGCATTTTCTGTTTTTGTTTCAAATTTCCTGCATCCGCGGTATTCTATTAGAGATGTTGGATGAGGGATAAACATCAGTCAGGACAGTAGGGAATCACAGAAAATTTGTGGCACAGAAGGAGACAATTGGCCCATCATGTCAGTGCCAGCCAGAAGAGTTATCCAGTCTGATCTCACCCCAGCTCTCGGTTCATAGTGGAGGTTACAGCACTTCAGGAGCATATCCAAGTATTTTTTAAATGCGGTGAGGGTTTCTGCCTGTACCACCCTTTCAGGCAGTGGTTTCCAGACTGCCACAACCCCACCCCCCCCCCACCCCGCCCAGCACCCTTTGCGTTAAAAAGTTTCTCCTTAACTCCCCTCTATTCCTTCTGCCAATTACTTTAAATCTATGCTCCCTGGTTATTGACCTGTCTGGTAAGGGAAATTCGTTCTTCCTACCCACTGTATCTAGGCCCCTCATTATTTTGCCTCTATCACATTTATATCCTTTCTTAAACAAGGAGACCAAAACTGTACACACTACTCCAGATGTGGCCTGTTATGACCGAGGCAGGAGGAGTGCACTATTAATTCAGTCCCACTTCTTCACAGGTCACAACATATATTTACATTTTCCCACTTAACGAAACAGTCAATCAGATACTCTATTTGTCCCCAGAATAAAGCACACCAACCAGGTTTCTTTAATAAAAAACAAAATTATCCATTTATTATAAATCAAGTCTTAACCAATAATGAAGTAAACACATACACAAATTGAAATATTAAAGCCCCTTATTTTTTATCCTAGCTCTCACACACACACTCACATACACAACCAGTTAACTGGGAAAAAGGGAATTTTGTTTACAGCTGTTACAAAGAAATAGAAGGAATAAAAAAAAACATAGACTGAATAGAAGATATGAAAATCCTTTGTTTTGGTGAGGGTTCCCAAAGGCGAATAGGCAGCTGCTACTAGGAATCTTTCCATGCGACGTTGATGAACAGTCTGGGTAGAGTTTCAAGAAATGCAGCTACAGAAGGCTTCACATAGGTCTTACATTAGGTGTGCAGCAACAAAGGTTTCAATTCTTTTAAAGATGCAAGGTTTCTGCAAATATTCAGGATTTCTTCAAATACAGGAGGCAATAATTCAACTTGATACAGGAACTGCTTTTCAAGAGCAAGATAAGCAGGGTCTTCTTCTCCTGGCAGGTCAATAAACAAACTCCAACAGCCTGTTTTTAGCCAAACCAGCTGGCTTTATTAACAGTTCAAAATGAAACAAAAACCTTTCCAGAGGCAAGTCCTATGACATCGTAAATCTTGACTTGTCAATAAGCAAATAACTCTGAAGGACAAAACAAACCACCTGCTGTATTTACTAGAAATCATGTGCCTTCCAGTAAAAACTTATTTTACTGGTCAACCTTCTGGTGACCTTCCTTTGAAGAAAACACCCAAAGTTTAGCTTCTTCAAGATTCCAGCATCCATGAAATCCTTTTCAGTTTTTTTAAATATAGATTCTCAAGTTTTAACAAAAAATGGAACCCTCGTAACAGGTCTCACCAATACCCTATGCAACTGCAGCAAAACATCCCTACTTATATATTCCATTCCCTTTGCAATAAATGACAACATTCCATTTGCCTTTCTAATCACTTGCTGTATCATCATACCAACCTTTTGTGATTCATTTACCAGGACATTCAGTTCCCTCTGTTCCTCAGAGCTCTGCAATCTCTCTCCATTTAAATAATATGCTGCTTCACTATTCCTCTTGCCAAATTGGGTAACTTTACATTTTCCCACAGTATACTCCATTTGCCAAATTTTTGCTCACTCATTTAACCTTTCTATAACCCTTTGCAGATTCCTTGGACTGAATTTTACCATCCCCTTGACACCACGAGTCGTGGGGGGGGGGGGGCGGGGGGCAGGGGGGGGTTGGTGGCTGGTAAAGTTCTGCGGGGAGAGGTCCGCCTTGACCCAGGACGTCGCAAAGGGCCCGCCACATCTTACCGGAGGTGGAGGACCTCGGTGTGGCCCCCACGCTGCCTGGCGGCGGGCCGTTCACCTGCATATTTAAATTAGCATTAATGATATTTAAATAAATTTACCTGCAGGTTACAGCCGCCATTCGTGCTTCGCGCACCTTCAGAACTCCATATGGAGTTCTGAGGCGAGAACCTGGTGGGGAGGGGGGAGGAATAAATTTTTCAGGGCGGGAGGGGTGGGGGAGCAGGGAAATCAATTTTTGTTGTATGTGGGGATGGTGGGAAGGGGTTGTAGGGCAAAAGTTAGAAGGTTGAGGGGGAAAGTTTGGGTAGGGGAAAAGGCAAGTGTTGGTCATTTTGGGCAATGAAATGACCATGGGGAAGGGGGATTGGGGAAGGGCCTCCACATTATTATTTGTTAATAAAAAAATTCCTATTAATTTACCTTTAAAAATTAAACTTAATTGTAAAGGCTTAAAAGCCCTTTAAAAATGGCGCCAGTGCCTGCACGGTGGCTCCGATGCCATTGCCGGGGATGCAGCAACCGCCCCCTCTACATCATCGGGGGCAGCCGCTCTGCCCCCTCTATTTAAATCAGCCCCTGCGCATAATATCGCGGGAGCTTGGGGACAGCGCATCCACATAGGATGCACACCACCATCTGAGTGTGCCACCGCGAACTGTGGCACACTCGTAAAATTCAGCCCCTTATGTCCTCTTCACAACTTACTTTCCTACCTACCTTTGTGTCATCAGCAAATGTAGCAATCATACATTTGGTCCCTTCATCCAAGTCATTTATATAAATTGTAAAAAGTTGAGGCCCCAGTACTGATCCCTGCAGCACATCACTCGTTCCAGCTTGCCAACCTGAAAAAGACCCATTTATCCTTACTCTCTGCTACCTGCTCGCCAACCAGTCCTTTATCCATGCTAATATGTCACCCCCTACAGCATGAGCTCTTATTTTGCTTAGTAACCTTTGATGTGGCACCTTGTCAAATGCCTTCTGGAAATCCAAGTACACCACATCCACAGGTTCCCCTTTATGCACGTTGTTTGTTACTTCGTCAAAGAACTCAAATAAATTAGTCATACATGATTTTCCTTTCATAAAACCATGTTGACTCTGCCTGATTACATTGAGATTTTCTAAGTGCTCTGCTATAACCTCCTTAATAATAGATTCTAGCATTTTCCCTATGACAGAAGTTAAGCTAAGTGCCTTGTAGTTTCCTGCTTTCTGTCTCTATCCTTTCTTGAATAGGGGAGTCACATTTGCTATTTTCCAATCAGATGGGACCTTTCCAGAATCTAGGGAACTTTGTGGAAAATTAAAACCAATGCATCTTATCTCAGCAGCTACTTCTTTTAAGACTCTAGGATAAAGTCCATCAGGACCTGGTCAGCTTTTAGTTCTAACAGTGTTTTCAGTACCCTTTCCCTGGTGATTGTAATTGTTTTAAGTTCCTCCCTCCCTTTCACCTCCTGATTCACAATTATGTCTGGGATGTTATGTGTATCCTCTACAGTGAAGACAGATGCAAAATATCTGTTCAATTCATTTGCCATCTCCTTATTTTCCATTATTCATTCCCCAGACTCACTCTCTAGAGGATCAACGCTCACTTTACTTACCCGTTTCCTTTTCAAATACCTGTCGAAACTCTTACGATCTGTTTTTATATTTCTAGCTAGCTTTCTCTCATACTCTAATTTCTCTCTCCTTATTAGCCTTTCAGTCATTCTTTGCTGTTCTTTATATTCGGTCCAATCTTCTGACCTGCCACACTTCTTTGCTGAATTATATGCTTTTTCTTTTAATTTTTCACTATCTTTAACTTCATTAGCCATGGATGGAGCGTCCTTCCCTTATAGTCTTTCTTTCTCACTGGAACATAGCTTTTCTGAGTATTCTGAAATATCTCCTTAAATGTCTGCCACTGCATCTCTACTGACCTATCCCTTAACCTAATTTGCCAGTTTACTTTAGCCAGCTCTGCAATCATGCCCTCATAATTGCCCTTATTTAAGTTTAAAACACTACTCTTAGATTCATCCTTCTCTCCCTCAAACTAAATGTGAAATTCCATCATATTATGATCACTGCTATCTAAGGACCCCTTCACTATGCGGTCATTAATTAATCGCATTGCACACTATGGGGAGGTGGTGGCATAGTGGTGATGTCACTGGACTAGTAATCCAGAGCCCAGGCTAATGCTCTAGGGACAAGGGTTCAAATACCACCATGGCAGATGCTGAAATTTGAATTCAATTAATCTGGGAATTAATGGCAACCACGAAATGATTGTTGTAAAAACCCAATCTGGTTCACTAATCCTCCTTAGGGAAAGAAATCTGCTGTCTTTACCTCGTCTGGACTAAATGTGACTCCAGACCCACAGCAATGTGGTTGACTCTTAAAATGTCCTCTGAAATGGCCTAGCAAGTTCAAGGGCAATTAGGGATGGGCAATAAATGCTGGCCTAGCCAGCAATGCCTACATCCCACAAACGAATAAAAAAAAAGTACCAGATCTAGTATAGCCTGGTTGGCTCTTGAACATGCTGCTCCAAGAAACTGTCCCAAAAACACTCTATGAACTCATCATCCAGGCTACCTTTGCCAATCTTTTTCATCCAATCAATATTAATCTATATGTAGATTAAAATCACCCATGATTATTGTTGTACCTTTCTCATAAGCCCCCATTATTTCATCCTGTATACCCTACCCTACAGCTTGGTTACTGTTAGGGGGCCTATAAATCACTCCCACAAGTGACTTCTTACCATTACTATTTCTCATCCCTACACAAAGTGAATCCACATTTTGATCTCCAGAACTAAGGTCATCTCTCTCTATTGTTGCAAAGCCATTGTTAATTAACCGAGCTATACTGCCACTTTTCTTAGCTTCCTGTCCTTCCAAAATGTCATGTACGTTGAATATTCAGGTCCCAGTCTCTGTCATTCTGCAGCCCTGTCTCTGTAATGGCTATCAGATCATACATATTTATTACTATTTGCACTTTCAATTTATCTACTTCATTACAAATGCTACATGCATTCAGATACAGAGCCTTCAGTTCTGTCTTTTTACTATTTTTGTAACCTCTAGTCTTATCTGCTGGTGCACTCTGTCCCTTCCTGAAACACTCTGATCATCATTTCCATTATTGCTACCTTGCTCTCTTCCTTTGCCTTCTCCACTTAATTTATCACATCTTCTCAATCCTGTTCCCTCACCCCCACTATTTAGTTTAAAGACCTCTCTACCGCCCTAGTTATATGACCCGCTAGAGCACTGGTCCCAGCATGATTCAGGTGGAGACTGTCCCAACAGTACAGCTTCCACCTTCTCCAGTACTGATGCCAGTGCCTCACGAGTCAAAACCCATTTCTCCCACACCAATCTTTCAGCCATATGTTTAACTCTCTGATCTTATTTACCCTATGCCAATTCGTTCATGACTCAGGTAATAATCCAGAGATTATTATCTTTGAGGTTCTGTTCCTAGCACCTGGTTCATAGCTCTACAGGTCACATTTCAGGGGCACACACTCTGCTAAGGTAAATAGGCCCTTCCCATCCACTTCATCAGCTAAGTTATGTGCTAGACACATTTTTTTCTACAGTAAGATACTGTTACTCGCATTGGAACAAAAAAGCAACGCAGTCGTCAGATTGGCAGGATTTCGAGATACGGTCGCGCTCGAGAGAGGTTGGCGTGACGGGACATTAGGAACCTCAGCGCTTGCCATAGAGCCGATTCCAAGATGGCGGCTTCAATGTCAGCGCTTCTGAATCCGATTCGTCTCCTGCGAGTTCTTCCTGGACATTTACCGTGTCCGAGCAGGTAACGGCTGTCTCACGCGCCACTTAACACCCATGTCACAGAGCTTTTAGCACCGCGCTTGTTAAAATGAGGTTCGTTGTATAGTTTTATGATGCTGTCATTTTATCTCAGTCCAAAGTTGGATCTGAGGGAGAGGAGTCTTTGTGTAGAAACTGCTGTGGATTAAAAAAAATAATATTCAATGCATTGTTGTCCTTGTTGGTAAATTGACTGGAGGACATCTGCTGTTCCCAGCGACGATTGAAGAATCTCCGCCTCTCTCGGGCACCACGCAGCTGGGAAGACCATGAATAGTTGGAATGTGATTCAGACAATTTGGGGAGGTCAATAACGATGGACTTTACAGTATATTAGCTTGGTTAATGAAAATATGGCACTCATACATAGAGTATTTACAAAGAAAACCTATATCACATTCGCAGTGGGAAAATCTTAAAAATCCATTTCAGACATCCAGAGCTCCTTGGATGATAGAGAGAGAGTGAGATGAAGCAGAAAAAGGGTGTATATAACAGATGTCAGGTGGATAATACCAGGCTGATTATAGAAGGTTCAGCGGGGAATTGAAAAAACAAATGAGAAGCCAAGAGGCAGTACGAGAAGAGACTTGTCGCTAATATTAAGGGGAATCCAAATGTCTTTTATAGGCATATAACTACTAAAAGGATGGGAAAAGGAGGAGTGGGGCTAATTAGGGACCTAAAAGAGGATTGATTCATGAAGACTGAGGTGCTGCCCAAGTCATGGTGAAACAGGAGGTAGTTATGACACTGGATGGGCTAAAAATCGATAGAGGAGGTATTAAAGAAGCTGGCTGTACTTAAAGTTGAAAAATCACCAGGAACGAATGAGATGTATCTAAGGATACTGAGGGACGTAAGGGAACACATAATTAAGGTGCAATACATTGTCAGAGTTGGTGCTTTCAGCTGAAATATTAAACCAAGATAATTTTTTGCCTATTTGAATGGACCTAAAAGATCCCATACCACTATTAAAAGACCAACAAGAAAGTTCTCTGTGTCTTGTCAATATGCAATAGAAACAGATTGATGATATGTGTACCAACAATAACTTGAAACTATACTGTGTCTTTAACATAGAAAATGTGCAAAGATGCTGCTTCTCGGAGGTATAATCAGAAATAAATGTATGCTAACTCAAATAAGGAGCTATCTAGAGGGGTGCCCAAAGAGGTAGGTTTTAAGGAGGGGTTTAAAAGAGGAGAGAGAGAGAGAGCGGGAGAAAAAAGGGCTTATGCAGGGAATTCCAGAACATGTGGTTGAGTCGGCTGAGGCTGAAGGAACAGTCGCTAATGGTGGAGTGAAGAGACAAAACGCACAAAAGGGTTGGCATCAAGGCAGCAGCACATGAGTTGCATGGATAAGATGAGCTCAGTTGGAGCATGAATGGAGATGGGAGAGAAACTGGAGGGAGATGTTGATTTAGGGTTAGGGCCTGAGGGGTAGAGTGATTTTCTGAGCAAGGGGAAGGTGGGTAAGCAGCTGAATGGATGGTCTCAGTCTTAGATATCCATGAGCATCTCACATGTAGTTGGAGGTGAGGATGGAGGGGTGTAAGGAAACACTTAATAGAGAACCAAAAACAAGAAATGCTGGATTCACTCAGCAGGTCTGGCAGCATCTGTGGAAAGAGAAGCAGAGTTAACGTTTCGGGTCAGTGACCCTTCTTCGGAACTTAATAGAGAAATAGTGCTCTCCAGGTTTGTCCTGCAGTAGTGAGTGATTATTACAGAGGAGAGTTTGGCCTAATAGTGCTTGATGTGATCTAGCCAGATTTGGTATTGGATTGCTCATGGGAATGATTGGATTGGAAGAGAGTAAGGGTAAAACAAGGAGACAAGGGCAGAAGAGGTGGTGAAATCAACCATTTTGCAGTGGTTGAGGAAGTATTGTGGTGAATGGAGAACTAAATAGAGAAATAAGATGCTCTGTAAAGACATTAATTTCTTGTTTCAAAAATTCTGAGCCAGTCCAGCAGACTATCTCAATAGTTTTGAAATATGGAGGTGTACCAAACTTGGCAAGTAGTGTTGACACTCCTGGAGGACATTTTATCTGCTTTGGATGTTGGATCAGGACCTGATATTAGAAGTTCTGCCATTTTTCACATCAATCCACCCAAAATAATTTTCTGTGAAAACAAAAGTGGGCTGCGGAGGGGTTTTCCTGGCATTTAATTTCCAAAGATTGCAGTTTTGTACCCAAATTATATGCCTGCAGATGATGTAGAATTTCCTTCATAAGTAATTTAAATAAAACTTTACTGCTTTGGAATAACATGTACCACAAGACAATTTAAATAAAAACTCATAACCTGTAATTTTCCTCAAGCTAACAGATACTAGCTTAGAAATTCTGTTTTTTTTGTGCAGTTAACACAGTCTGGACGGGGAGGAGGAATGCGGGTGGATTCTAGTTCCACTAAGTTTTTGTCCTTTCCTGACCACCTTGATAAATGTTGAAGGAGGGTGTGTGGGGGCTGCTTATCTCTCCCCATGTTGTGATGTCACGCTTGGCAAAAGGGTTGCTGGCATGTCAGGCTGCTTGTAAAATCCTGACAGTTCTGACCAGCATATGGCCAGTAGAAAGTACATCTGCATGACACAGATGTACTTGCTGTATAAGAGTTGTAAGTGGACCTCAAAATGTCGCATCCTGACAGAAGTCAATCTAGGAGAGATTGATTGCCATTGGATGAGTAGCAGAAGAATGCTAGATGAGGCAACAAATAACATTTGAACCACTAGAGAACTTATGCCAGGTACCTTTATAAAGCTCTGGTTAGGCCACAACTAGAATATTGTGTCCACTCTGGTCACCACACTTTGGGAAGAATGTAAAGGTTCTTGAGAGGGTGCAGAGGAGATTTACCAGATTGGTTTCAGGGATGAGGGATTTTAGTTACAAGGTTAGGTTGGGTTTTCCTTGGAGCAAAGGAGATTTGATAGAGGTGTACAACGTTTTGACAGGTTTAGATAAGGTAGACAAAGAAAAGCTGTTTCCATTAGCTGATGGTACAAGGACTAGATGGCACAGATTTAAGGTTTTAGGCAACAGATGCAGGAGGAATATGTGAGGAAGAACTTTTTTTAACGCAGCGAGTGGTGATGACCTGGAACACTCTGCCTAGAACGCTGGTGGATGTGGAAATGAATAATGATTTCAAAAGGAAATTGGATGGGTACTTGAGGGAAATAAGTTTGCAGGGCTACGAGATAGAGCTGGGTAATGTGACTGATTGGATTGCTCTGTAGAGAGCTGGCATGGACTCGATGGGCTGAATGACCTCTTGTGCCATATTGACTGCCAAAGTGCTGCACTTTCAGTGATAGTGAGGTTGTTGGAATTTCTACTTCTATGTGATTAAAAGTTTTCTGCTCTTACCAGCACCTATTTAAAAAAAAATCAATAATTTTGGTGCTTTCTCCACTTGTCAGTGCTATTTTGTATAGTTGCACTATGTGACTTCTCAGCTTTGGAGGTTGGGAACCAGTGAGCTTCATAATTACTGTTTTCAGCACAGGCAGATTGGATCAGCCCCTGAAATTATACCTGGAAGCAAAAAATTTTATTGCATAGAAGGAGACCATTCAGTTCATTGTGCCTGTTGAAGAGTTATAAGTCCAGTAATTATGAAAGTTAACCAGACTTGTTCCCAGGATGGAGGGACTGTCCTATGAAGAGGGATTGGAGAAACTGGGCCTGTATTCTCTCGAGTATCGAAGAATGAGTGGTGATCTCATAGAAACCTACAAAATACTTAAAGGGATGGACAAGGTAGATGCAGGTTAAGATGTTTCCCCTGGTTAGGGAGTGTAGAACCAGGGGACACAATTTCAAAATAAGGGGGAAGACACTTGGGACCGAGATGAGGAGAAATTTCTTTACTCAGGGGGTTGTGAATCTTTGGAATTCTCTACCCCAGATGGCTGTGGAAACTCTGTTGAGTATGTTTAAAGCAGAGATTGACATTTCTAAATACCAATGACAAAGGGATATAAGGATAGTGTGGGGAAAAAGGCATTGAAGTGGATGATCAACCATGGCGGAGCAGGCCCAATGGTCTAAAATACTATAAATTCTATTTTCACTACTTTCTGGTAGAGTATTCCTTTTTGTAACAACCCTACTTGTAGTAATAAATTCTCCTTACCCTCCCCTTTCGGTTTTTGTTAAATTTAGGCCCTGTATTTAACGACTCATTGACATTTAATTTATTAAAACACTTGATAATTGTCAATTCCACCACATAATTTATGATGTTCCTGGCTCTTACCATATAATACTATCAACCTTTCCAGTCTATAACATCACAAAATCTTTTGCTGTGAGTCCTACTACATGTAAGACTTAAAGATTGTACTTATCACCTTGATTTTATAGTTACACAGAAACTCCGTGTCATTAAACACCTTTTATAGTTGCTAACCTCTAGTTAATTCCTCTGTTGCTTTGAGCATTTGGTGGTGATAGAGTGCCTATGCAAACAATTTTAGCTGCTTACTCTATTTCCATATTAGAGTATTGCTGAAAATAGAGACATGTTGTTGAAGTTTTTCGTCTTGCATTCATCAGGACAATTTAAAGAATAACCAATGTAAGGGAAAACAACAACTTATACTGCATGAGAAGAGAGTGCTGATTGGTTGGCAAGTGAGCTCTGATTGGTAGAGGCGTTGCCGTGGCAGATGCACTAGTTTACGGTGACTGACAGTTAACTGCCAAGCTTTGTTTAAAATTTAAACCAGGCAGCTTGACTCTAGTCAAGGCATTGCCCTGTGGAATGAACCAGCGAACGGCTGCCATTTAGAAACTTTTTCCCTTAGCGGAAGGGTCAATAACCAGGGAGCATAGATTTAAGGCAAGGGGCAGGAGGTTTAGAGGGGATTTGAGGGGAAAAAAAATTCACCCAGAGGGTGGTTGGAATCTGGAACGCACTGCCTGAAGAGGTGGTAGAGGCAGGAACCCTCAACATTTTAGAAGTAATTAGATGAGCACTTGAAACGCTGTAGCATACAAGGCTACGGGCCAAGTACTGGAAAATGGGATTAGAATAGTTAGGTGCTTGATGGCCAGTATGGACACGAAGGGTTGAAGGGCCTGTTTCTGTGCTGGATAACTCTATGACTCTCTTTATTTTGTTCAGCTGAAACAGGCACAATGTTTGTACATATTCTTTCTGTTTGCAAAGAACAGGGCCTGTGTATTAATATATGTATCTTCTAGTATGTGTAAATGCGCCACACTGCGAGTCCTACTGACAATCTTAAATTGGTTGTCAGTGTAATTCTTAGCTGTGGATTATTTAGCAAATGTTGTCCAATTGCGGAATCACATCGAATGTTGGACACAGTGATTTGAGTTTTGCAAGCACGGGGTTAGGTGTCATTTTCATGGAACTTGTCATGCAGGCTCCCACCTGCCAAGAATGAGGCATATTAATTTTGTCATATAAACATTGATTTTAAACTTACTGGAGTGAAGAAAGGACTTGTTAAAAAATCACCAGATGCTTGGCCAGAAAAACATTTTTGCATACTAACAGACAGTGCTTGGAGGGACAAATGGGCTATTCCCTGCTCCAGTTTAACCCACAACGGACTTTGAGCACCAGGTATTGTGTGTAAGAAGGGACATTCCGGGGTCGGCTAAAACAAGAGAATCCACAAACCGACGTGGTCAGACCAGCTAGTCACATGACTAATCTGCTTGGCAACCTGGATTTTTCTGAATTGTACAAAGAGAGAAAAGTCTCCTACATCGAACAAAATTTAAGAAGAATACTGGGCCCCAACGAAAAGCAAAATACCTACAATCAAGGACTTTACAGCGAGCTTGAAGAACAAAAACCAAAACCATCTTCAGATACTACCTCAAACTTTTCCACTTTATTTCTTCTGCTCTTCTCTGTCTCTATTTGCATGTGTGTATTGCGTATGCATGCTAGTGTGGGCACGTCGTGTATCCGTAGGTGTTAACCGAATTAAGTTCAGCTATTTTTCTTTAAATCTAAGAAAACCTGTTTGGCTAGTTTCTTTACCTTATAATTGGAAGTTAGTGAACAAGAATTCACTAAGGGGAAGCTAAAATAAACGGTGTGTTTAAAATAAAACCCTGCAATGGTAAGACCAGGTGAAGGCCGAGAGGGAACCCTAGACCCCTTTCTCACCTGGTTGTAACAAACCCAACAAAGATGTTTGCGAGAGCTGGGCCTAGAGGGGATCCCATGGCATCACCACCTATTTGGGCATACATGGTGTCGTTAAAACTGAACTCAACTGCGCGAGTTGCCGAGTTCATAAGTTCAATGTCTTTGATGGAATCACACCTGATCTCCTACCTCTTGCATAATTCCCATATGTAGCTGATATGTTTGCTATATTTGAATCCGCAGCTGCATACAATAATTTCCTTACATGTCTTAATGGGTTCCATCCTGTGCTCAAATTCACCTTTGAAATGGAGCAGTCAAATGAGCTCCTTTTCCTTGATGTACTGGTTGAGAAATCTGTTAAGGGGTTCTCTACCATGGTCTACCACAAGCCTACCGTCGCTGGTCAATGCAGGCGTTGGGATTCTTACAATTCCACATGCTATAAGATTGGCCTTATCGGCAACCTCATAAATAGGGCCTGAACCATTTGCTCACCATGCAAGCTTGATGCTGACATAAGGCAAATCAAAGACATCCTGTGTGACAATGGCTACCCTGATCAGATCATTTCTCGCTGTATATAGTGCAAACTTATGAATGGGCCTAAGGGCATCTTTTTCAGTCCTGAAAAGTGCCCAGTCTACCTTAAATTACCCTGGAAGGGTAATGTATCCAAAAATTTGAGCAGCAGGTAAAGCTAGCTGTTTCACGCTGCTACTATGCAGTAGCAACATGTGTGGTGTTCGTCACTAACAGGATGCTGCCGTCAAGCCAAAAAGACGTCCTCCCTATCACACAAATGAGTAATGTGATATATGAATTTCAGTGCTAGTGTGATGCTAGGTATATAGGCCGTATGTCCCAAAGACTGGCGGATCGTATCAAACAACATGTTCCTTCTGCTGTTCGCAACAGGCAAGGTACAGGCCATACCCAACCAGCCCATGCTTGCAAAACTCAAAGCACAGTGTCCAACATTAGATGTGATTCCATGATTAGACAACATTTGCTAAGAATTACACTGACAACCAATTGAAGATTGTCAGTAGGGCTCGCAGTGTGGCGCATTTGTGCATACTGGAAGCTACATACATTAATCCACAAGGCCCTGTTCTTTGCAGACAGACAGAATATGTACAAACATTGCGCCTGTTTCAGCTGAACAAAATAAGTGACAGCCATTTGCTGGTTCATTCCTATGGGCAATGCCTTGACCAATCAGAGTCAAGCTGCCTGGTTTAAATTGGCAGTTAACTGTCAGTCACCGTAAACTGGTGCATCTGCCACGGCAACGCCTCTATCAATCAGAGTTCATTTGCCAACCAATCAGCACTCTTTTCTCATGCAGTATCAGTTGTTTTCCCTTACATTGGTTGTTCGTTCAATTGTCCTGATGAGTGCAAAACGAAAAGCTTTGTCAATGTGCCTTTAATTTCAGCAATACTCAAGTTCTTTTAGTTTAGTTTAGAGATACAGCACTGAAACAGGCCCTTCGGCCCACTGAGTCTGTGCCGACCATCAACCACCCATTTATACTAATCCTACACTAATCCCATATTCCTACCACATCCCCACCTGTTCCTATATTTCCCTACCACCTACCTATACTAGGGGCAATTTATAATGGCCATTTTACGTACCAACCTGCAAGTCTTTTTGGCTGTGGGAGGAAACGGGAGCACCCGGAGAAAACCCACGCAGACACAGGGAGAACTTGCAAACTCCACACAGGCAGTACCCAGAATTGAACCCGGGTCGCTGGAGCTGTGAGGCTGCGGTGCTAACCACTGCGCCACTGTACTACTAAACGACTATTTCCATGTTATTCATTCAAAGGTCTATTTTTGAGAGATGACTTTACTTTATGATTACCATTAATGTATTTGTTTTATCATTTATTTTTGATCCAATGTCCAGGCCTTTTTTTGCCTTCTGAAGTATTTCATGTAATGTTTCTTGTATTTACAATCCGTAATGTATCATCGGCATTATTAAACAATGCAAGGAATGTCAGTTTTCTGTGTCATCCAGGCTGTTCCTTGCAGTGAACTCAACACATGCATCTGTGTGCGCAAGCACTGAATTACAGTGCGCTTGAATGCATCATCTTCTTCTTTGGCCTCATTGTCTCGGGAGACAATGGGTAAGTGCCTGCAGGTGGTCAGTGGTTTGTGGAGCAGCGCCTGGAGTGGCTATAAAGGCCAATACTAGAGTGACGGACTCTTCCACAGGTGCTGCAGATAAAATTGGTTGTCAGGGCTGTTTCGCAGTTGGCGCTCCCCTTGCGCTTCTGTCTTTTTTCCTGCCAACTGCTAAGTCTGTTCAACTCGCCACACAGCCCCGCCTTTATGGCTGCCCGCCAGCTCTGGCGATCGCTGGCAACTGACTCCCACGACTTGTGATCAATGTCACAGGATTTCATGTCGCGTTTGCAGACGTCTTTAAAGCGGAGACATGATGGCCTGTGGGTCTGATAGCAGTGGCGAGCTCGCTGTACAATGTGTCCTTGGGGATCCTGCCATCTTCCATGCGGCTCACATGGCCAAGTCATCGCAAGTGTCGCTGACTCAGTAGGGTGTATATGCTGGGGATGTTGGCCGCCTTGAGGACCTCTGTGTTGGAGATACAGTTCTGCCACCTGATGCCAAGGATTCTCCGGAGGCAGCGAAGATGGAATGAATTGAGACGTCGCTCTTGGCTGACATACATTGTCCAGGCCTCGCTGGCGTCGAGCAAGGTACTGAGGACACAGGCTTAATACACGCGGACTTTTGTATTCCGTGTCAGTGCGCCATTTTCCCACACCCTCTTGGCCAGTCTGGACATAGCAGTGGAAGCCTTTCCCATGCACTTGTTGATGTCTGCATCGAGAGACAGGTTACTGGTGATAGTTGAGCCTAGGTAGGTGAACTCTTGAACCACTTCCAGAGTGTGGTCACCGATATTGATGGATGGAGCATTTCTGATGTCCTGTCCCATGATGTTTGTTTACTTGAGGCCGATGGTTAGGCCAAATTCGTTGCAGGCAGCCGCAAACCTGTCGATGAGATTCTGCAGACACTCTTCAGTGTGAGATGTTAATGCAGCATTGTCAGCAAAGAGAAGTTCCCTGATGAGGACTTTCTGTACTTTGGTCTTCGCTCTTAGACGGGCAAGGTTGAACAACCTGCCACCTGATCTTGCGTGGAGGAAAATTCCTTCTTCTGAAGACTTGAACGCATGTGAGAGCAGCAGTGAGAAGATAATTCCAAACAGTGTCGGTGCGAGAACACAGCCCTGTTTCACGCCACTCAGGATAGGAAAGGGGTCTGATGAGGCGCCGCTATGCTGAATTGTGCCTTTCGTATTGTCATGGAATGAGGTGATGATACTTAGTAGCTTTGGTGGACATCCGATCTTTTCTAGTAGTCTGAAGAGACCACTTCTGCTGACGAGGTCAAAGGCATTGGTGAGATCAATGAAAGCAACGTAGAGGGGCATCTGTTGTACGCGGCATTTCTCCTGTAGCTGACGAAGGTAGAACAGCATGTCAATGGTCGATCTCTCTGCTCGAAAGCCACACTGTGCCTCAGGGTAGACACGCTCGGCCAGCTTCTGGAGCCTGTTTAAAGCGACTCGAGCGAAGACTTTCCCCACTATGCTGAGCAGGGAGATTCCACGGTAGTTGTTGCCGTCACCGCGGTCACCTTTGTTTTTCTAGAGGGTGATGATATTGGCATCGCGCATGTCCTGTGGTACTGCTCCCTTATCCCAGCACAGGCAAAGCAGTTCGTAGAGTGCTGAGAGTATAGCAGGCTTGGCACTCTTGATTATTTCAGGGGTAATGCCGTCCTTCCCAGGGGCTTTTCCACTGGCTAGAGAATCAATGGCATTACTGAGTTCCGATTTGGTTGGCTGTACGTCCAGCTCATCCATGACTGGCAGAGGCTGGGCTGCATTGAGGGCAGTCTCAGTGACAACATTCTCCCTGGAGTACAGTTCTAGGTAGTGCTCAACCCAGTGGTCCATTTGCTTGCATTGGTCAGTGATTGTGTCCCCTGATTTAGATTTGAGGGGGGCGATCTTCTTTATGGTTGGCCCAAAAGCTCTCTTAATGCCATCATACATTCCTCTGATGTTTCCGGTGTCTGAGGCCAGCTGAATATGACTGCATAGGTGTTGCCAGTAGTCATTTGTGCAGAGCTTCTGGCAGTTTTAACTGCTATGGATGTTAACTCGCTTGGGGCTTTCTTGTAGTTCAGCAGTGCAATGCGCTTAGCAGCTATGATAGATTTCAGCTCTTCGAAGTGAGATTGAAACCAGTCTGTATTCCGCTTTATGCGTTTGACATGGGTGGTCATAGCTGACTCATAGATGGCGTCTCTGATGTGGGCCCACTTGGTCTCTGCATTCCCTGTGGGAGTGTTTTGAAGGGCTTTTTCAAGTGAATTAAAAAATTTTTGTAACAGCTGTGGGTAAGAAATTCTGCTCGTGTTGATGCGTGGGTGGCCCTTCTGCTTGGAGTGATGCAGCTTCTTTGGTTTGAGTCTAACCTTGCTGCACACCAGGGAGTGGTCGGTGTCGCAGTCCGCACTTTGGAAGCTGCGTGTGGTTTGAATGCTGTTTAAAGAGGCTCGCCTTGTGACGATGAGGTCCAGCTGGTGCCAACAACGTGATTTTGGGTGCCTCCAAGAAACCTGGTGACAGGGTTTATTGTGAAAGAATGAGTTGGTGGTGCAGAGGTTATGATAGGTACACAACTCAAGAAGTCTCTGTCCATTCTCATTCATCCTTCCAATGCCATAGCGCCCAAGGCAGGAGGGCCATGAGTCATGGTCGGCCCCAACCCTCGCATTAAAGTCCCCCAGCAGGAACAGATGTTCGGTATTGGGGATGCTACTAATTATATTATGGAGTTCGTCGTAGAACTGGTCTTTAGCTTCAGGTGGGGAGCAGATTGTTGGAGCAGAGATGCTGAGTAGGTGTACTAGACCAGAGGCAGTGAGCAGTCGGATGGACAGTATGCGTTCTGAGCCGTTTGAAGGTGGCTCTATCATGCTGAGCAAAGAGTTTCTGCTGGCGAAGCCCACTCCATGTTGTCTTGGTTCTTCAGGATCCCTACCCTGCCAGTAGAAGGTGTAGTCTTGCCCTCTTCGAGATCCGCTCGCAGGGAGGCGTGTCTCCTGAAGCGCTGCAATGTCCACATTGAGTCTACTGAGCTCGTTGTTAATGATGGCGGTCTTCCGAGAATCGTTGATTTGTGTAAGGTCTTCCGATAGGCCAGGGCACATAGTTCTGACGTTCCAGCTTGCAAAACGAAGGGCTGGTACTTTCTTTCCTTTTTTGGTCGTGCTGTTTGGTACGGTGTTGCTGTCCGCTTTTCGCGCAATGACCCTGAGCTCCAAGCACCCATTGAAGCAGGTGGACTGTGGCGGGACAGAACCTTATTGACCGGGGGCTGCCCGGTTTGAGGCGGGCGGTAGCTGTCCTGTGAGGTGCGATGACCTCTCCCACCGACAAAGGCAACCCATGGCGCCCAATCTCTACGCCAATTGAGCTGGACTTATAACCCGTAACTGCTGCGTTCCGTGTTGTTTCGGTCGCTGTGAGGCGACTATGGAGTGACCTTTCCATGGCACATGCCTGGGCGAATGTATGGAGGTTGTGAGTTGCCCAAGCGTCAAAACCCCCCTCTCGGCCTTTATGGTGGGGTCCAAAGGAGTGCAGAGCACGACGTTTGGCACTGGTATGGCTGCAGGAACTGCCGGAAACATGCCAAAGGTGACACATGACCGCCTACGGGGTTCTGCTCTGGATTTTCTGTTAGGGTTTACTCCCTTAGCCTTGGACTCTCCTGAGACGCCCACAAGGCAGTGGGGTTGTTAGGGCCCCTGCTCAGGCATAGGTGGGAGGAGGGGGAGCTGGGAAGGGGGCTGCAGGGGGGTAGGGGGGGTGTGCAGGGGAAGGGGGTGCGGGGGGAAGATGGTGCGAGGGGGGAGCTGGGAAGCTGGTGTAGGTAATAAAACATTTCATCAGTTCCCACCATCCCAGAAGACCTCGCTGTGCCTGGTGTGTTGGTTGCTGCTGTGTTTAACAGGATTCCTCATAAGGATTACTAATGGAGATGACAAAGGGGAATGGTTCATAACCCAGCACAAAACCACTGCCGCACATCAATTGTCATCAGCCTGGGAGAATGTAACCAGTGGAGTCCCGCAGGGCCTGTTTTGCAACCTGTTTCATATCTTCATAAAAACTTTGCAGCTAGGAGTCACAGTTTGAATGCATAACTGTGTGCTAAGGAGAATATGGAATCGTGCTGCAGGACCCACACGACGCCATAAGTGATACCTGTGTCAAATCAGTATCTACACTGTTACAAGGTCATTAATGAAAATTTGTTGACATACTTGACTACCAAACAGTTAAATAAACATCGTCAATGACTACAAGTCACCAAGTTCTCTTTGAGATCATTCAGTTCTAACTCAAATTTAACAAACTAAATACTAAATTTCAATAGAAATCATCCTGATATTTCAAGTCTCTCCTCTTAACTAGAGTTTTTGTTCCTAGCATCATGCTGGTGAATCTGCTCTGTATAATCTCGAACAGGAACAGCCTGGATGACACAGAAAACTGACATTCCTTGCATTGTTTAATAATGCCAATGATACATTACGGATCGTAAATACAAGAAGCATTACATGAAATACTTCAGTTAGCAAAAAAAGTAAACAAATTTTGTTTGATAACTCTCTCCTCTGAAATGCCTTGTGATATTTTACTATGTTAAAGGCATTGTATAAATGCAAGCCCCTATTGTTTTTGGGTTATTCTATCCAAAATAAAGTTTTCAAAACTTTATTGCAGCCACTATGACTTGATATCAGTGTTGCGCATGAGTTCAACTGGAGTTCGCAGTATTTCATGAGTTTAAATAAACTGAATAGGTAAGATTTACGAAGAGTGGGTGCTTCAAATCACAGTGAAATTGTCCATCATTAATGCAGTGGGACACAAACAGTACAAGTGCATCACATTTTATGCTACCCCCTTCATATTAGTTTGTATATTTCAGCTGGTAATCTGTTTCTTTGAGTGTACCAAGTGGTGTGAAGTTACCTCCAGGATGTGCTCTCTTATCACTTAGCCTTTATATCAAGTATTGTATAACTGTACTCCGATGTTTTAATGTTAGGAGAGACCTGACACTCTTGCCTGCTCTCCTGTAATGTTAAACTGGTGAGCGGAGTTCTATGCGTGCATATTTGCACGCAGGTGGTGATCTTTGTTGCTTGACAGTGTATGCACAGCCAGCAGCTTAACTGTTCCAACAATCCAATCTTATTGGTACAAGCTTTGTATTTCCAGACTTTTGAAAATGAATTTAAATATGCATTTCAAGAGCAAATGGCTAAGGATGGGGTGTTGCATACGATTGTGCAGCGAACTGTTTATTATAGACTGTATATTTTTAACCAAGATTACAAGCAGCCTGAGCCTGGACCTCAGTTTATTATAAGTTGAATGTTTTGGATAAAGCAAACCACAGATTATGATAACCCATAGCTCTCTTGGCTATCAATGGGAAATAAATGGTCGGGGAGCATTCCATAAAAGGAATCTTCCTGTAGTATGCTGCACAGATATGATATTTGTTTGGAATTTAAATATTTTTGTCTATTTGTTTTGCAGTACTTCAGGAAGCTTTTGTAAGATAACTTGCACTTATCTACTCACAGTAATTCTAGGCATAATTTCACGCTAATTAGTTGCATTTTCAGTACGCTGTACACAGTCTCGGGTGCTGGGAAATGTGGGTTATAGTAAAAAGAAATTATTGAGCATTGAATTCTTGAGTAACAGGTGACAGCACAGTGTTATGTTATGTACTTTGATAGATTCTCTGTTCAAACATTATTGTAGCATCTTCTTAAATAATTAGTAATCCAGGCAAACATACAAACAACCAAAGCAGAAGCATTTTGTACTGTAGCACATCTGAGTCCACTGGAGTTTTGTACATAGGGACAAAATCATGAATAAGTTTATGCTTTAGGACTCAGTAATCCGTGTTAAATGGCAATTTATTGCTCATAACAAATAACAGATTAAAGGTTTGAATCACAGCTGTGCTCAACATTTTGTATTAAGTGCAGTTGCTGACATTTGTGAATATTGGCTTGAAAAATGTGGGAATAAATCTGTCAACTTCTGAGTTTTCAATGATTTGTAATACCAGCATAGCAATTCACTACGAAGAGTGTTTTACGTTTTATTTCTTAACTACAGATAGGCACTTTGTCGACAATATAGCATGTTTATCGCTAGCATTCCGTTAAAGTAAGGCAATTGAAAGGTTTCTTAACTTTATAGGACAAGGTATTGCTTAAGCACAGTGCACTCATAACTTAGATTATGGCATCCTACCATGATGGTTCTCTCTCTAACCTTGCATTTAATGATATTTTTGCTTTTGGTGGAAAATAAACTGTACTGGTAAAAGAAAAACCCTACTATGTTGTCAGTCTTTCTTATCTGTATTTTAACAGTACTGCTTCCCTAAACTTTCCTCTTTCTCCTTTTTAAGCTTCAAGTATGCCATCACATAATTTCTTCCTGTCCCTGTATCCTCACTATGTGAAATCAAGGCTTATTTCACATTCTTTCTCTGAACTTTAAAAACTGGAATACCTTACCACCTCAGTTTTTACTCCTTTCTCCAATTTTCAAGCTTGCTGTCACCTAATCTCTGTTGTCTAATTTATCTAGTCTTCTATTTTAATCTTTTCAACCTTGGTCTTCTGCATCATGAGCTTTAGCGCTTCAAAGTTCTTATTTTAAAAAGGACAATATCCAATTCCTAATCTCCAAAGATTGGAATTACCAACCAATGTGTCGACTTGGCTTTTTTGCTGCATTTTACATTATTTTTTGGGATTTTGTAAATCACTGCCCCTATAAAATCTCCTATTCTTGCAAATGTATGTGTGGCTTCAAGTTAAAGAATGATGAGTGCATGGGGAAGGGAGGATATAGGAGTTGAGCAGATAGTTTCAAAGTTATTGATTTGAGTGAGGGGGTGGTAGGAAGTAGAGGAGATAGGTGAAGAGGTAAGGTATGTGATGTGGGAGTGGGGGGCTGAAGAGCAATGTGAGTTTTTGGGGAAAGGGGAAGAGAGCTGTTGAGAGCCATATTTTCTCTGCAACTAGTGCCCCAGTTGCAGTCTGCAGCTGTTGATGGCTTCTTTCCTTACCACACCATGTCATGCCACCCATTATCTTCCATATGCAAGAAGTGAAAAAAGTAAAGCAGAAGAGGTGAGGTAGAGAGAGAAAAGCAGCAACAAATGAGCAGGTGAGAGAGAGAGAATTAGCAACAAAGAAGTCAAAGGAGTAGGCTTTAAGGAGTACTTAAAGGAGAAGAGCGAGATAGAGAGGTGGAGAGGTTTAGGGAGGGAATTCCAGAGCTGAAAGCATAGGCAGCTGATGGCATGGCCTTTAATGGTGGAACACTTAAAATCGGGGATGCTCAAGAGGTTGGAATTAGAGGAGCACAGATATCTTGGATGGTTGTAGGAATGGAAGAAAGGTGAGGCCAAGAATTTGAAAACAAAGATGAGAATTTTAAAGTCAAGGTGCTGTTTAACCAGGAACCAGTGTAGGTCAGCGAGCACAAGGTTGATGGGTGAATGGCATTTGGTGTGAGTTAGGACATGGGCAGCAGAGTTTTAGGTGACCTCAAGCTTACAGAGGGTAGAATGTGGGACCAGGAGTGCGTTAGAATAGTCAAGTCTGGTGGTAGCAAAGGCATGGATGAGAGTTTCAGCAGCAGAAGAGCTGAGGCGGGGCGGTGTAAGGCAATGTTACGGAGGTGGAAATGGGCTGTCTTCGTCACTCTGTGGATATGTGGTAGAAAGCTCATCTCGGGGTCAAATATGACACCGAGTCTGGTTCAGCCTGAGACAGTTGCCAGGAAGAGGGTTTGGAATTGGTGGCGAGGGAGCAGAGTTTGTGGCACGGTCCAAAAACAATGGCTTTGGTCTTCCAAATGTTTAATTGAAGGAAATTTCTGCATGTCCAGTACTGGATGTCGCATAAGCAGTCTGACAATTTAGAGACAGTGGAGGGGTTGAGAGAGGTGGTGGTGAGGTAGAGCTGGGTGTCATCAACGTACATGTGAAAACTGATATGTTTTTGGATAATGTTGCAGAGGGGCAGCATGTAGATGAGAAATAGGAGGGTTTCCAAGGATAAATCCTTGGGGGACACGAGGTAACTGCACGAATGGGAAGAGAAGTCATTGATGGCGATTCTCTGACTACGATTAGATAGATAAGATTGGAATCAGCAAAGTGCAGAATCACCCAGCTGGATGACGATGAAGAGGCCTTGAAGGAGGATGGTTTGCTCAACTGTGTCAAAGGCTGCTGACAGGTCGAGAAGGATGAGACGAGATAGTTGACCTTCATCACAGTTACATCAGATGTCATTTGTGTCTTCAAGAACTGTTTTGGTATTGTGGCAGGGGTGAAAATCTGATTGGAGGGATTCAAACATGGAGTTCCGGGAAATATGGGCACGAATTTGGCAGGTGGCAAAACGTTCAAGCATTTTGGAGAGGAAAGAGAGGTCGAGATGGGGTGGTCGCTTTCAAGGAGTGAGGTATCAAGGGTTGGTTTGTTGAGGGGAGAGCTGATGACAGATTTAAAGGAGAGAAGGACAGAATCTGAAGAGAGAGAACTGTAAATAATGTCAGCTAACATGGGAGCCAGGAGGGGAAGTTGGGTAGCCATTTGTTTAGTGGGAATACGGTTCAGAGAGAAGGAGGTGAATCTCATGGACAAGATGAGCTTGGAGAGGGTATGAGGGGAGAATGGAGAGAAATGAGAGAAGGAAACAGTTCAAGAGCTGTGTGTGGGGGGGCGGGGGGTGGTGATGAAGGGGGGCAAGGGGAAGCCTTAGAGGAATCTTAACTCTGGGCTAGGAGAAGGGAGAGAAATGGCACAGGCAGCTGATCAAGAAATTGATTATTGATATGTAGAAAAAGAATTACACGTGACATTTTTTATTGTTCCGTCAGAATAGTACTTTCAGTGACTCAGTATTTTTTGGATTGGGTTTTCACAAAGAACCGTTATAGCTGAATAAAATTCTAGTCCTCATTTTGAGGAACAAAAGGGAAACGTCAGACTTCCTGGTACTTCATGTGAGCTTTTCAACTTGTTTGGACAGTATTTATAAATTCTAGCTCCCTCTTAAATTTTTAACTAGCTAAATATTTTGAAGTGAATAATCTCGGAATGATCCAGATCAGATTTTAATTGCCTTTTACCCTTAACTAGATTACTATTTCAGAGACCCATTTATATTTGTATTTAAATAATTAATATTTGATTAGAAATCTAGTCCTGACTTTAGTTGTAAATTAAGATTTCAATGGATCACTCTTGGAACTTCAAATTATTCAATCAGGTTAAATTGAGGGAACACAGAAAAATTGCTTGGGAATACAGAACTTGAGTATTGAAGGAAAAAGAGACTGCTGTTGAAGCTTTTCATCTTGCACTTATCTAGACAGATGCAAGAATGCCAAATTTCAAAGGGTGCAATAATTTATACTGCATGACAAAAGGGCACTGATTGGTTGACAAGTCGACAGGTTGAGATGTTGCCAGGAAGAATGCACCAGGGAACTATTGTCTCCACGCTTTTGTTTAATTCAAAAAAGGCACAATGCCTGAACATGTTCCTTTTGCCTGCAGAGGGCAGGTCGCTGTGTGTGAATATATGTAGCTACTAGCAAGCGTAAGTGAGCCACGTTGTGAGCCCAACTGATAAGTTAGTTATTAGCGTAATTCTTAGCATGCTCGGGATTGTTCAGTAAGTGCTGTCCAATCGCGGAATCACATCTAACATTAGACAATGTCTTCTGAGTTTTGCAAGTATTGGATAGTTGAGTACGGTCAGCACTCTGCCCATTGCAAATAGCCAAAGGGATGTGCTGTTTGACGTGATCTGCCAATTGTTGGGATGTACGTCCTATGTACCAGGCATTGCACTGGCACTGGAATTCATATACCACATTGCTCATTAGTGTGATAGGCAGAATATCTTTTTGGTTTGATGGCAGCATCCTATTACTGGAAATACCACTTGTGATGCTACTGCATCATGGCAGTGTGAAACAGCTAGTGTCACCTGTTGCTCAAATTTCTGAGATATCTTACCCTTCCAGAGTAATTGGAGGTAAACTAGGCATTTGTCAGGTCCGAAAGGAGTGGCCTTAGAACATTCGTGAGTATATACAATACACAACGCGCAGTGATCTGAATGGGGCAGCCATTATCCTGCAGGATAGCTTTGATGCACCTATTTTGGTGTCAAGCTTGCACAGTGAGCAAATGGGCTCTGGCATTGCCAATAAGGCCAATCTTGCAGCGTGTGGAGCTGCAGGAATCCCAACCGTATATTGATCAGTGAAGGTAGGCCTGCAGTAGACAGTAGTAGAGAACCCACCCAGTAGTGGATTTCTCAATTAGCACGTTGAGGAAAGGGAGCTCATTAGACTGCTCCATTTCAAAGGTGAATTTGAGCATGGGATGGAGTGCATTAAGGTGTGTAAGGGAATTCTTGCGTGCAGCTGCAGATTCAAATATAGCAAATGTATCATCTACGTATCGGAAATATGCAAGGGGTAGAAGGTTAGGGGTCATTCCATAGAAAACGCATTTCTCGTGGAAACTGCCGAAAATGTTAGTGAGAGTTGGGCCTGGAGGGGATCCCATGGCAACATCATCTATTTAGGCATGCATGGTGTCATTAAAGCTGACCTCAACTGCGCAAGTTGCTAAGTTCATAAGTTCAATGAATACAGAGGCAGATTACTGATTGTACTCAACCAGCCCGTACTTGCAAACCTCAGAACACAATGTCAAACGTGAGATATGATTCCACGATTGGATAGCACTTGCTGAACAATCCCGAGTGTGCTAAGAATTAGGCTAATAACCAATGTGGCTCACTTATGCTTGCTAGAAGCTACATATATGTACACTTAAGGACCTGTCCTCTGCAGGCAAAAGGAACATGTCCAGTCGTTGGGCCTTTTTTTTGAATTACACAAAGGCGTAGACACTGCAGGCAAACAATAAGGAAAGTGCATTTGACAAGGAGAAAAGGGACTGTAGTTCCCTGGTGCATTTTCCATGGCAACGCCTCGACCAGTCAGCACCCTTTTCCCATGAAATATAAATTGTTGCTGTCTTTGCAATTTGGCATTCTTGTGTCTATCTTGATTGCAAGATGAAAAGCTTTGACAGCATGTCTCTCTTTCAGCAATACTTGAGAACCTAGAACACTTAATCTGGTGAGATTTTCATAGGCTTAAAGGAAAATATCCTTTTGCTAGTGGCCCAGAGTCCCAGTTTCTCATTTTGCTAGCTGAACATTGTGCTGCAAAGTCTCCAGAGAGCTTGGCCTTATAAATCTGCAGGCACTATTTTTACTATTATGGTACATCTCATCACCCAACTGCTAATTTTCTTTCCCCCCTTTCTCCCACCCCATATATTTGCTCAATTCTGTCTATTACAATCCTCGAATGCCTGATTGCTGTCTTTGTGCTAGTCTAGCCAATAGGTGATCAGTCTGTATGGGTGGTTAGCAGAAAAAGTACTGAAGGTACTATTAAATTAAACTGTGGATCTTTGGTTCTGATCAGTCAAAAGAGGCCTTAGGCTGGGGAAACTGGATGATAGACTATCATTCGTTTCTCAATTCTGTATTCTTGTCTTAACCATTTTCCTGCTCTGAGGCATTTTTTGCCATTAGTTGCCTAGTGCTTGATTAAGTAAATTTAGATCAATAAATCTACTTTAGATGATTACAGAAATAAGCAATGCAAGGATGTGATTTATTCATCTAAAGTTAGAAATATTAACTTTGAAGGAAGTTTGCACCAAATTTACTTATTAGTCTGAAGTTGAGCTAATGTAAAGGGTTGCTGCGACTTACTATATTATGCCTTTACAGTTATTTTATACCCTGACCTTTCCCTATCTCATGGAAAATTTTGATTGCAGAAATAATTGGAGGACTTAATCTGGAATTTATTAGACTTTGAGGAGAAAATCTGCTACTTCAGAATAACTGATATAATGAATTCTCTTTAATTCAAAGAGTACGTGCTAACAGTTGAACTCTGCAGCTTGTTTATATAATGTGCACAAAATGATTCCACATTTATATAATAAAAGCAAAATACTGCAGATGCTGGAAATCTGAAATGAAAAGAAAAAATGCTGGAAATACTCAGCAGGTCAAGCAGCATCTGTGGAGAGAGAAGCAGAGTTAACGTTTCAGGTCTGTGACCTTTCATCAGAGCTGGCAAAGGTTAGAAATATATTGGGTTTTAAACAAGTGAAGGGGGGGTGGTGCGGGTGGTAGGGAAGAGAACAAAAGGGAAAGTGTGTGATAGGGTAGAGGGCAGGAGAGATTAAATGACAAATATGTCCTGGACAAAGACAAAGGGAATGTTAATGGTTGTGGTGAAGGACAAAGCATTAGTCCGGAGAGTATGTCAAGGCAGAATAATGAGCAGCTCTGTCCAAAAACACACCATGAAAAATCAAGTTTAAGGCAGGCATATGGTTAAAAAAAAAATTTAAAAAAAGGCCAATCATGCTGTGAAATTGTTGAACTCAATGTTGAGTCCGGAAAGCTGTAGTGTGCCCAATCGAAAGATGAGGTGCTGCTCCTCGAGCTTGTGTTGTTGTTCATTGCAACAGGCCAAGGACAGAAATGCGGCCATGAGAGCAGGGTGGCGAGTTGAAATGGCAAGCAACTGGAAGTTTGGGGTCATGCTTTCGGACTGAGCAGAGGTGTTCTGCAAAGCAGTCAACCAATTTGGTCTCCCCAATGTACAGGTGGCCGCATTGTGAACAGCGAATACAGTATAATAAATTGAAGGAAGTACAAGTAAATCGCTGCTTCACCTGAAAGGAGTGTTTGGGGCCTTGGATTGTGAAGACAGAGGAGGTAAAAGGGCAGGTATTACACCTCCTACAATTACATGGGAAGGTGCCGTGGGTAGGGGACAAGGTGTCGGGGGTAATTGAGGAGTGGATCAGGGTGGACCAAAACGCATGGGATTAGGGGTAGTGTATTGCAATGGATAGAAAATTGGTTGGCAGACAGGAAACAAAGAGTAGTGATAAATGGGTCTTTTTCCGAAAGGCAGGCAGTGACTAGTGGGGTGCCGCAGGGATTAGTGCTAGGACCCCAGCTATTCACAATATATATTAATGATTTAGATGAGGGAACGAAATGTAATATCTCCAAATTTGCAGATGACACAAAACTGGGAGGGAGGGTGAGTTGCAAGGAGGATGCAGAGAGGCTTCAGGGTGATTTGGGCAAGTTAAGTGGGTGGGCAAGTGCATGGCAGATGCAGTATAATGTGGATAAATGTGAGATTATCCACTTTGGTAGCAAAACAGGAAGGCAGATTATTATCTGAACGGCTATAAACGGAGAGAGGGGAATATGCAACGAGATATGGGTGTTCTCGTACACCAGTCGCTGAAGGTAAGCATGCAGGTGCAACAGGCGGTAAAAAAGACAAATGGTATGTTGGCCTTCATAGTGAGAGGATTCGCGCACAGGAGCAGGGATGTCTTGCTGCAATTATACAAGGCCTTGGTGAGACCACACCTGGAATATTGTGTGCAGTTTTGGTCTCCTTATCTGAGGAAGGATGTTCTTATTATGGAGGGAATGCAGTGAAGGTTTACCAGACTGATTCCTGGGATGGCGGGACTGACGTATGAGGAGAGATTGAGTCGGTTAGGATTATATTCGCTGGAGTTCAGAAGAATGAGGGGGGATCTCATAGAAACCTATAAGATTCTAGCAGGACTTGACGGGGTGGATGCAGGAAGGATGTTCCCGATGGTGGGGGAGTCCAGAACCAGGGGTCATAATCGAAGGATATGGGGTAAATCTTTCAGGACTGAGATGAGGAGAAATTTCTTCACCCAGAGAGTGGTGAACCTGTGGAATTCGCTACCACAGAAAGCAGTTGAGGCCAAAACAGTGTATGTTTTCAAGAAGGAGTTAGATATGGCTCTTGGGGCGAAAGGGATCAGAGAATATGGGGGGAAAGCGGGAACCGGTTACTGAGTTGGATGATCAGCCATGATCATAATGAATGGCGGAGCAGGCATGAATGGCCTACTCCTGCTCCTATTTTCTATGTTTCTATGTGTGTCGTGGAGGGAATGATCCTTTCAGAATGCTAACGGAATGGGAAGGAAAGATGTGTTTGGTAGTGGCATCAGGCTGAAGGTGGTGGAAAATCCAGAGGATGATCCTTTGGATGCGGAGGCTGGTGGGGTGGAAAGTGAGGGCAAGGGGAACCCTATCGTGGTTCTGGGAGGGAGGGGAAGGAGTGAGGGCAGAAGTGCAGGAAATGGGTCGGACATGGTTGAGGCCCTGTCTACCACAGCGGGGGCGGAAATCCTCGGTTGAGGAAAAAGGAAGAGATGTCAGAAGTTCCCGTCCAAGTCACACACCATCCTGACTTGGAACTATATCGCCGTTCCTTCATTGACGCTGGGTCAAAATCCTGGAACTCCCTTCCTAACAGCACTGTGGGTGTACCTACCTCACATGGACTGCAGCGGTTCAAGAAGGCAGCTCACCACCACCTTCTCAAGTGCAATTAGGGATGGGCAATAAATGCTGGCATAGCCAGTGACGCCCACATCCCTTGAATGAATTTTAAAAAAAAGAAGCACTGTTGTGGAAGGTTGCATCATCAGAACAGATGCGTAGAGACAGAGAAACTGGGAGAATGGGATGGAATCCTTACAGGAAGCAGGGTCTGAGGAAGTGTAGTCAAGGTAGCCGTGGCAGTCAGTGGGCTTATAATGAATAGTGGTGGACGACCCATCCCCAGAGATGGAGACAGAGAAGTTGAGGAAGGGAAGTGTCTGAGATAGACCATTTAAAGATGAGAGAAGGGTGAAACTTGGAAGCAAAGTTGATAAAGTTTCCCATTTCGGGTTGAGAGCAGTAAGCGGCACCGATAGAATCATCAATGTACCAGAAAAAGAGTTGGGAGAGGGGGCCTGAGTAGGACTGGAACAAGGAATGTTCGATATATCCCACAAAAAGACAGGCATAACTAGAACCCAAATGGGTATCCGTAGCAACACCTTTTATCTGAAGAAAGCGAATGGAGTTGAAGGAGAAGTTGTTCAATGTGACAGCAATTTGAGCAAGGCAGGGGAGGGTGCTGCTGGATGGGGACTGGTTGGGCCTCGGCTCAAGGAGGAAGCGAAGAGCCCTCAGACCGTCCTGGTGGGGATTGGAGGTGTCGACAGATTGGACGTCCATAGTGAAAAGGAGGCGGTTAGGGCCAGGAAACTGGAAATTGTCGAACTGATGTAAGTTGTCAGAAGAGTCACGGATGTAGGTGGGAAGAGACTGGACCAGGGGAGAATAGATAGAGTCAAGATGTAAGTTCCGTGGGGCAGGAACAGGCTGAAACGATGGGTCTACCAGGACAGTCCTGTTTGTGGATTTTTGGGAAGGAGGTAGAAGCAGGCTGTCAGGGGTTGCGGGACTGAGTTTGGAAGCTGTAGAGGGAAGTCCTAGGCCATCTTCAGCCGCTTCAGCACTGACCTTCCCTCCATCATAAGGTCAGACGTGATTATTACAGTATTCAGTTGCATTCATAATTCCTCAGATAAGGAAGCAGTCTGTGCCTGCACCCAACAAAACTTGGAAAATATCCAAGCTTAGGCTGATAAATGGCAAGTAATATTTGCGCCACCCAAGTGCGCCAATGACCATCTCCTTGACATTCAGTGATACTACCTTTGCCTATTCTCCCACCATCTTGGGGTGGGGGGGTGCGACGGTCACCATTGAGCAAAACCCAACTGGATGAGCACATAAATACTATGGCTATAAGAGCAGGTAAGAGATTAGGTATTCTGCAGTGAGTTACTCACCTCTTGACTGCCCGAGCCCTTTCCTAGGCACAAGTCAGGAAAATTATATGATATTCCCCACTTTCCTGAATGAGTACAGCTCCAACAACTCTTAAGAAGCTCAACACCATCCAAGACAAAGCAGTCTGTTTGATGAGCATCCCATCCACCACCTTAAACATTCATTCCCTCCACCATTGGCACATTCTGGTTACAGTGCGTTCCATCTGCAAGATGCACTGTAGCAACTCACCAAGGCTTCTTCAAACAGCATCTCCCAAGAAGGACAGGGTAGCAGATGCACATATGGTACTATAAATAAGACAGTTACAATCCCAAATGTATTCCAGAACAGCTACTGTAGTTGAATTTTTCCAACAAAATGGGCTTGACACCTTATTGTGATGTCTTCCAAAAATATTTCTTGCTTAACTGAAGTAGAATTACAAAATAAACTCTCAATGGGATTGACTCCAAGTTTGACTGAATTTGAAATTCAGCAGTAACTATTTTGTTTTGGAAGTTGGGTTAATTTGCCAAGTGCAAAATAATGACAGGCTATCAAGTTTATTTTTAAAATTTATTTATTAGCTGAATGGCCTCCTTCTGTGCTGTAATTTTTCTATGGTTCTATATTTTGTAGGAAGCTGAATGAGACGTGGAACTGTATGCTTATTTCACTTTGACACAACAGTGAGTGAGTGAGTCATATGTCTTTAATGTTGATTATGTCTGTCTGTGACTCCGTGCGCTGAGATTCGAAAGAGGGGGGGAAAAAAAAAACTTAGTGACATCATGGGAAATCTGTAAGGTGATTGGTTGGGTAAGTAACAGCTGTTAATGCATTTAAATAGCTTTTTTAAAAAAAGGGGGGAAAGTTTTTTTTTTAAAAACCTCAAGTGATAAAGGTTAGTACTAAAGTGTTTTTTTAAAAATGTGTAATTTATTAAGGACTTTAGATTGTAGTGGGTAGTGTTTGGAGTAGAATAAGGCCCCTAGTGTAATTAGTATTTTTTAAAGGGAGTAACTAATTAATCGAATAGTAAGTCACAGCAGGAGAGCACGCATCAGTGATATGCTCCTCCTGCGCTGTGTGGGAAGTCAGGGACGCTTCCAGTGTTCCTGATGACCATGTGTGCAGGAAGTGTATCCATCTGCAGCCACTGGCTACCTGCATTATGGAACTGGAGCTGCGGTTAGGTTCACTATGGAGCATCCATGATGCTGAGGATGTCGTGTTTAGCACGTTTAGTGAGGTGGTCACACCGCAGGTAATGGCTGCACAGGCAGAAAAGGGATGGGTGACCACCAGGCGGAGTAGTAGGCGCAGGCAGGTAGTGCAGGAGTCCTCTGTGGCCATCCCCCTCTCAAACAGATATACCACTTTGGATACTGTTGGGGGGGATGGCCTCCCAGGGGAAAGCAGCAACTGCCTAGTTGCACAGGAGGAGAGGAAGAGGAGTGGCAGGGCTATAGTGATAGGGGATTCAATCGTAAGGGGAACAGAGAGCCTTTCTGTGGCCGCAAACAAGACTCCAGGATGGTATGTTGCCTCCCTGGTGCTAGGGTCAAAGATGTCTCTGAGCTGCTGCAGGACATTCTGAAAGGGGAGGGTGAACAGCCAGTGGTTGTGGTACATGTCGGTACCAACGACATAGGTAGAAAAAGGGATGAGGTCCTGCAAGATGAATTTAAGGAGTTAGGATCTAAATTAAAAAGCAGGACCTCAAAGTTAGTAATCTCAGGATTACTTCCTGTGCCACGTGTTAGTGAGTATAGGAACAGGAGAATAGACCAGATGAATGCGTGGCTGGAGAAATGGTGCAGGAGGGAGGGTTTTAGATTCCTGGGACATCATGACCAGTTCTGAGAAAGGTGGGACCTATACAAGCGGGACGGGTTACACCCAGGCAGGACCAGAACCGATGTCCTCGCAGGGGCGTTTGCTAGTGCAGTTGGGGAGGATTTAAACTTGAATGGCAGGGTGATGGGAACCTGAGTGGGGAGACTGAGGAGGAGGAAACAAGGATAGAAACGAAAGACAGGAAACACAAAGGCAAAAGTGGAAGGCATAGAAATCAAGGGCAAGAAACAAATAGGGCCATAGTGCGAAATAATGCTAAGATGACGAAGAATGTTAAAAAGACAAGCCTAAAGGCATTGTGTCTCATTGCACGGAGTATTCGCAATAAGGTTGGTGAATTAACCGCGCAAATAGATGTAAATGGATACGATATAGTTGCGATTACGGAGACATGGCTGCAGGGTGACCAAGGTTGGAAACTGAACATCCAAGGGTATTCAATATTTAGGAAGGACAGGCTAAAAAGGAAAGGAGGTGGAGTCGAATTGTTAGTAAAAGAGGAAATCAATATAATAGTGAGGAAGGATATTCGCTCAAAGAATCCTGATGTGGAATCTGTATGGGTGGAGCTAAGAAACACCAAGGGGCAGAAAACATTGGTGGATGTTGTATATAGACCCCCAAACAGCAGTGGTCATGTAGAGGATGGCATTAAACAAGAAATTAGAGATGCATGCAATAAGGATGCAGTTGTAATTATGGGTGATTTTAATCTACATATAGATTGGGCAACCAAATTAGCAATAATACTGCAGAGGAGGAATTTCTGGAGTGCATACATGATGGTTTTTTTGGACCAATACGTTGAGGAACCAACTAGAGAACAGGCCATCCTCGACTGGGTATTGTGCAATGAGAAAGGATTAGTTAACAATCTTGTGCGGGGTCCCTTGGGTAAGAGCGACCATAACATGATAGAATTCTTCATTAAGATGGAGAGTGAGAGAGTTGTTTCTGAGGCTAGGGTTCTGAATCTAAATAAAGGACACTATGAAGGTATGAGGCGCGAGTTGGCTCTGATAGATTGGGGAACATTTACTTAAAGGGTTGACAGTGGATAGGCAATGACTAGCATTTAAAGAGTGCATGGATGAATTACAATTTTTCATTCCTGTCTGGTGCGAAAATAAAACGGGAAGGGTGGCTCAACCATGGCTTACAAAAGAAATTTAGGGATAGTATTAGATCCAAGGAGGAGAAATATAAAATGGCCAGAACATGCAACAAACCTGAGGATTGGGAGCAATTTAGAATTCAGCAAAGGAGGACAAAGGGATTGATTAAGAAGGGGAAAATAGAGTATGAGAGTAAGCTTGCAGAGAACATAAAAACTGACTGTAAAAGCTTCTATAGAGATGTGAAGAGAAAAGGATTAGTGAAGACAAATGTTGGGTCCCTTACGGTCAGAAACGGGGGAATTTATAATGGGGAACAAAGAAATGGCAGAACAATTAAATACATACTTTGGTTCTATCTTCACAAAGGAGGACACAAATTACCTCCCAGAAATGTTGGGGAACATGGGGTTTATTGAGAAGGAG